>NC_046159.1:156991894-157301894 GCF_011064425.1 Rattus rattus | reverse complement strand
GAGACACAGCCAGAATACAGCAAACACAGAGGCGAATGCCAGCAGCAAACCACTGAACTGAGAACGGGACCCCCGTTGAAGGAATCAGAGGAAGAACTGGAAGAGCTTGAAGGGGCTCGAGACCCCATATGTACAACAATGCCAAACAACCAGAGCTTCCAGGGACTAAGCCACTACCTAAAGACTATACATGGACTGACCCTGGACTCTGACCTCATAGGTAGCAATGAATATCCTAGTAAGAGCACCAGTGGAAGGGGAAGTCCTGGGTCCTGCTAAGACTGAACCCCCAGTGAACTAGATTGTTGGGGGGAGGGCGGCAATGGGGGGAGGATGGGAAGGGGAACACCCATAAAGAAGAGGAGGGGGGAGGAGGATGTTTGCCCGGAAACCGGGAAAGGGAATAACACTCGAAATGTATATAAGAAATACTCAAGTTAAAAAAAAAAAAAATAAAAAGAAGGTATGTCCCCATGTCCCCTCAGAGCCGTGCTGGCCCACGCCACTGTGAGGTCAGAGGCTGACACCCTGCACTCCCATATGACATTAGAAAATCCATGTGACACTGCCCACCAACGCCCCACACTGGCAGCTTAATAATGTCTTTTGAACAATGGTACTGGGAAACACATTTGGTTTGACCAGCTCAGAGGCTACGAGGCTGCAGCTGCTTCGTGGCATACGATAGCAAAAAAGACTGCAAACAGTTAGGAAAGAAAACATGACTATATCACAGAGGTGACTCAAAATCAACAGAAGCCATGCAGGATCAATAGAGCTCGGCCTGGTGACAGCATTGGCTTGTGCAGGTTTCCAGATTGCTCCAGGGTCCTTTCCTACTGGGGCCACACAAAGACAGACCTGCTGGACAGCACACAGGGACTGCCATTTTCTTAAATGTCTAATTAGCTTCCTCAAGAGTGGCTTTCTTTATTTCCCTTGCTCCAACAGCAGAGTCGATGTGTTCCAGCCCTGTGCACAGAGGAGATGCCAGCACAGATCACAGCATGGACTGCTGGGTCAGTGCCAGCAGGGGTTACTCTGTGTTAACCAACAGGAGCAGAGGAAGTCGCTGGGACAGCCTCATGCAGGAAATCCAGGTCACCCAGAGGATCTCACTCTAGGCAGTGACTTAAATGCTGCGCTCCTGATGGTGCGTCAGGAGCCACAGGACAGACTCCCCTATAAGACAGCAGCAAAACACTCTGCAAAGTCGGGTGTCAGAGACCCCAACTTAAGCAGGGTGCTTCAATTCTGGTGCCGACCCTACTGAGTTCTCTAATCCCTCAGCACCTTGGTTCTTTTCATCTCTGCTATGAAGCCTTGGGAGTGGATTGCCTTAATGTTTTTAGCCTCTAAGTTTCGTTCTTTGTGGGTAGACAGATGGATCGGTAGCTGAGAGCTTGAGTCTTCATTCCCAGGCGCTATATGAAAAACTGGGCATAGCTGTACCCGACAGTGCTGTGGGAGGCAGGGACAGGGTAACCTCTGGAGCCTGTTGTCACCAGCCTGGCTGAGAGACAGTATGCTCCAAGTTCAGTGAGACACCCTTGTCTCAAGAGAATACAGCAAAGAGTAACAGAACAGGACACCTGATGCCATGTGTGCCTGCATAGGTGCAAGTACACACACACACACACACACACACACACACACACACACACACGCACACACACACAGAGAGAGACAGAGAGACAGAGACAGACAGAGACTTACTCAGCTAAAATTACTGCAACTCTGTTTTTTTGCACAATAGAACCAGGGAGATTCAAAGACATCAAGTCATTTATCAGATACTCTGAACAATTGTAGCCAAACAGTGTTAAACTCACCTAAATGGAATGTGTTATCAGTAAAGAAAACCCACATTTAGCACAAGCTATATCCTGCCATCGATCCATGCACGGAACCAAGGCAGGACACAACCCTGGGTCTGCATTTGTTATTAATAGGAAGGCTGAAGTTTTCAGGACAAAAATAACATTATTCTCTCACCTCGGGAAATGGAAATCTGTAAGTAAAATGATATGCATTTGTAGCTAGAAGCAGGGTGTGTCTGCCATGACCCTAGAAATGCCTGGCTCCTCAGAACTCAGATGGTCTGGAAAGAGAGGAATTCCTCCCTGGGATATAGTTCATCTAAGACTCCAGAGCTCACTGTCTAGAGCAACTGAAGGTGGGGTACCTACAGGTGCACATGGTTCTAAGGAGGGCAAACAAGTCCACACTAATGCACCCTGCCAGCACAGTAGAATGGCACCAGCGGGGTAGGGAAGCCAGGGACTGTGCAGCTCAGTCTGGAACTCTTTAGTACAAGGAAAACCACGATTCCAAATGCCATCGATACCATCAACTAAATGGCTGGGGTGGAAGGAAGACAGCGGCAAGCAGTGTTCCAGACCCCCCCACACACACACACACACGCTGTCCTGAGGTTCCTTACAGACTAGGATCAGTACTCTGAGCTTGCCTCCTTTCTAAGGCATAGAGAGGTGCCGCTGCATTGGTGACTATGGGGACCTTCAAGCCACTTAAGTTCATCTGGTCCTTTTCATTAAGTAATAGTTTCTATTTTATTTGTGTGTGTGTGTGTGTGTGTGTGTGTGTGTGTGTGTGTGTGTGTGTGTGTGTGTGTGTGTACTCTTGTGCATTATCATGTATGTGCATGTTGGTGTGAAAGTCAGAAGTCGACACTAGGCATTTTCTTCAGACACTGCCCACCTTCTTTTTTAAGGCAAGGTCTCTCACTGAGCCTGGTGTGGGTCACAGTCCCAGGGAACCTTCTGTCATAAACAGTCACCATTCTCATGGCTTTCTCTCATAGATTCTGGACATAAACTCGAGTCCTGGTGTGACTACAGAAAGCACCTTACCAATTGAGCCATCTTCCCACACTATTTATTGAGGGGCGTTATATACCGTCTTGTGGCCCTCAGTGGCCTACATTGAATTTCCAGCCCACAGAACCTCAGAATGTGGCTGTACTGGGAGAAGGGCTTTCGAAATGCAATTAAGTTAAAGTAGAAGCCTTAAAGTGAACCTAACCAATCTGACTGCTTCCTCATAAGATGACATCAGGACACAGACACATAAAGGAATAACAATGCTCGGGGGACGACATTTTCTAGTTTAATTCTGCTACTGTGATAAACACTGTGACCCAAACCCAAGTCACAGTCTACCATTACAGGAAGCCAAGGCAGGAACTCGAGGTAGGAACCTGGTACAGAAGCCATGGTGGAGCGCTGCTTACTGGCCAGGTCTCGGGCTCACGCTCAGCTCACTCTAATCCTGTACAGACCAGGCCTACTTGCCTAGGGATGGTGCCACACACCGTGGGCTGGGCTCTCCCAAATCAATCACCATGATAGGGTATCTTACCTAGTTAGGATTAAGTACCATAACAAAAATTAACTTGGAGAGGAAAGGGATTATTTCATACTATACACTTCTAGGTAACAATCTGTCACTGAGGAAGTCAGGGTAGGAATCCAGCTAAGGCATGAGCTTGCAAAGAGCTGATGCAGAGGCCATGGAAGAATGCTGCTTTCTGGCTTTCTCCTCAGGGTCTGTCAGTTTCCCTTCTTATAGCACCCATATCCACCAACCCAGGGATGGCACTGCCCAGTGTAAGCTGGGCCCTCCTAGGTCAATTATTAATCAAGGAAATGCCCTACAGTTCTCACGATATCGTAAAGAGGAGTCGAGGCAGGAATTCACACCAGACACCTAGACACAGGAACTGAAGCAGCTACTGTGGAGGAATGCTGCTTACTAGCTTGCTCTCCCTTGTTGCGGTAAATATTTAAAAAGGCAAAACCTTTTATTCCATGCTGGTGCCAACACTGTAGGGCCACATGGCACTGCAGGGTACTTTTATCTCAGCAGCTCCACACTGCCACCAAGTACTCTCTGACCCAGGCAATGGGTGAGCAGTTCCAGTGTGGCCCCTTGCCACGATGTTCCGTACAGTTAGTTCCGGCACCAGAGGCCATGTGGAACTAACCTAAAATCAGGGCTCTAGAGGTCCAGCAGTGACTGGCCTATCATGTCTCCCTGCCATGGACTCTTCCCACACTCCCCACAACCACCACCATGGTAGTTAAGGTATAAACTCCCAACTACTCGGTAAATCGTGAGTCAGTAAACTGTAATTTATCAATATTTATGTGTTAAATTCTCAACCCACAATACATCCACGCAATAAACTCACAACCAACTGATAAGGATAGAAACCACCCACCTAGATAAGATAAATTGACCTATAGAAATCCATCCCTTAAGAATTATACATAACTACCTAGGGCCATTCAAGACCACTTGGATCTGGGTCGTCCTTCTCCGTCTCCATCTTGATTCTCCCCACTTTCCCTTCTCTCTCACCTTACAAAACCTTTGTCCCCGCCTTACGTTTTTACTGTCCAGTCATGGCCTTGACCTATCTTGTGCCAGCCCTCACCTGCATGTAGACATCAACCTATACTCCCTGGCTTGCTCAACCTGCTTTCTTATACACCCTCCCCTGACCCACAGTGGGCTGGGCCCTTTCATATGATTAAACAAGAAACATGCTCCACAGACATGCCCACAGGGTAAACTGGTAGATACAATTCTCAGCTGAAGTTCCCTTTTCACAGGTGACTCTAGTTGTGTGGAGGTGACAAAAAACTAACCAGCACAGCAACCGAGAAAGCCATGCTCGCCTTCGGACACCAGCTGCGGAGAACACTCCACATCTTACGTTAGGACTATAAATGTTGGTGTGAAGAGAACCAGAGTTCTAGCCTTGAAATATGTGTAAAAAGCCAGGTACGACGATGTGCATATGTAATTCCAGCACTAAAGAGGCAGAGACAAGCAGATTTCTAGGACTCGCTGACTGGACAGCCTAACCTACTTGGCAAGCTCCAGGCCTATGAAAGACTCTATCTCAAAAAGGGAGGTGGGGGGCAGGTTGTACTCAGGCCTCCTCCTGGACTTGTATAGACCACTTGCAATGTGGGCAGTGAGCTTCCTAAGATCCCTCCCCAAGGTGTGTCCTGGCCCTGGTAAACCTTAGAAAACCTGCAGCCACACCAGCTGATACCCCTCTGTCCTGCTACCAGTTCATGAGCTCAACCTGTCCCGATAAGATCGTAGCCCTCAGGTGTCCGTGCCAGGACCCAGAACCCAGTTAATGAATGTGAGGCCTGCACAGCCTACAATGGGGTCATTCTCCCCAGCTGTGCATGAGCAGTTCCATGTAATATTTATAAACTGGGTTAGTGCTAAGCCCTGAAGGGAGGCTAGGCCTGGGACCTTGAGCTGCTGACCCACCCCAGAAATGAGTGCAATGCACCCTTTGAAGGGAAAAGTTCCACCCAGAAGATCCTGGGTCCTGGGGAAACCTCACTCAGCCCTCATACCTTCCTGTGAACAAAATCCCACATCCAACCTCACTTACTTTGTTGATAAGGACAGCCTCTAATCCTTCTGCTTTTACTTGGCAGCCAGTGGGAGCTGTAGAAAGTGTAGAAGGCACACCCTTCTTTTCTGGGTCTTCTCAGCACCCTAGAAGTCTACTCCCTCACACAGAGGATGCTAGTTAGACATGTGAACAAGATGTAAATCTGGTATGACCAGGGACCAAGAAGCAGATTATAGCCAGTGAAATACATCTTCGGGGCTGGAGAGATGACTCAATGGTTGCGGGCACTGGCAGCTCTTCCAGAGGACCAAATGATGGATCACAACCGTCATGATCCAAAGCCCTCTCCCCACCTCTTCTGGAAATATATACATGTGGTACACATACATATATACAGACAGACAGACAGCAAACAGACAGACAGACAAAACACTCACACATAAAACAAATCAATCAATTTAAGAAAATTTTTAAATGCATCTTGGTGAAGAATTTGACCTGTGACCTGAGGGCTAGCAAGAAACTAGGATCTAAGGGCTTCTTGTCCCTGTCACAGCTGCCAGTGAACGAGGCTGGGCTCCAATAAAGCTTATTTATGGGCACAGAAAATTAGACTCCACATAGTCTTCATGTGTCCTGGAACGTAATTCTCCCTTTGATTTTTAAAAATGAAAAAGCAGTTCCAAAGTCAATGGCCACTTAAATCCACGTAGCCGAGTCCTAGGGCACAGGCTTAGAGCAATGAGTGACACAGGGCTATTGTGTTCAGTTCTTCTGGCATCCACCTCTGCCAACTGTCCCTTCGCTGGGAAGGGACTTGACTTCCAGATCTGAAGCTCAGGGGGGTGGCAGATCTGTCTTCCCCACACTCCCGCTTACCCCCCCAACTCTCGTCAATTAGCATCAATATATATTGTCAGGAATAACAACTTTGGCATTCCATCTTGCAGCCATAATCAAACATTCTGGGCGTTTCTCCTAGGCTGGCTGATTTTAGAAGAAAAGCAACGTTTTTAAATAATGAAGATACTTATGTTATTGTGGGTATATAAAGAGGTTACTGGGTGGAGCCTAGCAGTGTGATGTCATTTGCCCTTCCCTGGGTCCCAGGCTAATGTCTTCTGCCCTTCCTGGCAGGACTCTGCCTGCACTAATGGACCCCCTTCTTAAGCCCCCACCAATGTTCAGTCAGTCCTCTCGCTGTTCTCACAAGGCTTTTTAATGCTGTCTGCTTCTCCAGGGTGTTCTTGGTCCTACCCAATGTCATGTCTTTTTTTCTGGCTTAAATAGGACAGTGATTTGGGACAGGTGACAGTATGCCCAGTCTCAGAAGATAAATCATGAATCCTAGTCAGAGGATCTCAAATCCAGTAAGTAGGATCGCCTAGGAAGCGTTTTGAGGCCACAGAGACTCAGACCCTAACCCCTGACCACTGTGCCTGAGGCCCTGCTTGTGACTTTACCATCCAATTCTTTGAAGTTTTACTAAGTTGGGAAGATCTGGCTGACACCAGTCCTGGCTATTCTGCCTCCTGCCTGGCACTCCTCACTGCCTGTCCTGCGGTGAGAAGTGAGTTATGGAAATGCTATTTCTTCAGGATAAATGAAGAGACCTTCCACCCACGCTGGGCAAACCTACATTATGCCTAGAGGAGTCATGAGATGACAGATTGGCAAACCAAAAGCCCTGTGCTAAAGATGGCGGTGCAGAGGGTGGAGGCGAGTGAGCTTGTGTGGCGAAGTCCTGGGACTTCCGGGTCAACTCCTCATGGCCCTGGTTCCTATGAAGAGAAAAATCAGTACAGTTTAGAACCAAGTGTCTGTAGCTTTCAAGTTCTCCTATGAACAAACATTTTTTTATTAGAGAAATGGCATTTCTCTTCTACACCATTGATTTCTTCTCTTTCAGTCTGTGTCAAAATCCAATTTTGTTGCCCAAGATCTTCTCAAAGTCCTCTGGCTTCTTGTTCAGAGTGGGCTGCATTTTTCCAGCTTAGTCTCTCTGACTTGTTTTTCTTGTTTCCCAGAAAAGGACCCTAGGATACAGATTGCCCTCCGTCTCTCCAAGCCCGTGCTATCTTTGTCCTTGGCGTGACACTCGTGAAAGTGTTGATGCTGGTCTGAATTCCACCCATTTGCAGTGGCCAATCCCACGGCATTTTATTCTACCCTCAGTATTCTGAAGTTTAGAACTTGCTCCATGGCTAAGTCTGTCACATGCAGGTCTTTTGATTTCCATATATTACTCCTTAATCATTTCCTCCCAAGGACCACCTTTCGGTATCGGGGTGGGTATTAGCATCTATGCATGTGCATGCATAATTGTGGGAGTGCGTGTGGAGGTCAAAGTGTCTTTCTCAATCACTGTCATTTTAAGACCTGGTCTCAGTTGTCCAGGCCGCTTAGCATCCAGGCTGGTTAGATCTGCCTGATCTGACCTATGCGTGCCCTAGGGTTATAACCGTATACTGCCATACCTACATGGGTATGAAGTCTATGAGCTTGGCTCCCCAGGCTGTCCATCAGGGACTTCTGGCCTATAGAAGTAGACTATCTGTCTATTTCTGGTCTTATGATGCATCTTCTCTTCCATGATCCCCCTGCAATTCATCCCCTCATGTTTTCTATTTTCTTCTTGACCATTCTATCAACAAAACATGATACCGGGGGAAGAGGAGACACCACACACACTGACTGCTTCCAGATATCAGTAGTCAATGAATAGCATTCCACTTAGTTACTACACTAGGACTGTCTGCCATTATGTTTCAAACGGAAAATGGAAGTGAATCCCCTCCCCATGCCACAAATTCTAGAGAATCGAATCTGACAGATCTCCTTTCCTAGGGGGACTTGTAGATGTTACACTGGAGTGAGTTTGTGTCTCTGACACATGGGCATACTGGACAGCTCCTCCCCACTACCTGGACCGAGCTAGCAGATGCCTCCCCACAAACAACCTAAAGGGAGCTACCCCACCCTCCTTCCCGACGCAGGCAATTCTAGAAATATCCTATTGTTCTGAGTGCACCCCATCCCTTCAACAAGCCCTCAGGAACCCCTGTGGACAAGTTTGCCTTCATCATTTCTCTGTCCCTCCTTCCTCAGTCCTGACTTCTGGGCTTACCTCCCAAGTGAAGGGTTTTTCTCCAAATCCTTGTCTCAGGCTCTGCTTTCCATGAGCCTTGACAAATCCTACATGCACTATATTCTCCATGTAGCATGCTCTCTAAGGTCTTGAATTTGGGTACTGGAGGCGCTACATGTTTGGGAGATGGGAAGAGAAGTCAGGCAGTCAGAGATGCTGGTTGTAGTAAACAGGCCCAAGCCAGAGGCATTTAGGACAGTTATCAGGGAGTCCCAGGATATACACTAGTAGAAGCAGGACAGGTACAGGATGGAAAAGCCTGAGAGAAAGCCTCTAAAGAAGGGTTTGTTGGGGCTGCACCCAGTTCAGAGTCCTTGCTGGACTTAAGTGAGGTCAGTAGCCAAGGAGTCATACTGGCCCAGAAGCAAAGTACAGATCAGTCTTCCCACCTGGGATTCCAGGAGGTAGAAAGCCACCAGAAGCAGCCAGTCAGCACTAAGCCCATGTGCAGGAGAAGCTGCAGTATACACAGTCACTGCGATCAGACCAGACCCCATTCCCAAAGAGCATAGCCAAAAGGGGGAGGAAAGAGCTTGGCAAATTGGGCATCAAATGGGAAGTGACTGGCATGAGAATAGGGACCTACGGTTTCACAGCTCAGCTATTTATTCCTCAATGCCCATCTCCTTTCTCTTTTAGCTATGTATTCCTCAGTGCCCATCTCCTTTCTGTTTGCCAGCAAGACCTCCTCACCCTACACCATCAGTGGGGTGCTTAACAGGGGCTGGGGAGCCACCGAGCTTGCTGCTTTGCAGTTGAATCTTCCTGTGAAATAGTAAAAAGAGAACCTAATTCCACTGTGGTATTTGAGAGTGGTTGAAAATAGTTAGTCATCAAAGCAGAGCCTCATAGTTGAATCCTAGTGGCTTTATAAGAAGATAGAATGTACATTTACGCAATGGAGTACTACTCAGCTATTAAAAACAATGACTTCATGAAATTCATAGGCAAACGGATGGTGTTAGGAAACATCATCCTGAGTGAGGTAACCCAGTCTCAAAAGAACACACATGGTATGCACTCACTGATAAGTGAATATTAGCTCAAAAGCTCAGGATAGCCAAGATGCAATTCACAGACCACATGAAGCTCAAGAAGGAAGACCAAAGTGTAGGTGCTTTAGTCCTTCTTAGAAGAGGGAACAAAATACTCAAGGGAAGAAATACGGAGACAAAGTGTGGAACAGAGACTGAAGGAAAGGCCATGCAGAGATGCCCCACCTGGAGATTCATCCCAGACACTAAATCCAGACACTGTTGCAGATGCCAAGAAGTGCTTGCTGACAGGAGACTAATATAGCTGTCTCATGAGAGGCTCTGTTAGAGCCTGACAAATACAAAGGCAGATGATCATAGCCAACCACTGGACTAAGAATGGGGTCCAGTGGAAGAGTTAGAGAAAGAGCTGAAGGAACTGAAGGGTTTGCAACCCCATAGGAAGAACAACAATACCAGCCAACCATCCCAAGAGTACACAGGGAGGGACCCATGGCTCCAGCTGCATGTGTAGCAGAGGATGGCCTTACCGGGTATCAATAGGAGGAGAGGCCCTTGGTCCTGTCAAGGCTCTATGCCTCAGTGTGGGGAGGTGGGAGTGGGTGGGCAGCACCCTCATAGAAGCAGTGGGAGGGAGGATAGGACGGGGGTTTCCATAGGGGAAATTAGGAAAGTGGATAACATTTGAAATGTAAATAAATAAAATATCCAAAATAATGTAAAAGGAGATAGAACATAACACTCAGTTGTGCAGTTCCTGTCACTCAACATTCAATGCCCGCACCACTCAGGACTCCTCCGGCAAGAAGGTCATGGGGATCCTTGAGCCTGTATAACTAAGTGGTAAGGAGCCTCTTACTTCACAGAGTTGCCCAACCTTGGGAACATGTCACCATGATAGAAACAGGTTAATGAGCTTCATATCCAAGGAGGGCACCCATGAGCCTGATCTGAAGCTGGGTCTGAGCGTGTGACTAATACCACAGAGGCTGTCTGTACTGCCAAGCACTGGCCACTGTTCTTTCCTTCTCTAGCACCTTTTACATAGCAAGGAGATTGTCACAAGTAGACCTCGGACATCACAGAACAGCCCCATAGTGACGATCCTGGTGCCATGCATGACCGTATGGAACAGAGCCTATGAACTCTTACAGTAACAGAACGGCTTTGGTTTTAACTGGGGAGGTATATCTGGGGGCTTCCAGGAAGCATTGGTATCCCCTGAGCAGAGAGAAGGTCACATGGATAAGGGTCATCCTGAGCTTAAACCACAGGATGACAGAGGAGGTTTGGATGAGGGGACCGAGGCCCCACATGCCTGGCTTGCTGCATGTTTCTGAGCCCTATAGATTCTCAACTGATTCCTTATTGAATGGACTGTGGGCCCTGGGCACAGTGGTAGTGGAAGGAGAGGAGAGCCATGGATGTGAGCAGTCAGCGCAGGCCACAGTGATGGCAGGAGTAAGGCTCCATGTGAACATTAGAGTGACCCTCACGGTAAGGCCGGGCACCCGGTGCATAGCTGAGAAACCACTGAGAAAGTAGCAGGTTGTTCCTGCTCACGCCTCCTCCTCCTCTGGATTCTTCTGGATTTTCTAAAGGCAAAGATGTGGAAAGTCCTGTGGTGGGGACAGTCAAAGCACAATGCATCCCTGTCCTGGTAAGCATCATGACCTTACATCCCTGCGACTCACTTGCACTGCAGATGGAGGGGCAAACATGGAAGCTGGAGAACCCTCCATTAGATATGGCTCTGGCAAAGGTCCCAAGGTCAGAGATGGTCCTTGGAGCAGGCAGAGCCTCAAGCAAGCCATAGCCACCAGCTGGGAAGCCCAGGGTCTCCATAGACATGCAACATCCTCTACATGTTGTCATCACAAGTCATATTCAAGTTCAAGTTCGCACTGATTTTCTAACTGCAAACAGAAAGTCTGTAGTCCAGCAGTCAGTGGTCATCAAGACGTCGCCTGCAGTGGAACAGGGGCAGGCCTGATAATCAATGGGCATGGATCAAGGGAAGGCTTGTGCTGGGCCGACACAACAGCACAACAAAGTGAGTGTTTGCAGTCTTTAAAAATAGCGTCTCATTTATAAAGTATGAGTAATAAAATCAATACTGCTCAAACTGAGCCGTGGCAGAGGCAGTGGCGGCGGCGGCAGGGCAGAGTGTATTCTCCCAGGTACCACATTACGAGGCTTTCTTACTTTTACAGTAGCAGGGGATTTTTGTTTGGTTGGTTTTGTTGTTTGCATTTCAAGAGACTGTGAATGAAGATGAAATGTACAGTTGTAAGTACATGGGGAAAATGTCCCTTACTGATTAGCCCTGCATCTTGACTATATCCTGGCCCAGCAGTCAAATGAATAATTGATAATCGGCTTCCCTTAAAAACCCATAAACTTAAGCGGGTACACTAAAATGCAATGGCTCCATGCACACCTATTTGGGAGACAGGCAGAGAGGTGAGCATAGGGAGCCCCTTTACCCTGGGCTGAGAAAAAAAGCAACCTTGGTACCTGGGAGGAAAATGATGGTGATGGTGAAGTCTAGGAGAGCAGGTAGATGAAGCCTCTTTCACTCGTGTCTTGGGCCAAATTCATGGCTAAGGCTGACCAGTAGGGGAGCCCCAGAGAATTGCCACATGCAACTCACCTCGTAGCCTAAGAAAGCTTCTGGTATTCTGGGCAAGGTCCCCACTTACAGTGGCTCCTGTCTGCCCCTCCTAATCAGAAGAGCCAGTCCCCTGTCCTGCACCTGAACTTTAAAGCTCTGACGTGCTGCACCTAGGCTGGCCTCAGGCCTCTCCTCCCATCTCTGCTCCACCTACACCTGAGTTCTGTGCTGAGGTATTGGCTCAATAGACAAGACCATGATTCATTTTCATCTACAGAGCCCAGCCGAGTGGAGACTGCGGAGAGCCCTTTCTCAGGCTGGCCAAGGGCCAGCTCCCTGCTGCTGCTCCAAGGAACTTGGGAAGCAGCCTCTGCTGCCCTGACCTGACACTGCCTTCTTATTCAGAGTTGCAGCTGGGCCAGGCTCTTCAAGAGGTGCCTGGTGCCCACTAGACTCACCCTTGGGAGACCCCTCCCCGCTGTCCCTCATGGGCTCTGAGCAATGCGTAGTGATGGAACACTGCCTTGGCAAGCCCACGGTGGGGCGGCCTGCCAAGTGCTCTCCAGCAGCAGGGGTTGTTCTGCAGGAAAGAGGAAAAACGACTGCAAATATGAGCAGACGTCAGCTTTCTCGCTGCAGCAGGATGAGGTCATTCCAAGCATGCTCTTCTCGTCCTGGATTCTTTTCATTCGTTTGGAGTGGGCAGCCCTGAATCCACAGTGCACCATCTCCATGCACAAACCAGTGACCAGGGTGCTTGGGGTCTCAGTAGCTAGGACTGTCTGCTGCCCTCTGCAAGGCTGGCCATTTGAGACCTCCCTGCAGTGGAGCTTCTAAAAATAGAAGCTTCAAAGCCGCAGTGCTCTGAAGTGTCTGTCCTAGAGCCAGACACTTTCCCGACACACAGAAGCTGCCAGGAGCCACCTGCAGCCCTACTACCATCGTTGTTCATCTGACAGTGATTTGTGTGGGGTACCCACCAGAGCCATTGATAACCCAGGGACCAGACCCTGTGAGCAGCCCCAGATTTTCCCTGAAGAAGCATAGCCAGGGATAGAAGAAGGGCCCTACACAGAGTCAACAGCAAAGGTGTCATCCCAGGAAGCATACGATGAGGCCAAACCTACAGGCAATGATGACAAGAAGTCAGGGCACTGCTTGTAGTAGAAGGAAGTCGGAATGCAGACAGAGGTGGACCAAGATGGACATGGAGATGACTGATAGGTGACAGACAGAAGAAATAGGTAGGTAGGTAAGTAGGTAATAAATACTAGATAGATAGATGATAGGTAGAGAATAGATGATGATTGATAGATGATAGATAGGTAATAGATGATGATAGGTAGATATGAGATAGACAAGAGACACATGGATGGATAACAGACAGGCTACTATGGTGACATATGTGTTGAAGACATGAGAGTGTACACTCACAGCCTACACTCATGCATATTCACACATGCATGCATATATGCTTATATACTCAAACTTGCACAGTAACATGTTCAGTCATGTGTGCACTCACACATGTCTAGACTCACATGTGCACATTTACATGAATGCATATTCATAGACACACTCATATATGTATGTTCACATGTGCACACACTAACATGGATTCAGGCTCACAAATGCCAGAAGTCACAGAGCACTTGGGAGGCAGCTTACTTCCCATTATTTGCTCCAGTCTGCCCTCCACATTCACATGTACTACTGGTCCTGATCACACGCAGCAATGGAGGGAACGCCTCTTCTCCTCTAGGCTGGAGCTGCTCTCCTGTTCTTCAATCCATGTGACCTCAGCAACAGGACCAGCCAAGATGGCAGCCAAATCAATGACAGACTCGGAAGAAAGCCTTCCCCTGTGCCCTCCTCCTCCTGTGTTAATTTCCATCTCAGGGTGCACGGTGCCCTTGATAAGGCTGCAGGACCAGGGGGTGCCATGCATCAACATTTCAAACAAGCTCCTAAGGATATTGTCAGACTTCAAGTGACACTGTGAAGAACAAGTTCCAGACTATTTGTGGGTTTGATTCTGTTGTTAGTGTGGCACGATCCTTGCCATGAGCATAAAGGATACCTATCTCTGGTCCACACTTCGCAAATTATGCTGAAGGCTGTGAGAAGGACAGGCCTTGGTCAGCTACCGTGATGGTTTGCATATGCTTGGCCCGGGGAGTGGCACTATTAGAAGGTGTGGCCATTTGGAGGAAGTGTGTCACTGTGGGGTGGGCTTGGAGACGCTCGTCCTAGCTGCCTGAGGATAAAGATGTAGAACTCTCAGCTCCTCCTGCACCATGCCTGCTTGGCTGCTTTGATGATAATGGACTGAACCTCTGAACCTGTAAGCCAGCCTCAATTAAGTGTCATTTAGGGGCTGGAGCACTGACTGCTCTTCCAGAGGTCCTGAGTTCAAGCCACATGGTGGCTCACAACCATCTGTAATGAGATCTGATTCCCTCTTCTGGTGTGTCTGAAGACAGCAACAGTGTACTTATACATAATAATTTTTTTAAAAATGTTGTCATTTATAAGACTTGCCTTCGTCATGGTGTCTGTTTAAGCAATAAAACTCTAACTAAGACAGCTATCCTGGTGTTGGGCATCTGGGTAGGATTCTGTGTACCTTCACATGAAAGATGATTATATGAGTCACAAAGACCTACAATCAAGGAGATCCACGAGAGCCAAAAAGTTATATGCAGATGGCTCTTTCTCAAGACTTGCCCAGGAAGGTCATTTTCACAGGCAACATGGCAAATATATAAATTTAAATGCATCTCATGTTCAACTAGAATTTACATAAAGTATATGAATTCAGGAGAGGTTTTTGGGTTTTTAGCCTTATCGAGGTATAACTGACAACTCAAGACGACATAATTAAGGTACACATGATAAGACATTTTGATGATGCATGTAACATGACAATAATGTCACTGAAGTGACACCACAGTTAACATGAGCACTTGGTTCAACTTCCACTCCATGTGTGGTGGCACACCCACGACAAGACAGGAGTCAGCTCGCTCAGTGCTCAGTGGTGATAAGTCGGAGGCCTTTCCCGAAGGTCAGGAGTGAGACAGGATGCCCAGCCTCTCTTCTGTTAGACGTGGCACTAGAAATCTTACCCAAAGAATTTAGGCAACACCAAGACACACTCCAAGCTGAGTCTGATGGCCCACACCTATGTTCCCAGCACTGGGAAGGCCGAACCAAAACAATCATGAATTCAAGGGGTAGCCTGAACTCCAAAGCCCTTGACACAAAATTTTTCAAAGGAGTCATCTATATTGGAAAAGATGAGAGAGACTGTCTGATTTTTTTTTCTTTTTTTTTTCAAATATATATACAACGTATAATTTCTTTATATATATAAAATTCATCTAAAGGTTCTATTAAACAGCTGCTAGAACTAATAAGAAAAAACCAGAAAGTTGTAAGATACAAAATCAACATACAGCCAGCTGTGCTCACCCCTTTCATCCTAGCACTCTGGGGCAGAAGCAGACAGATCTCTGTGCGTCTGAAGCCATCCTAGTCTACAAAGCCAGTTCCAGGATAGCTGGGACTACTACCCAGAGGAACCCTGTCATGACAAACAAATCAACATGTGTAAAGCCATGAAACTATCCAAAACTCTTCAAAAATAAATTGAGAAAACAACTGAATTTATTGCAGCATTCAAAAAAATATTTTGAGATAAGTTTAACCTGATTGTATAGTAACAATAACTTCCTCCACACTGAAATTTATCCTTGGAGCAAAGTCCTGTCCCTCCACCAAACCCCCACCCCTGGCAGCCTGCTTGTCACTCCTGCTTCTGTGTTAGGGGCCGGTACAAATGGAACCATGCATCCACTGATTTCCTGTAGCTGGTCCGTCCTTCTTACTCAAAATGGCAAAACGTTCTTTTTATAGGCAAATAAATGAGGTTGAACATATCTGTACATCGTTTGCCCTTCCACCCATCCAAGCATTGAGGCTGTTTTCAGCTCTTGGCTACTGTACATGAGACTTGTAGGATTTCTCTTTAGAATACTGAGTCCAACTCCTTCAAGCAGCCCTAGATTGTAAGACGTTGCATTTCTCTTTTTCAGTTTTGGATGAATACCTACACTGTTTCCTACAACAGCTACACCAGCTTCTGGTCCCTCCAACATGAAGCACGTGTCTGCTTTTCCCCACCTCCATCACTTGACCTTCTCACTGAGGTCTTCCGGAAAGTTTCTGTGATAACAAGTTCTGTTGTGTACTTTCTCATAGGCTGAGGCCATTCCTTATATGAATCTATTAGGGCCTTTGCCCTCTTCAGTTGGGTACCACCTTGCCTTGGCTTGTGCAGGTCTCCTTTGTTGCTTACAAGTAGGATGTAGCAGCATCTGTCTGTCTTTATTCTTGTCACCCATGTTTGGGGTTGTGTCATAAAGTCTCCAGAACTGGCAGGGAGACTTCCCCTTATTTCCTCGTCTTGTGGTTTAGGTTGTTACACATAATCCTTCCATCCATTTTGAGTTGGTTTTGTTGTGTGGTCCTAGGGACTGAACTAAGTCTTGCACATGCTGGGCAAACACTCTGTTAATAAGCTACATCCTAAGCAGGTCTTAAACTCATGCTCCCCCTGTCTCAGCCTCTCAGCCACTCCACTGGGCCTGGCATGTGTTGAGTATAGGGTAAAATAGGAATCTAAATTCCTTCTTTTGCAAGTGGGTACAGACTTTTCCCATCACTGTTTACCAGAGTCTACCCATCCTTGTGTGTTCTTAGCACTAGTCATGTAGCCCTTGGTTTATCCTGAACTCTCAGTTCTGAGACAAAGAACAGGCACCTCAGTCCTTGTGCCATACCATGCTGCTCTGGTTACTATAGCTTTGTGATGTAGTTTAAAATCAGGACATGCAATGCAACCAGATATGCTTTTCGTGCTCAAAACAGCTTTGACTCTTACAGATATCTTGTGGTTCTTTATGATTTTTAGGATATTTTCTTTCATTTCTGTGAAAAATCTTAGCAGTATTTTAAGAGAGATTGTGTTGAATCTGCAAATCACCTTGTTAGTAATGGCCTTGTTAAACTTTTATTGATGTATATTAATTATGCAAAAAATTGGCTTCATGACATTTTTACAGATGCATACAACATGCTTTTGTCAAATGAACTGACCATACAGTTCTCAGAAGTACAAATGGCCAAGAAATACACCCAAAAATTACTCACTGTCTTCAACCATGGAAGAAATGACAATCAAACCTTTGAGACTCCTCACTCCCGCCTCAGCTCAGCCAAGATGGCTGTCCTCAAGAAAGCAAACAATCGAAGGCTGTCAAGGACAGTAGGATGTGGAGAATCATGTGCACCATTGGCAGGAACAGACATCAGTCCAACCGCCATGAAGTGAGCATGGAGATTCATCGAAAGTACTTAAAATAATAATATCCTGTTAGGATGCCTGCGGTGGCACTCCTGGTCATACACAGTAAGTGACCAAAATCAGAGTATAATAGGGATGCCCACACTGGCCATAGTCACTGGGGCAGGATTCACTGTAGCAATATTACAGAATTGGCTTAAGGTTCATCAGTGGATGGATATAGAGAAAATGTGATGCATGTTCATGTGTGTTACATATATATGCCTGCACATGTGTACACAATGGAGTTTATTCGCCCACAAAGGAGAAAACTAGGGAGCAAGGTGACAGAGTTAGTAAAGACACTGCTGCCAAGCCTGACCCCTGAACTTGACCTCTAAGACCCATGTGAACGGAGAGAACCAACTCTCTAAAACGATCCTCTGACCTCCCTGTGTGTATACACATAACAATAATGGCAGCAACAACAACAACAATAATAAATTAAAATAAAATACAGGAGAACAGATTACATCATATGCAAGGAAATGGAGCTGAAAGTTATGTGTTTTAACCGAAAGAAGCCAAAAAACAAGTATCATATTTCAGATTTGAGATTTTTTTAAAGGCTTACATGAAAGTCAAAGGGGGCCTGGACAAGGAAAGAAATAAGGCTAAGAAGAAAGCTTTCAAAAACATTAAAATATGTTATAAATATGAAAATATGAAATATTTCCCCATTTACTTATCTCTTAAAAGTTATTTTACCAATTTTACAGTGTTCAATGTGTAGACTGCTCACCTCCTTCAGTTGGACTGGTTTCTACTCTTCTATTATGTTGTGTTACTTTACTACTAATTCCATTCACAGGTGGCTCCTTTGCATTATATAGAAGTACAACTGCATTTTTTATCCTGGGACTTTACTGAGTTAATTTATTACAACATACTCTTGTCTTGTCTTTGGAGTTTTTTTTCTATATTAAAAATCATGTTTCTACAAACAGAAATTACTTTACAATTTGAATGACTTGGTTGCTTTATCTTGCCTACTTCATCTGGCTAAGATTTCTAGGAGAAGGTCAAGTAGAAACAAGTAGTATAAGTGCCTTCTCTGGTTTCTGATCATAAGAGGAAAGTCTTTTAACTTTGCCCAATACACATGATGTTTTCATCTGCTCATCTGTGGACTTGCTATGAAATGCCTTTTTTGCATTGAGGTACATTTCTATTAAACCTCAATGTTTACCCTAAATGGATGTTGAATTTTATCAGATGCTTTTTCTACCGCTGTTGAGTTTATCATATGGTTTATTAGGAAATATTGATCCACCCTTACATTCCAAGGACAAATCCCACTTTATCATAGTGTGTGATCCTTTTTAGCTAGGTCGGCCTTAACTTTATGTGGTAACTTTGTCTCTCTCTGCTTGTAGTTTTCTTTCCTGTGCTGTCCTTGTCTGCTTTGATACTGGGTAATGCTAGCTTTGTAAAATGAACTTAGTACTCCTTCTAGCTTTTAAAGAATTTAATGAAGGATTGGTGTTCATTCTTCTGAGTGATAAGTCAAATTCACCTATAAATTGATCAGCTCCCTGAATTTTCTTTGCTGGGAGGTATTTGATTTCTGGTCTATCCTCTCTAATTATTGGTAGTGTATTCAAATTTTCTGTTTCTTCTTGTCTTCGATTTCGTGAGTTGAATGTGTCTAGGAATCTGTACATTTTTTTTCTGCATTATCCAATAATGAACATATAACTGTATAACATTTTATGCAACATTGTGTTAAGATGTATTGCATAGGCTATGCTGTAACCTGCTCTGGTGACTATTCTGTGTGGATTTGAGAAGAATGTGTTTTCTGCTGCTGTTTGATAGTATCTGCTGTACATGTCTGTTTGGGCCATTTGGTCTAATGTTATTAAAATCCGTCCTATCTTGATTTCTCTCCTGTTGAAAGTAGAATATGAAATTCTGTTATTGTTGTTGCTGTTGTTGTTATTATTACTATTATTTCCTTTCAATTATGTCAATAACCTTAACTTTAATATTTAGGTATTCTGAAGTTAAATATATAAATATTTATTATTCTCATATTTTATGAATTTACTCTCGTATTATTAAACACTTTTTTCATTTCTCTCTTGGTTACTATTTGCAAGGAATATCTTTTCCATGCTTTCATTTCCAGCCTACCCCTGTCTTTGTAGCTGGGTGAGTTTCTTGTAGGCAGCATATAGTTAGATATGTGTTTTTACAGCTACTACTGTGATAGGAAAACGCAGTCCATCTGTGTTAAAAGTCTAATGACTTGATAAGTAAGGGCTTACTACTGAAATCATATTATTTTCTGTCTATTTTTTTTTTTTTGGTTTTTCTTTCTCTCTCCTCCCCCCTCCCTCTCCTCCCTCCAAATATTGTACAGTAATATGTTTGAAGTCTTATGTCTTTTAAGTATTTCCTATATATCAATTCTGGTTGCTTTTTAATCTTTCATGGTTATTGTGAGAACAGTGAAAACATTTTAAAACTAAACCAATCTATTTCCAATTAAGAAGTTTGTTTTCAATCATATACAAAAATTATATTTTTGGTTGTCCCAAACATTTAATACTTCTAAAGTCACAATTTTCAACGTATAAAATTTTATATGTGCATGAAGATATGGTAGTTTGAATGAGGTATCCCCTTGGGCTCAGACATCTGACCACTTTATCTACAATTGGTGGTGCTGTTTGGGGAGGTTTAGGAGGTGTGGTTTTGCTGAGGAAGTTTGTTGCTTGGGGAAAGCTTAGCGCTTTAAAGTCATGCATCATTTACAGTTTGCTCTCTCTGCTCTGTGCTTGCTGTTCACGATATAAGCCCTCAGCTTCTGTTCCAGCTGCTATGTCTAATCCTGCTCCCTCTGCTCTGCCATCAAGGACTATAACCCACTAGAACATGAGCCTAAATAAACTCTTTCTTACATAAGTTTCTCAACATGATGCTTTATGACAGTAATAGAAAAATCAGTTACTATAGTATAGCTACCTTTCCTTGTTGCTGAGACAAAGTCCCTGACAAAAGCAACTTTAGTGAGGAAGAGTTCTATTGGCTCACAGGTCCAGGTCACTGTCCACCACTACAGGAAGTAAAGAGAGGAAGGTAATGTTGGCTCACAGGTCTGAGTCATCATCTATGATGATTTGTATATACTCAGCCCAGGGAGTGGCACTATTAGAAGCTGTAGCCCTGTTGGAGTAGGCATGGCACTGTGGGTGTGAACTTTAAGACCCTCATCCTAGCTGCCTAGAAGCCAACATTCTGCTAGCAGCCTTCAGATGAAGATGTAGAACTCTGAGCTCATCCTGTACATTCCTGCCGGGATACTGCCATGCTCCCACCTTGATGATAATGGACTGAACCTCTGAACCTGTAAGCCAGCCCCAATTAAATGTTGTCCTTCATAAGACTTGCCTTGATCATGGTGTCTGTTCACATCAGTAAAACTCGAACTAAGACACTGTCCATTATTACAGGCAGTCACAGCATCTATATCTTAAAGAAGCTGGTCCCATTACTTCTTCAGTTAAGAAGCTGAAAGAGATAAATACATTATAATAGTTGTCATATATTCTTCATTTTATACAATCCAGAAACCCCATCCAGGGAATGATCCTTTCCACAATTAAGATGTTTTTCTTGGGGCTGGAGAGATGGCTCAGTGGTTAAGAACACCGACTGCTCTTCCAAAGGTCCTGAGTTCAAATCCCAGCAACCACATGGTGGCTTACAACCATCTGTAATGAGATCTGATGCCCTTTTCTGGTGTGTCTGAAGATAGCTACAATGTATATAATAAATAAAGATGTTTTTCTCCTGTTATTTAACATAACCAAGAGAATCCCCACAGGAATTTCTATTTCATTCACTAGGTGGTTCTAGATTCTGTCAAGTTGACAGAATTAACAAAAACCATCCCAGTTGGTTTTAATATTTTGATCCTTTTTTGATGAGTTAATGAGTGTATTAGGTTTGCTTATAGAGCATTGGTAAAAGTTTACTTACAGGTGCGTCCACACATGTTCCGATCACAGATGAAATGCTCACATATGCTGCACTATATAGACTCTCCACTTCCAGTTAACAAGTAAACTTCCATTCTCTATACTCTGGTCTTTTAACATTTACCTTTTAAAACAGTTATATGGACTGGAGAGATGGCTCAGTGGTGAAGAACACTGACTGCTCTTCCAGAGGTCCTGAGTTCAATTCCCAGCAATCACATGGTGGGTCACAACCATTTTTAATGGGTTCTGATGCCCTCTTCTGGTGTGTCTGAAGACAGCTCAGTGTATTTCTATACATTAAATAAATAAATGAATCTTTTTTTTAAAGATTTATACATCCCCACTGCAGTTTTGCTCTAAACTCGGATTTAGATTGCCTTCATCAGTAAATGTCACGTCTCCATCTGTTGTGTTAGTTGTCAGCATCGCTTTGTTATCATGGAAGCGGTCACTTAGTATTTTCTCATTGAGGGGTCTACTGATGATGAATTCCCTCAGCTTTAGAGAGAAACCAGTATCTCCCCTTAACATCTGATAGAAAGTTTTACCAGATAAAAACTACTGTTGTTTGACAGGTGATTGTTGTAGCTGTTGTTTTCTGCACTTGGAATATGTCATTCCATTCTCTCCTGACCAGATGGGGTTTTGCTGAGAAACACACTTGCAGTAATGAGTATTCTCTTGATTGTGACACACTACTTTTCTTTAGTTACTTTCAAAATTCTCTTTATTCTTGACTGCTACAGTTTAAGTATAATGCGTTTCAGTGAACACCTCTTTGAGTTACATCTATCTGAGGCCTTTGAAATCCCTCTGTAGCTTTCCTGGGTTTCTGGGAGGTTTTCAGTCATTCTTTTTCTGTAGTGGTTGAATAAGAATGGCCCCTGTAGGCTCGTATATTTGAATGCTTAGTCACCAGGGAGTGGTGTTAATTGATAGGATTAGAAAGATTAGGAGGAAGTGTGTCCTTATGGATGGGTTTTGAGTTTTCAAAAGCCCATGCCAAGCCCAGTGTCTTTCTTTCAGCTTGGAGATCAGGATGTAGCTTTCAACTGCTTCTCCAACACCATGCTGCCCTGCCTGCCACACCTACCACCGTGCTCTCCACCACGTTGATAATTGATTGTGATGGTTTGTATATGCTTAACACTTAAGTGGCACTGTTAGAAGATGTTAGCCCTGTTGGAGTAGGTGTGTCACTGTGGTCATGGGCTCTAACCCTGATCCTAGCTGCCTGGAAGCTAGTCTTCTAGCAGCCTTCAGATGAAGATGTAGAACTCCCAGCTCCTCCTTCACCATGCCTACCTGGATACTGTCATGCTCCTGCCTTGATGATACTGGACTGAACTTCTGAACCTGTTAAATGGTGAACCAATTAATGTTGTTCTTATAAGAGTTGCCATGGTCATGGTGTCTGTTCACAGCAGTAAAACCCTCACTAAGACATTGACTAAGCCTCTGAAATTGTAAACAAGTTCCTAATTAAACACTTACAAGAGTTGCCATGGTCATGGAGTCTCTTCACAGCACTAAAACTGGGACTAGAACTGCTCCTTCTTTATCCACCCCACACCTGTTTCCAATTCTCTCAGCTGAGCTTTTTGGTTTTCAGTTCCAGAGACATTCTTTACTTTTTCATTTGTTTTTGTTCTCTCACTAGATAATTTTTAAAAACCCATTTCAAAATTCATAGACTATATTCTATTTTATTAAAACTATTTTATTTATTTATTTAGAGTATTTTATTTAATACTATATTTTGTTTTTATTTGTTTATAAATTCTAACCCTTCGTCAAATTCATCATACTATCTTTATATCCTTTTCCTGATTTCATTGAACCACGTGCCTATATTTTCTTATGTCTTGTTGAGCTCTCATAACATAATTATTTTAGGCCCTTACAGTTAATTCATATATTTCCATTTCTTTAGGGTCAGTTATTAAAGTATGCTTCTTCTGAGTGATATCACAATTCCTTGAATTTTCATGTTTCTTGTGACCACACATTGATGTCTGAACCTTAGAGACTGGTGTCAGTCTCATTCATTTGCATATATGGTGCCAGTTGGTGGAGTGTGGCAGCTCTGATTCCAGGGGTGAGTGGTAAAGTCTTTGTTCTGCTTTATCTGTTGAAAACAGTGACAGTGAAGAGTATAGGAGTCCCAGCCACAGCTGAGGTGTTTAGAGTGACCATCGTATGGCAGCAAGGGCCATTGAGGTCTTCAGTGGGAAAACTGATGGGTCCTCCTATTCTCCTTGTCCTAACTGAGGACATTCTAGATTGAGATTTTAGGTTCCCAAGTGCAAGGTCTCAGAGCGGTTGCATAAGAGAAGTCTTACACGCTATGGCTTGCAGAATTCTTGTGACATCTTACTGTAGGCTCCCTTTCTAGTTAGAAGTATGTGAATGTTTTTCACAAAGTTGGAGACTGTGTTCTGGAATGTATCCAAACATATTGACACCATAGGGTACAGCACATTAGCAATTCCTCCCTGGTGGTTAAGGGGACTCTAGTGGTTCAGACCCCAAGAAGTGAGTCACCATGGAAATATGGGTCCTGAAAATGTTGATACACAATTATCACTCAAATCCTAAAGGTAGGAAAGAGCAAATTATTATCCCGGGCCCTTACAGTGTAATATCAGCATTGTGGTGCAGACCTTGAAGGCACAGGACAAGAGCCCTGATGTCCCAGAAAGAGATGTCATTGTGCATTGAAACAAGACCCCAGAGATGCTAGGGTTCAGCAGTGACTGGGGCCACAGTGATTGGGACACAAGCACGATGGTGGCTATCTTCATTAACTAAGTCTGAAGCATCTCAGAGCCAGGAAATAGAAGGCAGAGACAGTAAGGCCCCCAGATGGCGTTACATAGCTATGTCTTACCCCAGAATTAGCACAGCCATATGGCAACATGGCTGTAGAAGACAGAACAGAGTACTTTGTCAGGATCCAGATGATAGCAGCCTCGGGAATGTGGGTGCAGTGACAGCAGGAGCTCATTCTCTGAGGGAGCACTGTGACATGAGCCCTGGGTATCTCTGCTTAGAAGCTCCATATCAGCAGTGATGGCAGGGGGCTGTAATAAAGTCCCTTTGAAAGAACCTTTTCTATATCCAAGCTGCTGAAACTAAGGGATGAGGCAGAGTATGCCAAGCCCTTTTGTGCCTGTTTCTCTGAGGTAAAACTCAGTTTCTTTACTGTGAAAAGCTCTGAGATTCTGCACCATCACAGGCTGTACCTGCTTGATTTCCTGTGATGCTCCTTAGTTATGGGGCAAAGACGTATCGGCACCTCCCAGTTGCCCAGCTTTCTGATGCACCGTCAAAGATGGCCCAGCAGATAAAGCCACTTGTTGTGCAAGCCTGACAACATGAATTCAGTGCCCAGAACCCAAGTAAAGAGAGAAAACAATGCCACAAAGTTGTCCTCTGACCTCCACAAGTGAAACCTGGCACATGTACCCACAAACATACAATTAAAAAAATGTAAATACAATTTAAGGAACAGTTTATAACATCGTGGCAGGATGGTCCACAGGGAAGATTTTAATAACAGGGGCCCTGTCTGGATTCACAGTAATTTGCCTTTTAGAACTTTGAAATTTTACTTGAAAGTAAAATATATCACAGCTATGGAGAGTCTTTTAACATTTGCTTCCAAACTGTGTTGCCATGACTCTGGATTCTCTTAACTCTGAAAGGCCCCCAACATCTCCCTGTGTCATGTGTTATCAGGGCTCACATCTGAATATCAAGTATGTTCTCTGGAAGTTACTAGACCATGCCTGAAGCTGGCTTCTGCTTCGTGCAAGCATCCACAATGCTGAAATGACCAACAAAAGACCCAGCTGGTCTGGTAGGAAAAGCAATTCACATTCTGTCCATATGGGAAGCAAGAACCAAGCTGTAGGGATACAGGTCAGAGGGTAGTAGCTGGGATGGAGGCTGGAGGTTGAGGCCACAATGGTTGACCAAACAACCAGCAAAGATGGCTGAATAGATCAGCTGAGCAGCCCTGAGAATGGCTGCAGATGGACCATCGGCAATTGCTCTCACAGGCTCAACTGGTCCTCACAGTACTGGTCTGATGGGGCATTGATACCACATCACAACCTCTGCTTAACCATGCTACGCTGACAGGTCAGACCACCGTCCAGAAGAGAGCGACTACACGGGAAGATGTGACATCATGCCTCTCTTACTTCCCGGAACGTGCCTTCTCAGTCTACATCTAGAACCAATCCCTTCAGTAAGGTTGTCTTCGAAAGAAGGAGTGAAGGGCAATCAGGTACCCACCACGTGTCAGTCTGCCCTGGGTGTGCTCGTCAGTACCAAGCAGAGATGTGGAGCCTCCTAAAAACTCATGCTGGGAAACCTCTGTACACCCGTGGCACTGGTTTTGATGAAGACCACCCGGGAAATTCCAACTAACCTGAGAGACACTAGCAGTTGGGGAAGGACTCTCTAGAAGGGAGTACTCTTTAAAAGGGAGCTGATAGGGGGATGGGATCTACAGGCCAGCAACAGATTTGGGGTCAGCCCCACTCCAGTTGTTGGGGGACCCACATGAAGACCAAGGCCTAGCCCATGTGCGATCTTTGGTTGGTGGTTCAGTCAAGGTGAGGTGATTTGGGTGGGAGGAGGAACTTGCCTTTATCAGAGGAGACTAGAAGGGGGAAAATGTGTGAGGGGGTAGCAGAAAGGGGTAGCCCGGCCCAGCCCAGCCCCAGAGCCACTGTGATACTTGTTGATGTAACTTACCTGCCTTTAGTTACACCCTCAGCCTGCTACTGGCCCTCACCGGCCCCTCACACACACCCCGAGTGAGCAGTGAGGAAGGCTGAATGTGAACAACAAAGGAACAACTTCCTCAGGGAGCTCATCACCTCCCCCTTAGCCAGGGCAGTAGTCACCAGGAGCTCTGTCACCCAGCCAAAAGGCCTAACAGGTAGGCAAAGGCAACTGGGGGAGATGCTAAAAGGTCCCTCATCACATCTCTGATCTTATAGGCCACATAGCATGTGGCCTCAGCCAATGAAAGTGGAAACACCAAGGTCTCCCAGGCTTGACTAAACTCAGGGAAATCCTCCATGGGAAAGGGAAGAAAAGCAAAGGCTACCAGCCATAGAAGAAGCCTGATTCCAGCTACAGTGGGTTCCAAGTATAGGGTGTCCCCAAACCAGACTGTCCTGTTAGCAGGCCCCGCCCCCTGAAGGTAAGCAGAGGGGACAGAGGGTGGCAATGCAGAGAGGCTAGGTGATGTTTCCACAGGGAAGCCACTCAGGCAGGACACGCATCCTCACACAGTTGAGAGCAAGGGTCCCAGCGTCCTCTGCACAGACTCTTGGAGGCTGGCAGTGTCTCTGGGTTTCCGAGTGCTAAATTCAAAGGTGGAGCTGTGTTGAGGACCAGCCTCTGACCTCCTCCTAGAGTTCTACAGGATGGCCTGGGCTCCCATCCTCCCCTGAACAGACTGTGCCCTTCTGAGCACTCCTTGGCTCAGGTTCAAGAACAAGGGCTGCTCATGTGCAAGGAGAGAGGGGACACCGAGCACCAGAGGCTCACAGGTTAATCATTAACAGTGTCTGGGCCCAAGGAGAGCCACAGCCCTGCAGGCCCAGAGCTTTAAGGAAATAACCAGGGGGAAACTCCCAGCCCCCATGGCCACTGCAGAAAAGCTTCTCCTGGGAACCGCCAGGTCTATGCACTTTCTTTGCTCCCTGAGACAATGCTACAGGAACAGTGAAGCAGGAGAGGGCACAGCAGCAGCCTGGGGAAGTCTCCAGTGACCATGCTGCCCAGCACGGCTGAACCCTATCCTGATTGTGCATTCAGTGCTGACAGGGATCTCCCCATCCCAGGTACCCTGGGGCCTCTGTCTTCTCAGGCCCCCAGGGAACACAGTCACCAAGGACCAAATGAGAACTAGCCTTGAGTGAGACTCACTTAACATTGCCCTTGAGAGAAAGAGACGAGCCAGGTAGACTCCCAACCTACATGTGCACGAAGCAGAACCTATGTGCAAAACTCAAACAGAACAACTGTGAACGGCTCGCATGCATCCCCTCCCGCCTTCCCCAGATGCCCGAGAAGCCCTCATATTTGACTGGAAGGAGGGGCACTCCTTGGCTTCAGACACTCTGAAATGTTTCTCCGTGTAAGGAAATCCCATGGACAGAGGCACCTCCAGTCTTGGTGGCCCTGGCCTACAGTCCTCAGCCCTCCCTGGTTAGTGGTCTGGCCTTTGCTTGGGCTACTGAACATACACAAGAACCCAGGCCCAGGGCTCAAATCTTTCTTCTTGTGCCTGTTCTTCCAGCAGCTTTGAGTGTTACCCTCCTCCATGTCAGTGTTGGCCAGTCTTCAAGGGGAGTTTCTTTCTGGGCTATCTCAGGACATCAACTGTGGAGATGCACAGGGCAGCACTGGGTGTATTCTGCCTACCTGTTGATCCACTCATGAGCTTTGTGGGGACCAAAATGAAGCATCTACTGTAGACTTTTATAGGCACCTGCCCCACTGCACCATAGCAGATAGACACACAGATTCAGTAGATTGCTGTAGAAGGTAACAGTGTCAGTAGACCTTGGCGGTCTCCTGTATGCCACGTCAGCCAGCGGAGCAAAGCTGCTGCTCTGAGGGGTTCCCATACACACAGCAAAGGAGCCAGGGAAGGCTCCAGGTACCATGACATCCATGTTTTGTTACAGATGATTTCAATATCGAGGTAGGGAATGGAATGAGGTGGGGTTGTCTCTGGCCTGGCCATAATCTTCCCCCTAGACAGAGCATGATGAGGACAGGGATCCGTGTGCTGTGCTCAGAGCTCACTGACCCACCATCAAAGTGAAGCAGTCAGAGAAGAAAAATAACAATGTACGTCAAACTGTAGGGAATCGGTGTGTCGCAGGGGAAGATGCAGCCCAAGGGTGCATTTCTGTCCATTTCCATCTCCTGAAGCCGGCGATACAGGGATGCTCAGCTTCCTCCCCATCCTCACACAATCGGTTGATGTTCCTGGGACAGTGCAAGCCACAGGGAGCAACAAAGCAAATATCAGCACACAAGCTTCATGGGGACCAAAATGAAACAACTACTGTAGACTTTTGCAGCCACCTGCCCCGCTCCAGCCTTGGATGCCTCATCTGACAAAACAGAAGTGCCTAAAACAGAGGCATCAGTTGCATCTAAGCAGGCACACATCTCATCTTGGCATAAAGAGCTCCACATACAGTCACAGGGTGTAGGCAATGGCCCATGAAGTAATGCTAGCTCTAAGACAGCTCTCAACCTTCTTAGTGCTGCAACCCTTTATTATAGCTCCTCATATGGTGACCCCAACCATAAATTATTCTCATTGCTACTTCATAACTGTAATTTTGCTACTGTTATGAGCTGTGATATCACTATCTGTGTTTTCTAATGGTCTTAGGCAAACATGCAAAGGGGTCATTCAATAATCCTCAGAGGGGTCACGACTCACAGGTTGAAAACCACTGCTCTAAGACATCTGCAACTGACTGGCTTCCTTCCTTTCTTTAACAAGGCAAGGAGCAGAGAGGAAAGAGGTTGTCACTAACCCTGAAAGTGAAAAAGAGCCAAGTCTACAAAGTCAGGAACTGGTCCCAAATGAATCAAGACTGGACAAGCAAAACTCCAAAGTTAATACAGAAGCCAGCATACTAGATCTGTAAGAAAGCACACAGAAAGATGTTTTTAAAGCAGAGCTGGTGGGAAGGGGCAGGAATATACCTCCCAGAGACAAGTTTTGAGAGGCTGATACTCCCTGAGTGCCCTGGTGACTGAAGTCCCTGCCGAGGTCCACTACCTCACTGCCAATCCCAGTGGAACATATTCCCAGGACACACAAAGAGGTGTAGAGTTAGACATAACTACATCCCACAGCGGGTGTGTTCCTTCCTACACATAAGGCCACCCTTCTATGAATCTCCACGCTGAATGGAGCACCCAGAAACCT
The DNA here is from genome assembly GCF_011064425.1 of Rattus rattus. Taxonomy (NCBI): domain Eukaryota; kingdom Metazoa; phylum Chordata; class Mammalia; order Rodentia; family Muridae; genus Rattus; species Rattus rattus. Next base: position 157,272,350 of record NC_046159.1, on the reverse strand, counting down.
CTGTTCTGAGACATGAGTCTGTGTTGGTGAACTTCCTATGTTCAAACAACTAGAAAATGACAGCTGCTTAATCCAGAAAGGGAGGGCATCTAGCTGCGTCTGAGGACCGGGGGCTGTGAGATCCCAGGGTCCAGATGGGAGCAGTCGTGTGCCAAGGAAGAAAAGTTGCCTTTTTCTCCCCGAGAGTTTGGGTGTACAACACAGCATGTTTCCAAACAGACCCACACACATGAATGCCTAGGGGATCGCTGCTGTGGAATCTACGAAGAACTCCGAAAAGAGAACAAAAAACAAAGACCAAACATCCAGCTAGCAAGTGCACAAAGAAACTGAGCAGATAACTCTCAACAGAAAAAGTAGGGATGGGCAGCAACGGCACAAGATGAGGAAGTGTTCAGCATCCTTAACTGTCAAGGAAATGCAAACCAGAATTACAGTGTGATTCCATCTGACTCCGCACAGATTGGCTATCACGGAGAAAACAAACAGCGAGGGCTGATGGGATGTGGGAGAAGAGGAAGCCTATTCACCGAGGGTGGGAAGGTAAACTAATGCAGTTTCTATGGAGATCAGGACGGGGATCTTTCAAAAAAACACCAGCTAGAGAACTGTCATGTGGCCCAGCCCTCCCGTGCACGCAGTACCTACCTGAAGGACTCCAGGTGAGCACACCACAGAGACCTCTTTTCCGTGTTGATTGTGGTATTAGTTAGAGCAGCCTAATGCAGAATCAGCCTAGGGGCCCAGCAACAACACACAGAGAATGAAAGTGTGACCTGTGTGGGTAATGTGAACAGAGGTTCAGACATAAAGAAGGAAACTGTCGTTTGGACTTTTTCAAATTTATTAAAACTTTATTATAAAGAGCTTGCTAATAAAAATTCATGCAGTGAAATTAACCCAAAATCGATACATCTCAATGGACAATTGAGATGTTCTAATAATGCAGTTAGAATAGCCATTCTGAGGCTGTGAGCTTCCTGTTAGATTTTAGAGTTTCACTATTGCATGTCTGTATATACATACATATTACATAGATATGTAGATGTACATATATGTATACTAGGACATTAGAGTTCAAAGAGAGCTGGCTACCTGGGAGAAGGAAGGGCATGAGAGGATGAGAGGAGTCAGTTTGCACAAAGTACACCGCACGCAAGAATAGTGCAAGTATGAAAACACCACAAGTGCTATGCTGTGCACAATAAACTGTGAGCACTTTAGCCAGCAATGCGCAGAAGAAATGAATGGCGTAATACAAGTACTAAGAGACTTCAAATCTGAAATGTCCTCGAATGGCGATGCAATTTAAGCTGTGTCCCAATTAACAGGGTTCCCAAGACGTGGGGCCTTTAGGAGGTGGAACCTGGGAGAAAGTGTCATCACGGGGAACCTGACTGTACTGGCTAGTTTTCATGCTTTCTGTGTCTCTCTGCCGCAGGGAAAGCCACTTCCTTTCCCTTGCACACTTGGCACTATGCTGCCAAAGGCTCCATGAACAGAAACGTCTGAAACCATGAGCCAAGGCCAGGTTTGCCATCTTTAAAGCATTCTTCTCGGCTTTCTGGCACATGGATGGAAAACTGACTAACACGGTACTTCATTACCAGTTGTCGTAAGGAACAAACACACCTCCAGGTAGAAGCACTTCACTGTATCACCTGCCCTGTTGTCAGCCCTATCTGGGCCTGCCTGAACCTGACAGAAACATACTTGCATGTAAGGTAAAGTCCAAGATCTCCCTGTGGATAGCTTGGTCACAACCTCCAATAAATTCTTTTTGTTTGATAAGAAAAGGGGCAGAGTAGTCCTGCGGCTTAAGCCCGGGAGGAAATAGCTTGTACCAGGAGGCCTTCAGTTCTCAACTGAGTTGCTGCTGTCTGTGAAGCCCTGCTGGTGTAGATCAAAGCTGAGGTATGCAGGCCATGAAGTGCTCTAGGGACTCAAAGCCCCCATATCTGCAAGCAACTACACCTGAACTTTGTCTGAGTTCAGGGAAGGCAGCCCCGAGTAAACAGGGCCATTTGCCAAGTGGAGTTCCTGCCCTTTGTGTACTTAGTTGTGAACAGAGGTAAGATTTCCTCTTTGACGGCATGGCAGGCATACTTACATCAATGGGCTGCTCTAAAGGTAGAGAGACCCTAAAGAGAAAATCTGATGCTAGTGCCACACCTGAGCAGAGCCCAACCTCCCTAGAGTAGCAGGACTCCACGGCAGCCAGAGCCCTTGCTGCCACCACAGAAGACGGCAATGGAAGACCTAAGCCTGTCCAATCCTTGCTGATTGGGACGTACAACCTGCTGGACCTGTTTTCTGAGCTGTGTGCAGACAGCAGTTGTCCAGAGACAGGAAGCAAGACCTTCGAAGAAGGCCAAGCACACAGCACTTAATCCATTGAGTTCGCAGCTGGAACACATGGACCAAGCAGGGCATCATCTTAAGAGCAGCCATCAGCGCCACAAAGAAGAGCCTTAGGATATAAAGTAGAGGCAGGACCCCAACCCAGATCCTCTGCAAGAGCATCAAGCCTACCTGACGGCTGAGCTGCCTCTCTGCCTGTCACCCTTTCTTCATTTTCCTGGCATTTGCCAAGGCTTGCCACAGGGTCATAAAAATTCATAGATCACAGCCTACCATGGGGGGACTCTATTTGGTTAACCCATTCTTCTTCAATTCATGTCATTAACCTTAAAGTCTTTATGAAAATGAGCAGTCCAGAAAATGAAAGTCCAAAGTTACTTTATTTTCAACTTGAGGGTCCTTGGGATCAGCTCACAGATCCACAGTGTGTTATAAACATCTGAGTCTCAGCTTGTTCTACCTCCTGCTATATGAAGTACTGGACTCAGGCAGAAGGTCAAGAAGACACTGCTGGGTGAGGCAGTGTCTGTCAGAGGCAGGTACGTGGAGAGATAATCAGAAGATGGGGAAGGCTGTCAGCTTTGTCTGATTCTCTCCCCTTGTCAAAGCTTTAGTTTGCTTGTTTGTTTGTTTGTTTGTTTGTTTTCTTGCGTGCTTGTTTGTTTTTCTAAGACAGGGTCTTACTATGTAGCTCTAGCTATCTGAGAACTCACTATGTAGGCCAGGCTGGCCTCGAACTTGCAGAAACCCACCCGTCTCTACCTCCCAAGTGATGAGATTAAAGGTGTGCACCAACACACATGGCTTTTATCTGTCCTTATTATCCCAAGTATCCGCACCACCATGTGGGACTCAAGCCACAGGCAAATGTGGAGTACAAAGGCACTTGCCCTCCTCGTTGCTGAGAACAAACACTGAAGATTCTGGAGACCAAGGCGAACAGGCCAGTCCTTATCTTGACTCCAGATCAGTGTTCCTGGAAAGAAATGGGAGGTGAGGGTCACCAAAAGCCATAAGATGCCCTAGTGAGCATGTCTTAAGAGCTCTGTTCTCTTTACCAAATAAAGAAGAGCTGTCATATGGACAGCTAGCTACTGAAGCCTCAGCAGAGCTGGGGCCTTGGATTTCTCCTAGTTGGAATGAGCATACCATGACCACAGCCCATTTCTGCCAGCCAAGGCCCAAGTGGCCAACATAAAGAAAGACACATGCCCCTTTGGCCCAAGCAGCAAAGTAGCCCCTTGTCTTGGCCATCCAGGCCAACAGCATGTAAAAAAATGGGGTGATCATCTGCAGGGACCCCTTCACCGGCAAGGCGTTGGTATCAGCACTGCAATTCTTCAAGCCCTTTGCAAGCATCTTTAAACTTTTCCTGTGCCTACAGGACAGGGAAAGGGAGCTAGAATGTGGGAGACACGTAAGTCCCTTCTCTGGGGGAACAAAACCTATGGATCTTCCAAGCCTAAGATCCAAGAAAACTACCCCTTTCCAATGCAGCCTGTGAAAGTCTCTTGCTCTGCAAGTCCACACATGGGAACAAAACCTGACCAGAAGACAATACTACAGACTACAGAAAGTCAATAGCCAGCTACCGATGGCCAGTGTCTGCCCCTCTGCAAACCTCTCTCCTCTAGATACCATCACAGTCCCTACTTCTGTCTCCAAATCCATATGCCACTGGTCACCAACCAGGCAGCAGACTCCAGCTCAGAGACCCATGTCAGAACTCCAGGTAAATGACCAAGTTCAGGGATTTCATTTTCATGGAGGGAAACTCAGGCCCCGCTGACACACGGGATACCGAGCCCAAGGGCCCCTGCCCTGGAGGACCACATACATTCATCAAAGGTCCCGTGGTAGAAGTTCTCAGATGATCAGCTGTCCTTCTTCATCGTGCTCAGCCACCAAAGTCTCTGGGCTTCTCTCCTGCAGTTCTTAGCAGAGAAAAAGACATAATGATACCTGCTGGCAGGGTCCAGCTCACACCTGTTTGCACACAGTGATGATTAGTTCCAAGCATTAGGCGTGTGCTGCACAGATTAGCAAAGTTCCCTTACCTGACTCAGAGATACCATAGTTGGAAAGCACACTGGTTCAGGCAGAAGACAGAGAACAACAAAAAGTGTTCAGGGACAAGCGCCCCAAAATCTGCTGCCTAGGAACAAAGAAAGACATTTATAAAGAACAGCCGTGCTGGGGTAATGGCCTGACCAGGACTTGAGAACTGGAGAAAGTGATCATAGGAGGTCAACAAAGGAAGACTCGCAGTCTGTGATAGTTGCCCCAAGGGAGAAGAAGCTGAGGGGCTTCTACATCCACGCTCACCCGTCCTTAGCCAGGACTGGCAGCTCTGGAAATGTAACCCTGGACAGCCTGTCCATAAGCTAGAAGATCTCCCAGGGCTTCTGGGTGGATAGCATGTGGATGGAAGTGGCCTGTGTGAGGATGCCTGCAGTGTGGGGTATCTCTAAGGATTCTCCAAGCTCACATGCAATCTCAGAGTGATGCTCTGAGCCAGTGCTATCTTGTCTCAGTAACAGGGAAACTGAGGTCCAGGGGCATGAGCACAAGCAAGATCCCTAGGAGCCTAGGCAAGAGACCCCAGGCTAGGGTAGCCAAGGAAAGCTAAGCCGGAGCTGTGCTCCTCTCACCCAGATCTGCCTCCTACACTGGACAGATCAACTCCCTCTCAGACTCATAACTCCATCTTCAACACGTGACCGTGCTAGGCCCGTCCTGAAGATTAGAGAACAGGAGAGGTGCTTCAGGACAGTGTGCAGACTATGTTCCCACACATGCGTCCATGTGTTTTCAGGGTAACATTTACATGAAGTTTTCAAGAACTGTAGAAAGAACACAGACCACTGCCGGGCCAGCCCTCCTGACAGGCAAGCTATGCAGTGTGTAGTAACTGCAAATTGCCGCCTGACCTAGGGCCACCCGAGGGACCAGTGTCCAATCCTTCTGGCAAGCCCTCTTCCTGCTAGCGTCTTTCAAACTCCCTCTGACTCTTCAGCTGGCTCCTGAAACTGTCTTAAGAACTGAATTCATGTTCACATTGAAACCCGAACACAAAGGTCACAGTGGCACCGTGTACGACAGTCAAAACTGCCACCGACATAAACTCAGGTGATCTTGGTGGAGGTGTGGATACAAGATGGCCTCTCTGTGCAGCAATTGCAGAAACCAACGTTACAATGAAGGGTACACCTAGAGTGTACCACACCACTTGGAAGGAGGCAAACAGGAGCCCACACAAGATGCTGTCCCATTTCAGATTTGTGCACAGCAAGGGATTGGGGTGGACAGAATAGGTGCGTGCTTGCCCAGGATCGGGGTCATAGGAAGAGGAGTCACACAGCTAATGGTAATCTATCCAGGACTGAGAGATGGCTCGGTCGATAAAGTGCAAGCTTGGGGACCCGAGTTCTATCCCCAGAGCCCATGTTGAAAGGCCCTGGTGTGGTGGCATGTGCTTGTAACCCCAATTCTGTGGAAGCCAAGGCAAGCAGGTCCCTGGGCTTGCTGGCCAGCCCAGCCTAATCAGTGAACTCTGGGCCAATGAGAGGCTCTGTTATTTGGGGTGAAAAAGGGGAGGCCGGGGGAAGAACACAAAGTTTGCCTCTCACACATACACACGTCACACACACACACACACACACACACACATGCATACACACATGTACCTGTACACACTATGCACAAAAACAATTTTCTAAATTTTGTAAAGCTGTGAGAGCTGTACTAATCTCTGAAGATGATAAGCCCTACTGACTTCTATACCTTAAGAAAACATACAGTAAGTGTTCTAAATCTCAATGGAGGGGATTTTTTTTTCTTTTTAGTGGGGATTCATAATGTATGCAATGACTCCCAAACTCGGACTTAGGAAAATCTAAGCCAGTCATGGCTGTGTAAGGAGACTACTATGTAAGGAGACTACTATGTAAGGAGACTACTATGTAAGGAGACTACTATGTAAGGAGACTACTATGTAAGGAGACTACTATGTAAGGAGACTACTATGTAAGGGGTAAGGCCCCCACCGCCATTCTGCTACCAGGAAGCCCCTGGCCCTTCCCCATGAGTGGTCATCCATCGTTCCTTGTGATCTGTCCCTCCTTACAGATCGAGTGCAGAACTGGGAGTACACCTGCCCTCTCCAGCATTGGGACGCTGCTTGCGGGTCCTTTGTCAACTGTCCTTGCACATGAACAAGGGCCTCACTATACAAGTGCTCTCCAACCAAGACAGGCCAGAAGCCTGGACTCACAGAACGCCTCCTGGGAAGAAGGTAGCCATACCTCCAGCTTCCTGTGCTAGAAACACTGAGCTTCTCTGTAGTCTTAGGCTGTCTCAGGAAGAGCGTCCCATATGGGAGGTCAGCCCACCAGCTGTCACCATGCAGCCCAGGGGCCACCAAGTTCCCAAGACACTAAGAGTTCTGCCCTGGGGAAGTAGACTCTGGTTCCCAACAACCATCCATGGGAAGTCAGGCAAAGAGGTCTCTAAAGGATAGGATTGGAGCTGCTATGCCCCACCCCCCAAGACTGACCAAAGTACTAACATGCTGGAAACCACTCTGGAAGCAAAAATATCATTATGTGCTGCCAGACAGTGGTGCACACGCCTTTAATCCCAGCACTCAGGAGGCAGAGGCAGGCAGATTTCTGAGTGCAAAGCCAGCCTGGTCTACAGAGCGAATTCTCGGACAGCTAGAACTACACAAAGAAACCCTGTCTCAAAAAAAAAAAATCATTATGCAATTAGCAAAGATTGCAAATGCTTCAAGAACTTAAATGCGTGGCACAGTGGCACCCTCCTGCTGTCTCACAGCAGTCGAGATAGAGCAGGACCTCGGGAGTCCCCATGTGGATAGAGGCTGTAAACTGAATGAGGGTCTTCTGCAAGAATATCAAACACGCTCAACCACTGAGCCATCTCTCCAGCAAGGACGTAAGTATTATTTTAAGTTACTCCAAAGGCCCTCCCAAAAATACTTTTTTCTATTATATCAACTTGATGCAAACTAAAGTCATTTGGGAAAAGGGAAACTCAATAGAGAGCATCCCCCCACCAGGTTGGCCTGAAGGTAAACCTGTGGAGCATTTAGCAATTGATGATTGATGTGGGAGGGCCCAGCTCACTGTGTGTGGCACCACCCCTGGGCTGGTGGTCCTGGATACCGTAAGGGAACGCACTGAGCAAGCCTTGGGGAGCCAGCCAGTGATCCGCATGGTTCTGTGGCCTGTGGTACCATTTCCTGGCTCGAGGTTCCTGCCTTGAGCTCCTGCCCTGCCATCCCTGGATGATGGACTACAAGCTGTACGCTGACACAGTAATGTTTCCTCTCCACATTGCTCTGTTTATCACAGCAGAAGGAACCCTGACTGTAAGTGAGTCACCAGATGGGGACAGAGTGTAACTACTGCCTGCAGCTCCAGGCAGCTCCTCTACCGCTGGCTACTCCCCTCCCATATACCTGGGCTCCTTAAGGCTGAGACAGTGAGTCCTCCTCCCAGAGACCCATCAGAATCGTTAGAAAAAGACCAGCAGGCTGCACCACCACCAAACAATTCAAATCATCGTTTCCAGAAGTCAGGCTGGCAGAGGCTTTCTAGAACATTCCAGATGGCTTGCTCTGATGTGACACCAAAGTGGAGAGTCCAGTGGCAGTGGGTGGGTCCTCAGTACCTCACAGATCTGACATCTTTTGTTACTTTCTACCATTTTTAAAGATTACCTACCTGAAGAACAAGGGAACACAAGACCGTCAGATCACTGTTGGTCCACAGATGCTCCATGCTGGCCACAGCAAAGTCAAATAGAGTAGCAGCTGGGTCCCCCTTCAGTAGCTCCAGTCCCTGGCCGGGTACACCCAACTTAGGTGGCCAGATGCACAAAAGTACCAAGGCAGAGCCTCTCATGTGGAGAAGGACAGAAAAGGGCCTCAGGACAAGTCTGACAAAGTGTTCCAGAGAGTTCCCAGAGACCTACCATCTTCTGAGTGAAGCACTACTTGGTAATGACTCAAGTCATAGCCAGACGTCAAAGCACCTGACCTGGAGATCAACCACCCTCACAGCCCAACCAACATGCAGCAATTCCCTCCGTTGCCTGCAAAATGGAGGCTGGGACTGAGACTGTGACCTGGCCACCTCAGTGTCAGGCTCTGTATGTGGCCCAGGACTTACCTCCCTGGACCTACTGCCTACGCTCCTCTACTACCTGCTGTTCAGCCCAAGCCTCCCTCAGGGTCTCCCACTGCCTCAGAACTTACCCTAGGACCTGCTCACAGCCTCCCATTTGTGTCTGGCAAACAGTGCCTCACCAGGTCTGGCTTCCTACTCACCATCCATAGAGACCCACACCATCACACGTAAGAGCAACAGGCCTGGGGTAAGGGGACAGCAACTGGTTATTCCAGGGCTGTTGACGTCACAGGAGACAAAGCACTCAGAGTCTCACTCCAGATACAGCCAACCACTCTGAGAGAAGGATGGGGCCATGTCTAAGCCCATGCTGTTCCTGGTCACCTGCAGGGCAGTCACCTAGCCAGTGGACAGCATTGATCCCTCCAAGAGCTGAGCCCCTGGAGGATGTGCCGGGAGCTGCTGCTGACCATGCACAGAGGTTCTATTAAAGCGCCAGCCCCCGTGGCATGACTTAGGTCATCATGGGGGGGCAGGGCACTGAGCTGGACAGTTATTCCAGCAGCAATCAGCTCTTCTGTGAAGGTTACCTGCAGCTGCCCCAGGGTATCCAGTCAGCAAGAGGCATTGGAAGCGAGACAGCAAGAGGGGAAGAATGCCCTCTCTCCTCAGGAAAGGATGGGCACAAGGCATCGGTAAGGCAAGCACCTGCAAAGAAGAGGTTACAGGGCCCTGGGTCCCAGGACTATGGACTTCCTTCCTTGTTCCAGGCTTACAGAGATATAGATAGCCAATAAAATTATACAGGCTTCAGTCATTTGGTGTGATTTGTATGTGGTAGTGTATGTCCACATAGACCCAGAGGCTAGCATCAGTCTTCTTCAGTTATTCTTCACTATATATATAGATATATAGATATAGATATATAGATATATGTGTGTATGTATGTATATATATGTATATATATGTATATATATATATATATATATATATATGCAAAAGCTTCAGCTCACTGGCTCAGCTAGACTGACCGGCCAGCAAGTTCCAGGATCCTCCTGTCTCTCATCTCCTCTCCCCTGCCCACTAAGTGTAGCTTTTATATGGGTCTTAGTGAGCACACAGCAAGCACAGCTATATGCTATTACATATATGAGAGATAAAATGACTGCCACAACATTAATTCACACGTGCATCCCCTCACCTGCTTCCTATTCTTGTCTTGAGATCACTTGAGATTGATTCTCTGAGCCAGTTTTAAGCATGTAACATTACTTCTGACTGTATAGTCCCCAGCATGTAGGAGAGCTGCAGTAACCTTTGACCTCTGTCACCATCCCAGGCCCTGACAATCGCCCTTCTGTGATTGTTGCTGTGCACTCAGCTGGCTTTAGATTCCACTTCTGTATCTGTTGCTTTTCTGTTGCTGGGATAAAACACCATGAACAAGGCAGCTTATAGAAGAAAGGATTTATTTGGGTTATGGTTCCCATCATGGCAGGGAATTGTGGCAACAGACAACAGTCACAGCAGAAGGAATAGCTAAAGCCTCACATCTCCCCAAGCAAGAAGAGAAGAGAGAGCTAATTCGAAATGGTTCCAGTCTTGTAATTCTCAAAGCCTTCCTCCAATGTCACACTTCTTCCAATGAGGTCACACCTCTGAAACCTCCCCCCAAACAGTGCCACCAACTGGGGACCAAGTATCCAAATGCCAGAAACTCTGGGTGACACTCTTGTTCAAACCAGCATGTCTGGCCATCTTCCAGTCACATTGTGCCTTCTAGGCTTATCTATGTTCTTGAAAATGTTTGGACTTTTCTCCTTTTTCAAGGCTGAGTAATATCCCACAGTGAGTACACACCAATTTTTAATCCATCTGTTTCCTTTATGGGCATTCAGTTACTTCCACATCTTTGCCTCCATCTTTGCTGGGATGAGCCTGTCGGGACATATATCCCTTAAGTTCACTGACCTCATTTCTCACTAGTGCAGTTGCTGAGTCACTATGTTGGTTCCAGTTTGGATCCCACGATGGCTCCCCAGCTGACATCTTTCTCAGTACGTCTAAACACCCACAACTCAGAAGAAACAGAAAAATGGGATGGCCTTCCACTGTCACCTTCTGGTTAGCAAATGCCTCAGGATCTTGGATGGGCATTCTTGCCAAAGATCAGACCAAATAGAGATCTGATCATCTAGGCTGCAAATATACTAGACAGTAACTTATAGTTCTCTGAAAGTCTGACGTATTCCTGTAAGAGAATCAAACCTTAGATGGCCTCTAAGGGAGATAGAACTTTCAAACACATAAGCAGGGCCTCTGCTGGGTAGAGAATGCAGCAGTGGACACTAGTCTGTGACACTGAGGTGGTATGAAGCCCTAAGCTGAGCTTGGCTGCTGCTGCTAAGGAGACAAGAAGGTCCTAGTACTGACTCCAAGCAGAATAAAGTGACCTACACCACCCACGTGTCCAAATCAGGAGGAGGAGGAGGAGAGAGAGAGAGGAACAGGAATAGGAAGATGAAGAAGAAGGAAGGAGGAGGAGGAGGAGGAGGAGGAGGAGGAGGAAGGGAGGAGGGGAGGAGGAGGAGGAGGAGGAACAGGAATAGGAAGAGGAAGAAGGAAGAAGAAGGAGGAGGAGGAGGAGGAGGAGGGGGAGAAGGAGGAGGGAGAGGAACAGGAATAGGAAGAGGAAGAAGGAAGAAGAAGGAGGAGGAGGAGGAGGAGGGGAGAAGGAGGAGGAGAGAACAGGAATAGGAAGAGGAAGAAGGAAGAAGGAGGAGGAGGAGGAGGAGGAGGAGGAGGAGGAGGAGGAAGAAGAAGAAGAAGAAGAAGAAGAAGAAGAAGAAGAAGAAGAAGAAGAAGAAGAAGAAGAAGAAGAAGAAGAAGAAGAAGAAGAAGAAGAAGAAGAAGAAGAAGACATTTGCCTAAGACTGTAGAGGCCATTGGCTCCGTGTGCATGCGTGCGTGAGTGCATGTGTGTGTGCACGTGCGTACTGTGTGTGTAGGCACTGTATGGTATTGTATGATGCTCAGCCTCTGGCTCCCTGCCATTAAGAAGCAAGCAGTCTGTTCTTGGGATCTGCACAGGGTGGGCCTCGTGTTTGCACTAAAGGATGGAGTTGCCATTGCCTCAGTATCAGGAGCAGTGGACTAACTGGTTGTGTGAATAGGCAACAACAGCTATACCTATGAGCATGCAGGCTTCTGGACACCCAGAAATTCGAGTCTCCCTCCAAACCTCATGGAGTGGTTGAAAGGAGCCAGCATGGGGCCAGAGTGGTATCGGGTCTAGGTGGGAGCTCTGTACCCTGTGCCACGCCCACCCAACTGGGCTCAGTTCAGACAACCTCCACTCCCCTGTAGTGGATCAGAAGCCCATAGCAGACAACTAGTTGCCTCCTGATGCTCTTTGGAGGCACCAAGCACACACATTTCCCCCTCTTTCTCCTTTTTTGATGAGTCAGAAGTGCCAAGGCTTGCTGGGCTATCCGTGGCCCTGCCTGGATGGCCTCCTCTTATTGAAGCCCTCGGAGCTCTGTGTCTGTTTGGATTTCTCATCCTTGCTCTCCAAATGATGATTTATCTGGCTTTCAGAACAGAACACTGAGAGGCCTAATAGAGCATGTGGCTTCTGAGGTTGTTTCGATTTATAAATATTTTAATAGGGTTCTTATTCCTTCACAGCACATCTCCCACAAACTTTTGTACCAGGAGCAAATGCCATTTTTTCTCTAATGAAACAATGGAATTGTTTTTCTTCTCCATCTTGAGAGGGAGGAAGAGAGGAAAGGAGGAGGGAGAAAGAGAGGGGGGTATGGAAGAGGGGACATTGTCACACTTAAAATACCCCTAAAAGCATGTGGCAGTCATATCTGATTTAAACCAGCTCCCTGTGGCTCTGTAGTCCACGGCGCCCCAGTGCTCCTGCCCAAACCTTGGGTGACAGTTAAGAACGGACAGCCTTTATTTTCATTAAGCTTATTTTTCTTTTCTCTGCTACTTGGCCGTGTGCATGCTAGGCGGGTTGTCCACCACCAAGCCTTCCTTAGCATTTTTGGAGAGCGGTCTCACTAAGTTTTTCTTGCTGACCTTGGATTAACTTTGTAGCTCGAGGTGGCCTTAAATTTACTGTCCTGCCACCACCTTAGCAGTAGTTGGGATTAGAGTTGTGTAACATAAGGCTAAATCTAGCTAAGGTGCCCGAGAACAACTTACTCAATAAATCAGATGATTGGACCTTTAACCATAAAATTTAAGAAAGTATAAAGCCAAATTAGACAGCAACCCCACAGGTAAGTCTAGCATACAAGCCCAATAGTAGGCTGATCTGCATCGCGGTGTCAAGGCTCAGAGCAAAGGAGTGAGGTTCAGCATTGCCCTAGCTAATGCTGGCTTTGCATCCACACCTGTTTGCCTTGGCCAAGTTCCCTTCCCACCTGATACTCATTCATGCAGATAAGGCCTTGGGTTTGAAAGCTCTTTGCAGAAGTTTTTGGGTTTGTCTTTGACTTCACAGCTATTTTTATCCCTCAGTCCTCCCTTCTGTTCAGTATCAAACACCTTTAGCAAGGGGAGGGAGGGAGGGAGGAAGGAGGGAGAGAGAGAGAGAGAGAGAGAGAGAGAGAGAGAGAGAGAGAGAGAGAGAGAGAGAGAGAGAGTGACTCTCTGGGAGCTCATGGAGTCGTCATTCTCAAGATTCTGCCTTGTACCCGCCTTTCTTTTCCGTACAGTAGAGATGGAGTTGAAGCTACAGTGTGTTAACCAGATGGTTAAACATAAGAATAACTGCTGTCTGCCTTGAGTACCATTCTAGTAAAGTGTTTTGCTGCCCTCAGAGTCATGGTGCTGGGAGCCAGAAGATGACAGCAGAGTTGAACTGTTGCCCAGATGCAATTACTGATTAGAATTGATTATTTATACAAAGGAAGGCGACCGATAGGTTGACCAATAGTTGTCACAATGCAGCAGATTTGAACAAAAGTTCCGTCATTGTTCAAAAGACCATCCACCTCATAGAAATGGGATGGAGGGTGTGCCCCAGAGACCCCTCTAGCTGTAGCCTCATGAACTGATGTTTCTGTGACGCTGGCATTCTCCAGGCCATCCTTGGAAAGGCTATTCTCTCTCTCCCCTTCGGTTAGGTATAACCGGCCCTGCTCCACACCCTGGGGTGTGAGGAAGCCACCTTTGAAAGCCATGGTCTGCAGTTGCCTCTCTTCTTAACCAGGCCATAAAACCACAGGCTTCATTTAAGCACACAGTAAACTAATGGGAAATGACATGTGACTAAATATTTGAAAGCTGTTTCCGTGCCTTATTTGATTTGCCTAATTATGTGTTTTACTTCCTCCTTTATGGAACTGTTGCCTGAGGTATGTGAAGCCTTTATACCTGCTTCATTTGATTCATTAATAGCTGGATCAAAATGCCGTGCGATTACCTTGGCATGCAGCTTTAAGAATGCTTCCAAGTCCCTTCCTTCTGTGACCAAATTCTAAGATGGGCATTCACAACAAATCTAATGCAAAGGGTGTCCCGGCCACTCTGTCACCTCCCACACACATCCCTTCTCCACCGGGCCAAATACAACAAAACAAAACGAGGGTATAAATATGTCAGGATGAGAAAGAAAAACATGTACGCAACATTCAAACACCGTCTGCCAATGTGAAGAAACAAGAGAATCGAGACAATCACACGCATACTTGGCCTGCTCCCATGGTCCAGTGAATGCCAGAGTTACCATGGTGGGAGGGAGCAGAGCAGCATCCCCAGGGCAGGCTTTGTCTGGGTGCTACTCAAACAGAGAGCTGGATTCATCTAAGGGTCTGTGTACTTTGGGGCAAGCCACCTCACACTGAAAAGGCCAGAGGAGAAGTGGAGTTTGACTCCTCCTCATACCTCTGGGTCTCTCTTGGCATCCTGCCCTCCCCCAGTGAGATGCTGTCTAGGCTCCCCAGTCCTCCCATCTGTGAAAAAGTGGCACCAGGCACTTTCCAGGGAACAGGCTCTGCTATGAAGAGGCTGCTGGTAGAAACAGCCAGCTCCCTCCGAGGGAGTCAGTTCATAGCAGTCCTTAGAGGGGAAGGAAATGGCTTTGAGTGAGTGCTGGACAGTGCCTGAACTAGAAGCTGGGACCTCCTGGAAGGTCAAGCCATAGGTTAGGAGAGTACAAAGTTACGGATGGCACAGCTCACTGAGACCCCCATTCCAAGGCAGGGAAGAGGATTGAACTGTGGATCTCCCTGGACCCCTAAAGCAGAGACTAAGCTAAGAATCCAGCCACGGTTCCTGTCTTTTGGAGACCATGGTGGCTGCTGCACCACCTGGAAGCCTAGGGGACCCAATGCCATCCGGAAACTCAGTTATGAGTTGTGCTGCCTGTCGGTGGTGCTAGGTCACTACGGGGGTCTTATGCATAAAGCAGCCACATGTGTCTGTGCCCTGAAAAAGTAACAGGAATTTGAGGTTAACCTGATATACATAGTTCCAGACCAGTCAGGTCTACCTAGTGAGACTCTCTCAGGAAAAAAGAAAAAGGGGGAACAAAGTAGGAGACTACTTTCTAAAGAGTTGGATCCACTACATGATGGCCGACAATGGTTTATCTTATTTACTCTTCAAAGAGGATAAGAAATACAGGAAGTAGAATTGTTGAGAGAAACTCAGTTTCATTGAATGTTCTTCTTAGCCAAGCTAAAGAAATATCTCCAAAGTCAGTTGGCTCATCCTACTATGAGCTGCCTTTGGCCTCACAGTGAAACCAAACTGGTTTTCTTAGTTTATTTTTGTTGAATTCCTTTCCAAATAGAAACCACTAGAGTGTGCTGCACTGATAAGAA
Source organism: Rattus rattus (assembly GCF_011064425.1). Lineage (NCBI taxonomy): Eukaryota > Metazoa > Chordata > Mammalia > Rodentia > Muridae > Rattus > Rattus rattus. Next base: position 157,256,992 of record NC_046159.1, on the reverse strand, counting down.
GCTTTCATCCAGTGATCAATATTTATTGAACATCATCTTAGCTAGGAACTTAGATGAATGAGACCAACAGACCCTTCTAGAAGTGCAGAGGTGTGCTGACACAGTCTTGATGTCAGAGTTCAGCTCCCAGGAGAGCACTTGGGTATAAGAAACAACACAGGCCACTGGTACGCAGTCCACGTACAAGAAGCTCAATGTCTGGCACCGCGGGGAATGGCAGCAGACATTGGCAGGGCTGGAAGCCTCATGCAGGGCAGCAGGCGAAAGTGCAGACACAATGCACTAGGAATGGCTCCTGCCCAAGATAGCCACGGCAAAGGCAGAGGGTTCCCCAAGCATGAGCAGGTCTCCACCTGCAAAGGTCAAGGATGTAGAATCGAGAATCTTCCCATTGAAGTTAATCAAAAGCTTAGAATGAGGTTCCTGGACCCATTTTTACATCGACCTGGAGCCAAAGGAAATCCTTCCCGGTCTGAGCCTGGTTCTCTAACTGGAAATCTTTCTGGAAATTCTTCAATGGCAGCTATGAGATGTACATGGTTTCGCACTTTCCCTGACACCAGGGGTGCTGGGGGCCCAGTGAGAAGGTTTTCTACAGACTGTCAAGTAGGGGCCAAGGTTTCTGCCATTTGAGTTGAGTGCCATCTCAGATACCAAAACAAAACTATGGCACAGCTCAGTCCTTCGAACAAAATAAACCCCACCAGCAAGCCACATGCTTTTCGTGTCCACTCTTTAAGACTCTGGTTTTAAGCTGCCCACTGCACATAGCATAGAGACCAGGCACACAGGCACACAAGCATGTAGTAAGGCTACCCAAGCACTCAATACCGAGCATGCACAGCTGCCAGACTCACAGGCAGAAGCAACTTGCCTCAAGGGGAACTGACACAGACTCAGCCCTGAGCAGTCACAACACCTGCTTGAAGATACATGTCACCTGAATCTCACACACCAATAATCTAGGAATAATCTGAAAACTGAACTCTGCTAAAGCTTCAACATGACAATGGAGAGAGGAGCACCTTAGCCACAGGGACCATCACCAGGTTCCCTGTCCATTCTCCATAGCAGCAGGTACATGATACATGGAACCCTGGCCATAAGAAGTACCAACCAAAGACCATAGGACTTGACACTCGCTGTCCTGATGTGACGACCACTGAGGAACCCTGACCAAGGCCCTCTGGGCATGTCTATAGTGGATGACTTGTTTGCTAGATTAGTTGAGATAAGAAGATCTTCCCACCATAGATGGGACCATTCCCTGGGCTTAAGCCCTGCAATGCATAAATGGAAGCCAGTGAACCTGGCAACAGTGCTCATCTCTCTGCTTCCTGACTGAAAATGCGGTTTGGCCCGTTGCCACCTACTCTGCTCTCAGGACTTCCCTATTGTGAATCAAGAGCAACTCCTTCAAGTTGTTTTGTCGTAGCACTTCATCCCAGCAACATGAAAAGGAACCAGAAGCAACATCTACAAATCTCTCCTTTGTAACCACGATGCCCATCCAGGCCACCACAGAGAAGCTGGAGCCCTCAAAACAAGCTCACCTCTGAGGACAGCAGCAAGAGGTCTCCGTTCCTGGTTAAAGCATCACAAAAATTCAACGTGGACGTGCCTAGCCCTGAACCCACGGTGTGTATCGGGCACACGGTATTCTTCTTGGAAACATCTTACATCAGACAAGAAGGGAGGTGGTTGAGGGGCCAGGGCTAAAGTCAGCATCAGGGGCACATGGATCACACATGGCTTGGTGCCCGTGGGTGAGGTCACCTTTCTTTGTGAGGAAACATGCCCCTCCAGGGCAATGGTAAGGATGGCGGCTCGGAGAGAGAATAGTGACCCTGTGTGCCCAATGCAAGAAGCGACAGGACAGAGCAGTTGAGGAGAACCACTCTCAGACACCCCTAGTTTTCTCCTCAGCATCTCTGATTCTGGACCACTTTTTACCTGAGCCCCAAGATGCACACATTCCTCTGTGCCTTATCTTTACAAGTGCACGTTCATGCTTCCTTTTCTGCTTCCATTCCTTGCTTCCCCTCTGCTGATGCAGCCATGGGCCCCACAGATCATAAGCTGGAGATGTATGACAGGCTCTGGGGCCAGGGGACTGCTATTGCTGATGTTCCTGCCATAGATTCTCTGTGGAATCAGACAGAATATCCAAACTCTGTGCTCGTTTCCTCAGTGTTATTGTTCATGTTGGTAAACTGAAATTCAGTGCTAGTACAACTGAAAGACAATGTGCAACACTGAGCAAGGAAGCTTTGCTAACCTGAGTTCTAGGTGACATGTGACTTCAAGCCTGGAGACCCTCTCTGTATAGGACAGTCAAAAATGAAGAACCCAGCCCCCAAAGAGGTGAAATGCCCTGGTCACTGAAGGGTGGGGTGAGAGACAGAGGGGAAGAGATGTCCTCTCTTTGGAGAAAGCAATCTTCTGCAGCGTTCTGCTGCTGTCCAGCCTCCGGTCCCAGTCCCAGGATCCGGGTGCCCACCGTGACACGACTCTTGAGGCTGGCACGACACTGCACAGCATCTGATGGAAGTGGCTCTTTCTGGAGTGAGTAACCACTTCTCAACCAGCAGAATCCTCTGCAAAATCCTCCTGCCGCAGAGGAAGAAGCAGTCCATACCAGTCCACCTGGTTTTCTGGTCGCCTGAAGCCTCCTAGAGAAAGGGTCTATGAGAACACTACAGGCTAAGAAGCTCGTTGAGTGAGTTGGGTCCTAGAAGCTTGGCTAACATTGGGCAACCCAAGTGTTTGCTGAACATCCCTGGCTTCCCTTTGTGTCCTGCTTCCCACCTCACCCAGTTCCCTTTCCTCACCTTCTTACCCTCCATACCCACCTGGCTCCGTCCTGCCAGCCCTTTTTCTCCTCTTCTCTATACCACAGCAGGTAGGAACCGTAAGCTTCGCCGCTTCTTGCTCTCGGCTTGGCTTCAAAGGAGAATGGTAGAGTCCCTCTGAAGACAACAGAAGAGAAGACTTGTTCTTCAAAAGCATGAGATGGATTGATGTACCTGGAGCTCCTGCAGCTACTGCTCCTGCCCCGGGCTCTAGCTGGACCCTGCAGCTGGAACCCATGCCCAGGCCACAGGAGATATGGACAGCAGCTGGTCCCCACGTGGGGAGGCCAGGCTGTTCAGGAGCCAGCCCGTGGGAGGTCAGAGGGGGCTGTGTGGTCTTCTGTGTCCAGTGTAGAAGGATGTTGGGGCTTAGACTCCTCCCCCTAAAAAGTGGCTGTGGCCTGGGCCAGCAGCTTCTCCTGAGCTTAGGGCCACAGCGTCCTGGACTGAGCACTGGAAGAGCTCCCAGTCGTCGGGGAAGGGGAGAGGACTTGCTGGAGCCCCTTCAGTCACACACAGGTCTGAGCCTCTCTTTCCACAGCACCATGTCAGAGATCTCAGTGAGTACACACAGTTCCAAAGACTTTCTAGAAAGACTGGGTGTCCTAGCGTGCTTCTCCGTTAGTTACCGTGATAAACAACCAGAACCAAACTCAACCCAGAAGACGGAGGAGCTTACTTGGCCCACACCTACACAGCACAGTGCTTCACTAGGGGAAGTCAAGGCAGAAACCCTGAGGCAAAGATTAGAACAGAGGCCATGCAGGGGTGCTGCTTACTGCCTGCTCACCATGGCTTGATCAGCCTGCTTTCTTATACCCCCAGGACTACCAGCCCAGAGTTAGGACTGTCCACAATAAGGGTGACCCTCCCAAGCCAATGGTCAGTCAAGAAAGCATGCCTTAGCCCTGCCCACAGGCCACTCTCAATTCCTCAGTCGAGCATCTCTCTTCCCAGATTTGTGTAGGTTCGTGTCACGTTGACGAATCTCCAACCAGCACATTAGGAGTCTACATTACAGCTGGTACAGATTCCAGACACAGTAGGAGCCATGGTGGCTCTGGGGCCAATGTCCCTCTACAGCTAAGCAGGATGAATGGGCAGAGAAGAAGTCTCTGTGACACATCATGGCACTCAGTGCCAGGCCAGATGAATCTGGGTGCCCTTTCCCATACATTGGCCCAATATCAACTCCATACATCAGCAGCCAGCCCTTCTGCTCCCTTCTCTCTGGACAGAAGACACCTAAATGATGTAATACTCTATTGGTTGGCCTGTCTGACAAGAGCTCTGGCCAGAGAGGATCAAAGCAGCTAGTGAGGCTCCCTAAATCAGAAAAAGAAAAGGGTATAATGGCCTCTGCCTCCCCATCTCCCAGTGTGAAGGACATCCAAAGCCAGAGACCCCTTCTTATGCCCTGCTGCCTCTGAGCATCCAAACCTGTACTTACTCTGGACAAAGTGGCTGTCACAGCTTCCTGCCTTCTGCCCTGGCTTTTGCTGTACTCCCCAAACTTCCCGATTTAATACCTCCTCACCCACACACTGGCCCCTCACTATACCTGCTCTAGAAAAAATAGGAACCTCGGAAGCTTACTTCCAGTCTTTTGTCCTGTCCTATGAACCCATGTGTGCTGTTCCAAGCCAGGAGTGGCCATAGAACAGTGTGTCTAGGGACCCAGGATCCTGAAGGGACTGGAAAACATCCCCAGGGGATGGTCCAGCTGAAACCTACACAGGTGGTTCCTCTCCCCTGTCCCAAGCCTTGGGGATTCCCATCAAGGGAGTCGGCAAAGCAGAAACGCTGATGTGATTGTTTGTGAGCGAGGCCCTGTAGCTGTTGGCTCCCCAAGTGATTCTAATGTCTTACCTTTCCCAGGGGCCTCTGTGCTTCAGCAGCTACAAGACTGGAGGGAAAGAGGTGGTGGCATTTTGGAGTGCCACAGCAGCTGTGGTAAAGAAATGCCCAAACTGGGGTCAGAAGAACTGGTTATGGCATCCAGACCCATCCCTTGGTCCTCTAGGCCACCTGCCTACATCCTCTTTCCAAGTCACAAATGTAGCTGCTGGCTCTGTAGTGGACCAGAAACCATTTGGAGACTCTAAAGGCTCAGAGAGCTGAGGCCTATTTGGACCCAAAATGAAACAGTCATGGCTTACACCTTACACAGAACCCACTGAAGGATGGACAGGGCGTAGACAAAGTATGATAGAGCATGTGATTCTCTGACCGTTAGCACCAAAGCGGCTTTCCCAGACTCTGGGTGTCTCCTTGGCTGTAGAATTTTCCTCTCCCCTAGCTTTCGCCCCAGAGAACAAACTGGAGCAGGTAAAACTCTATTTGCCAAAATTGAAAAAAATCAGGAGGAAAATGAGACGTAACTGGGTGATTGGACAGAATGAGATGGTTACAGAGCTGTCATAGAAAGAGAAATGAACTGGGAGAGAAAACAGGAAAAGAGAAGAGGCCAGGAGGCACGGACTGGGCTGGGATCCCTAGCTCAGACTGTGGAAAGGGAAGGAAGGGTTGGGAAGGAAAGACAGGTGGCAGAGAACAGAGGAGGAGCCAAAGAGCCTAGTCCTGCTTCCAGGACTTTCCAACTGGAGACTGCAGAACTTCCCCAACCCCGCAGGCCAGAGTTGAAGGCAGAGTGAGGACGCCATCTAGCGGCAGGGGCTGGAAGGGGGAGGGGGCCATGCCCAGGACACTGCCTCTTGGGGGGTGGGGCAGACACAAAGATTAGCCAGTGCTCCTCAGAGTGAAGGAAAGGTACGAGAAGGGTAAGAGCCTGCCGAAGCCCAGCAGGAGGAAGAGCTACACGAATGAAAAGTAGCCCCTGGGAGTTGAGGGGATGGCTGGCCCCACCAGGCAGAGGCTGGGCTCTGGAACCTCTTGCAGGCACAGGGAGGGGCCCAAATGGTCTAGAGGGGAGAGCAAAGAGAGGGAGCCATCTGGTGTCTGGAGGTGGAAGGCAGCAAGTGTCTGGTGTCTGGGAAGTGGGGAGTGGGTGGGATTCACCGGGAAGGAGGCAGAGAAGAAAGGCCACATGTCCCCCCACCCCACTCCCCGTGGCCAGGCTCGTGGTCTCATTCTCAAGACAACAAATATGAATGGTGATTGCTTTTTATCCAAGCAGTCTGCAGCCTGGAGCAAGAAGCAAGCTGCCCCTGGGTACAAGGAGAAAAACAACAGGGTTTAGTAAATAACCCTTTATTTTCCTTCTAAAGATCCTCCCAGGTTCCAGGAAGGCCAGCCCTTGCCAGACTCTCCTGGAACTAGCATCTCTTGTCCCTAGAGATGCAGTGGGGGCAGACAATAGGCCAGAGCATAACCAAGTCACCTCCTTCCCCACAGCCAAGAGGGAGCTGACTATGTCTGGGCACTCCTAGGCCAGTTGTGCCCACATGGAACGCAGGCAGTTTAGGGGTTTGTTTTCAAATCTCATCCGCCTATCCATCTGATGCCGAGGAGAGCTGGTGCAGGATCCATTCACCAGTCTATATCCAAGGACATCAAGAAGAGAGTGCTGGTCAGCATGCACAGAGAACAAGAAAAGAGAGAGGCAAGATGGGGCTCCAGGATGCTCAGGTCTTCTCAGGCCCAGCACCAGCTAGTAATATTACAGCTACATGCCATGCAGACCCGCCCTCCTGGGGCAAGAACACTGGGTCCCTTTTGTATATATTTTTCCTGGTTGCCCCCCACCCCTGGTACTCAAAGGCTGGAGAGTCTGGCTTTTATTTGGCTAACACGAAGCTGGGACCAACTCCCACTAAGAATCTGAGCTTGGTCCTCATAAATCAAAGGATAGAGACGTCCAGAGAGGGCAGGTGTGAGAGCTTTAGTCAACCCCTTCCCACCCTGGGACAGTGAGGCTCTGCCCTCCTGCCAGTTGAGACTCATCCTAGGGAGTAGCAAGCACTTTCCTCTCCTCACACCAACTCAAAAGCAACCAAGTTTCTAAGCAAAGGGAACCTCTGAAACCCCCCACTGAAGGTTGAGCTTGCACTGGGACAGGATCAGGAGCCAGAGGCTGGTCCCATGGGACAACACTGGAGGACGCGATCCCTGAGTAGGTACTCCATTCCTCATGAATAGCTCACCTCTACTGCTCATCCTAGAGGACTCTTGCCTGTGATGGGATGGGAGAAAGGCCAGAGCAGAATCCCATCATCTATAAAAAACAAGGAGTTTCACAGTCTATTTTTCTGGCTTAAGACTTTTCTTGAAATTTTTCTTTTTCCTGAAAAAGAGAGAGGGTTGGACACTCTGACAGTATTGGCCTCTAGAAAGCATACCCTCCTCTAAGATGCCTCTTGTGGTCAGAACACTGTCCCCCAGATCCCTAAGATCTTCAGTCTGCAGGCCTACACCTGGCCAGCTTCTGCCCTTGAAGACTAGCTTGCCAAGCTCCGGTGAAATACAACTGTGGTAAGGAGCCTGAATTCCACATTCAACTGCCCCAGCCTGCACTTTGCTGGATCGATTGTGGGGGTGGCTCGTGTGTGCGACCTTGCCCCCGGTTGCCTCCACCTGCCAAGTACACACCAACCCCCACCCCCAGTACTGAGGTGCAGCACATGTACCCCACCCACTGCACCCTGCAGACATTCTGGACCTGCCCCTCAGCTCGGATGCATCCACCTGCAGTGGCTTGAGTGTGGTGCAGTCTGTGAGACATGATGAAGGACAGTATTTTAGAGCACTTAAAACAGCAACTCTTTAGGTCGTGGTCACTTGTGATTATCCTCTCTCCAAAGATGCTCACTATTCAGGAGATGCTGGGTGAGCTGTTTCCACAACCCTGGGACATCTATCCTCCCCACTCACATCTGGGGATAGGGTGTAAACAAGGTAAATAGGAGGGAGGCAGCTCTGCCTTCGATGGTCGAAGCTTGTAGGGGGGAAGCATCTGTACTGTCCTTTAAAAACTTATGCTGGCTTTAACCAAAGCATCTACCATTTAGAGAAAGTAAGGGGGAAGCAGCCGTGAACACAAAGCAGGCAGTGCGGGGTATTATTCCAATAAACAGGCCTCCTCCCTCCCACCCACCTTTACCTTAGTAAAGACTTTTCTTTTCTTTTCTTTTTTTTTTCAAACTGGAAGCCTTCAGGTGAAAATAAAGCCACAGCAGCCAGAGGGGGGAGAAATGTAGTCTTTCTCAGGGTTAACATCTGAAGACAAGCTTGTGCGGCTTGGCCAATCAGATGCGCCCCTGCCAGCTATAATATAGTGCGAAAGGCAGCCTGTCTCACAAGCTCTCCAGCCTTGCTACCATTTAAAATCAGGCTCTTTTTGTCTTTTAATTGCCGTCTCGAGACCCAACTCCGATGTGTTCCGTTACCAGCGACCCGCAGCCTGCCATCGCAGCCCCTGTCTGGGTGGGGATCGGAGACAAGTCTCCTGCAGCAGCAGCAGGCAAGGTTATATAGGAAGAGAAAGAGCCAGGCAGCGCCAGAGGGAACGAACGAGCCGAGCGAGGAAGGGAGAGCCGAGCGCAAGGAGGAGCGCACACGCACACACCCGCGCGTACCAGCTCGCGCACAGACCGGCGCGGGGACGGCTCGCAAGTCCTCAGGCTCCGCGAACGAGATGCTGCTGCTGCTGGCCAGATGTTTTCTGGTGGCCCTTGCTTCCTCGCTGCTGGTGTGCCCCGGACTGGCCTGTGGGCCCGGCAGGGGGTTTGGAAAGAGGCGGCACCCCAAAAAGCTGACCCCTTTAGCCTACAAGCAGTTTATCCCCAACGTAGCCGAGAAGACCCTAGGGGCCAGCGGCCGATATGAAGGGAAGATCACAAGAAACTCCGAACGATTTAAGGAACTCACCCCCAATTACAACCCCGACATCATATTTAAGGATGAGGAAAACACTGGAGCAGACCGGCTGATGACTCAGGTAGAGACCCATTGCGGGTGGGAAACGGGTTCCTTCCCTGGAGGGGGGGTGCGTGTGACCAAGCAGTCAGCCCTGCTCTGTTTGCTCTTTGGGCAGGTAGAAAGGCGGCTTGCTCTCTCCTTCCCCACCCACCTGCCCACCTAGCACTCCTCTTCCGGGAGGAGAAAGGAGGTGAAGGGTCCAGCAGGAAGTTTAGGGTTTGGTGGAATGGGGCACCAGAAGATGGGGTTTTCTATCTTATTAGTCTCATTTAGTTAGTCTCGCGGGACGACCTCCTCTAACTACCTGTATTCTACCCTGAAACTTGGAAAGACCTTCACTCTGGGGGTGTCTGCCCTTTTCGAGTGGAGACAGAAAATGGAGGGAGTGGGGATGCCCTGTACACTTCAAGGGGCCTCCAGGTCACTGCAAACATAGCCGGGAGCATTTCCAGCCCCTAGCTCCCACCTTTCCCTTCTCTGTGTTTTTCTCCCAAGACCACCCCACCCTTTACCCCACCACTACCAAAGAACTGTAACTGGGAAAGCTGAGGAGAGGGCAGTTGTGACAAAAGGCAGGAGCTCCAGAGTCGCCCGTCTTGTCCCCACTGTCTCGCGTAGCCTGACTGCGATCCCGTCGTCCTCAATTGTGCCGGTCGAGAATGTATTGATATTTCTTTAAGGATGCTCCTCAGTTCTCCAGAGCCCGCGGTACCTTAGGGGAGGGACTTGGAACTTGCTGGCTTTGCAATCGCTTTAATTTTCAACCTGCTTGCATAAGAATTAGACGCGAATAAATATTCGGCGACGAGGGTGGATAGACGGAAGGCAAAGCCTCTCTTCCCATCCCACCTCCTTTGAGATTTCTAGGCTACCAATCTTCCAGCCAAACCGAGACTTTCTGAAACTCCATGCACGTATGACTGGAGCTGGAAATGGGTTTCCTTGCAAATATAGGTCAGCATCCTTTTTACTGCCCTATTAAAATATTCAAGTCCTACCTTTAGGGCTAGGTGCGTCAAGCGGCTGGAGGGGCGGCGCTGGCGGGGCGCAAGTGCAGGGGGCGGGGGCTGGAGAAAACAAGAGTGGAACAGCCCGCGCGACGCGACGCGACGCGACGCGCAGCTCGCCACCGAGTACCTGCTGTGTGGGAAGCCTAGGAGACTAGTCTTAGGGTGGCAGGCCAGAGCTGGAGCAAAGGGAAGTCGTGGAGGCTGAGTACAGGGCCATTCTCTCTCCATCTCCCTCATCTGCTCCCGACCACCTTAAATCTGGACCGCGAGTGTGGGGGCGCGCGCGCGCGCGGGAGCCGGGGAGCTGCGCGAGCCAGTTAACTCTGCGCGGACCGCGGGGCGCCCGACTGGTGCGGCTTGCAAGAGCGAGTTCTCCCGCTGGCCCCGGGCACCCATCCCCTGGTTACCCTATCCGCCTCCCCTCCCGAGGGTGGGGGGGCATCTCAGGATGAGGAGGTCCTTGGGAAGGTGCGATCAGAGAAAAGATTACCAATGCAAAGAGGCCTGTCGTGGACACGCAGGGTCCCTCATCTCGGATGGGTCTGCAAGGGGGTCCTCGGCCGGCCGGCTCCCTTGTCCGGCGCGCCGGGCCTCTGCGTGTCGCAGAGCTGGGAGAGCGCCGAGCCTTGGTAGACGCCTTTCAGCCCGGCTTACTCCTGCGCTATCGATCCCCAGGCTAGGGTTTCAGCGCGCGGGGGTTGAGCTCCGGCGGCTTGTCCCTGACCCTGCACGCGCGGAGCGCGCCCGGCCGGAGCGCAGGGCTCCGAGCGCGCTCACTCTCTAGGGCGCGCAGGCAGGGGTTGAGCCGCGAGAAGTCGCAAGGCAGGGAGCCCCGCGGGCCTGACCTGGACTGCAACCCCGCCACCCTCGCGGCCCCTCGGCCTCAGCGCCCTAAACGGAGATCCCCAGTTAAGTCCTTTCCCTCGCGCCATCCTTCCAGTCAGGGACCCGGAGCTTAGCCTCCCTACAACCGATCACTCTCGCCGCCGCCTCGTGCGCGCGCGAGCAGTATTTGAACTTCTGACCTTCTGTCAAGTTCCTTTAGACGAACGAAACGAAAACAAATACTTTTCTCCCTTGGGCAGTGGTCATTCTGGTTCCCAACACAAAAAGAGGTGGTAGAGACAGCAAAAGTGGGGGTGGGGAAGGCCAGGCCAGGATCTTCTCACCCACCCTGCAAAGATCCCCCAAAATGAGGGTGGCTGTAAAGGTGGCAGTCTAGGAAGTTCCCCTTGGTACAACTCTCGCTGGTTCTTATTCCGGGTTGGCAGAGATAAGAGGGAATGGGAAGGAAGGAGGTGGCGAGAAGGCAGGACTAGAGGTGAAGGGGTGAAGCCAGGGAATCTCCGGGGAACCTGCCATCCGCCCCTTCCACCCACCCATCCCCCCTTTAACAACCACTTGGTTCGGGCCGAGGTGCCCTCTCTTCAGTCTCTCCTGCCTCCCAGTCTGTCTCTCTAAAGTGACTGAGCCCAAGTCCCTCAACCATGGCAGGACCGTCCCCAGTGGAACTTTCTGAACAGTTCTGGATCGCAGGAGCTCCTGGTTAATATTAACTCCGGAGAGGGAAGCGCAGACAGACACTCTCCTAAAGCAGTCCAAGCCCCAGAGAGTGCCAGGCTGTTGTGCCCGCGGCCAGGGGTCTGGGGTGGGAGGCAGCAAGGGCCTGATCTGCAGGATCTGCCGGCTGAAGTGGGGGGAACACCTGAAGAGCCAGGTTGAATAATTTCCTACGTGCTTAGGAGTTAGCCAGGAAAAGGAGGCCAGGTGTGGGTTTGAAGAATAGTTTTCTGCTTTGAAGAGTAGGGTCTGTCCCCGCCCCCCAGTTAGGAGAAGAGTGAAGTAAGGTGTGTTTAGAGAGTGAGTCTTTCTTCAAGTGAGACGCCACCTCCCTCACAATGTGGGAAGCCCACCTTTGGACGTGACAGCCCCTGCTCTGAGCTCCAGGACTGCGCTGGTGTGCAGATCCGGGAGGCGAGCTGGAGGCTTCAGGAACAACTTGGCCTCTTGCAGACACAAAGCTGGGCCCCAGTGACCCTGCTGGGCTTCACGGTGGCTGCACAGAGTCGGGCTTGATTAGCGGCACACGACCCAATGAATTAATAACCGGGCTGAGCTTCCCGGCTTTGCGGCCGACATTCCCTCCCAGAGCGGGCGGGGGAGTACCCGGCATCTCCCTGCTGAGTTGCGCTGGGCCTGGTGTCGGGGAGGGTTCTAAGGCACCGGTGCCAACTCAGGGACCATCAGAGTTGGCCTCTCCGAGTCTAGGGTCTGTCTCGACCCAGAGCTCTTTGCCTGGGTCCTCTGTGTCTACCCTGGTGGCGCAGCTCAGGGTACTGGGCTCCAGAGCCCTGTCCATCGTACCCTCCCTCTCCCCTACTGCCGAATGGGAAGCTTGTTAAGGCCACATCACAAGCTTCGCCCATTCCCACCCCCCTAGAAAGAAGGGAGCGAGGTGAAGTGCAGGTTGGAATAAAGGAGGAGATAAGCAGAACGTAGCACGGTGTGCGCCTGCGCGCAGCGACTTTGATTCTCGGTACTAAACTGACTCTGGCTCCAGGACTGATTTTCATATAAAACAGATTCAGTCCCCAAGATTGAACTCCAACTCTGTCTTTCGGACTTTCCTCCTTAAGAAAACTGTTGGCAGGCCCAGAAACTTACCAGAGCGGACCTGTTGTTCCTGCATCTCTCCCATGTGTTGTGCTTTGAACTCTACAACCATACTCCTGGGCCTCATTGTTGCCAAATACACGACTTTTCCTGATGCACACGCATTTCTCTGTCCATGAAAGACTGGGCAACAATCTTTTGCAAGAGTCTCCCTGGCTACATCTAGAGCCCTGTCATCTAGGGGCCACTCTCCCATCCCTGTAGCCTGCTAGCTATCCTCTCAGCCCGAAGGATCATGGGTTGTCAGTCTTGCCCTCTGCAGAAATTATTCCTGCCTCCACGGGGGTCCAGTTCTCTGGGTAATGTGCCCTTACCATGTTAACTCCACTCACACTCCCCAAGCCAGTATGCCACCAGTAGCAGCATAAAATTCCAAGCACTGAGTTAGCCACCCAGCACACACACTGGACTCCCCTCTTTAGGATATCTTTGCCTTAGCGTGTGACCCAACAGTGCCTCCACCATCCCCAGTTCAACTGTGCCCTGCAAGGGAGGAGGCAGAGTAGGGAGAGTTTCACAGAAGACCCTCTCTTGGGCAGGGCTCAGAAGCCTTGGGCCTTCCTGGCTCCCCATCCCCCTACCTTTCCCACCCAACCCCCATCCACTTGTTAAGTTTGCTCTTCAAACTTGCCGGACACCATTCTGTGCAGGGCCAAGAAAACAAGAGGGGAGGAAGAGAACTGGTCAAAGAAAACAGGAACACAATCAGGCCACAGACCAGCCTGGCAGAGAGGAGCTCCTTGCAGGAAAGAATGTGGCTGCCTAGACCAAGAATGTTTGTCCTCTGCCCTGCCTATGCTGGACACCAGCATTCACCTGCTTGCTTGTCCTTGGCCCACTGCCCACCCCTCAGCGTTGCTATGGATTTCCTCAGGCCCAGCAGGTATAGGGAAGGCCTGACCTCCAAAATAACACAGGACTTCTAACCCCTAAAGTATGCCAGGAGTCCTGTCTCACCAAAGCGTACCTGGAATCTCAAACGGTTCTTGTTTCTCAGGCCATGGTGCTACATCTAAGTTTCTGAGTTCGAGACAGGCTGTCAGTTAGTTCGAGACAGGCTGTCAGTTGGTTCCCGGGAAAACCCGACCCTCCGGCAGCTGCCATGCCCCCACCCCCATGTCCTCATTCACTCAACCCCTGGGTCCTGGACCTGTGGTTGGTGGAGAAACCACCAACGACTGTGTCTGCCACTTAGGGTTTCTCCCTTCTCCCCACAGAGGTGCAAAGACAAGTTAAATGCCTTGGCCATCTCCGTGATGAACCAGTGGCCTGGAGTGAAGCTTCGAGTGACTGAGGGCTGGGATGAGGACGGCCATCATTCAGAGGAGTCTCTACACTATGAGGGTCGAGCAGTGGACATCACCACGTCTGACAGGGACCGCAGCAAGTATGGTATGCTGGCTCGCCTGGCTGTGGAGGCAGGCTTCGACTGGGTCTACTATGAATCCAAAGCTCACATCCACTGCTCTGTGAAAGCAGGTAAGTTAGCCTCCTCTTCGTGGCTTTTCTCCATCACCCTCCACCTCCCGCCCTTCCCACCCTGGAAAAAGGGAGAGTCATGAAAAGGGAGGAATGCTCTTGAAAATCATAGCCTGTGACCCCTCCCCAGTCGGGTACTTCTGCAACCTTTTAGGCTACAGGCCAGCATCTCTGGGTGCTTTCCAGAGCCCCCTGTTTCAGGTACTAGAGACAGAGGATGTCAGAGAGCATTGTGGAAGGGGGTCTTCCTGGTGATTACAGAGCTCTCCTTGATCTCTTCTCTCATTTAGGGCTTAAGAACTCACTGCCACCCCCTCTCCCTCCCCCATGGGCAGAAGGGTCTGTCCAGGACATAAACCCGGGCATTGGCTCCTCCCCGCTGGGAGTCTGTGGATTTTAAACTAACTTAACTCACTCGCTAAGCCTGTGTAGGGAAAGGCCTGGTGGGAGGTAATAAACTCTTTACTTCCAACATCGGGAGACCGCAAGCCTAGAAGCATCCGTTCTTATTAGGAGCCCAGCTGGGATTCAGAAAGTCCCTGGCAGAACTGCAGAAGGCGATCCGCTGGAGCAGCTGCCCCCAGCCGGCACGAGGCGGAGTTCCCTGGGCCTGCAACGCCACACGCTGTTGGGGGGGAGGTACAGCTAGGGAGGCAGGCAGCCAGCGCACGTGCCTCTGTGAATTGTGTTCCCGGACAGGCGGCTCACGGTGACTTTCCATAGAGCTCTGTCCTTCCCGAGACCCACCCCCACCTAAGCTTCCCAAGTTTCCTAAACCGTATTTTGCTGACACATGTTAGTTGGAAATAATTTAAACGTCAAGAAATACTAAGTGGCAGCAATAGTTGGTGAGGGTGCACAGGAGTGGCGATGGGAAGTCCTGTAGGAAGGTGTTGGCTTCGGGAGTTCCACCTCACCAGGCTCCTTGCAGGACCCTGGCCCCGGAGCTCCTATTAGTCTGGGGGCGGGAAATACAATTGGCGGGCCCAGGCCCGAAGTAAGCCCTTCCCTGGGTGTTAAGTCTGCGCTGAACACACAAGGCTTCCCTGCCACCCCTGTTCGCAGAGTCCCTCTGGCAGGAGTCCCTAGGGGATCTCCTCACAAATGAGCAGCGGTAATCCAGCCCGGAGGGTCCCGAAGGCAGTGCAGACCCCGGCCTGGGAGGGCAGCTCATTGGCATTCTACACACGCGGGCTGGGGCGCCGCGCCTTGTGTGTCAAGCGGGGTCGTGCGACTCGACGACTACTCCGGCTCGCTAGAGCCCCGGGTCGCATTCCGGGGAGCTACCGAGTGCTTCCAATGGCCAGCCCCGCACTTCATGCCAGGGAAAACGATGAGAAGATTAAAAGCCTTCTGTAATTCCAGCAGGAAGATTCTTTCTGGCAATCTCTATTTGCCAAAAGCATGATCCTGGAGATTGGAATGCAAAGAGACTGGGACCTCCCCACCCCTCCTCCCTGGCCCCCTGCGCTCCGCCCTATCCTCAATTATTGTCCTCTGGGACAGTGAGCCTCCGAGAGCTACGGAGGGCTGGGTAAAGCGGGTAGTCAAGGGGCCTTGAGAACCCGCGCTTCCAGCGCTCCTAGCAGGCCTGGCCATTTAAAATTCAAATACACATCTCGAGTGCTTGGAAAAGAGGCCGGGCTGTGCAAATAGTGCCTTGTGAGGCCCGGGCTTCTGGAGAGTCCCTGTGTGTGAACTGCACGAGGGGGAGGGGTTTGCACCTGAGCAAATAGGGAGGGGGCCGCCAGCGAGCTGTAGAGTGAGCTGAGAATGGGGGTGGGGGTCTGGAAGTGTCCCCTCTTCCAAGGCTGTCTTCTATTTATCCCACAAATCACAATGACAATACCAGGCTCTTTATTGGATTTTAATTAGAAAATCCACACAAGTCTCGGGCTTTCACACCTCGGGCAAGCCTCTGGAATGTTTGTCCAGTTGCTACAACGACTACTGCTATTTTTCGATCTCCGCTCGCTGGTCATCCACCGACCAACACCAAGGCCCTCACTGAGGAGGCGGGAGGCGGGGGCAGCCAGGGTTCCCGCCGCACAACCTCAAAGCACTGCGCACAGGGAGGCGCTGCGCCCTGCTGTCCGGGCGGGAGAGAGGAAAGTGCGCCTGGCGCCCGTGCGAGCTCAAGGAGGCTTCCTCAGGAATCCAAGTGGAGAGTAAATATCCTTCTGGGTTCGCGGCGAGGCTGGGTGCATAGGAGGGGAGGGGGAAGACAGGGCCCGACGCAGGAGAAAGGCTGGGAGTGTCCCCTGCCTCTTGGAGCAAACAGCCGGCTAAATTTTACCGGTGTGGGAGCAATCCTGGAGGGTCATTCAGGAATGCGCCTGACTGTGAATTTAGCCACTAGAGCGCTGGGATTGTTGGCATAGGGCGGCCTGCTCTGGACCAGTCTAGATCTACCCCCACCCCCACCCCTGCCTCTCCGCCCCCAAGCGCGCGCCCCTGGTCCAGCCGAGTGGGACCTGAACGTGCGCCGTCACGCATACACGCACGTATTCGCACTAGGCGTACCTGTCTCCTTTGGCACTCAATCTTGGGTCTCTCTCTACCCCGCAGAGAACTCCGTGGCGGCCAAATCTGGCGGCTGCTTCCCGGGATCAGCCACAGTGCACCTGGAGCAGGGTGGCACCAAGTTAGTGAAGGATCTAAGTCCCGGGGACCGCGTGCTGGCGGCTGACGACCAGGGCCGGCTGCTGTACAGCGACTTCCTCACCTTCCTGGACCGCGACGAAGGTGCCAAGAAGGTCTTCTACGTGATCGAGACGCGGGAGCCGCGGGAGCGTCTGCTGCTCACCGCCGCGCACCTGCTCTTCGTGGCGCCGCACAACGACTCTGGGCCCACTCCGGGACCGAGCGCACTCTTCGCCAGCCGCGTGCGTCCCGGGCAGCGCGTGTACGTGGTGGCTGAACGCGGCGGGGACCGCCGGCTGCTGCCGGCCGCGGTGCACAGCGTGACGCTGCGAGAGGAGGCGGCGGGTGCGTACGCGCCGCTCACGGCGCAGGGCACCATTCTCATCAACCGGGTGCTCGCCTCGTGCTACGCAGTCATCGAGGAGCACAGCTGGGCACACCGGGCCTTCGCGCCCTTCCGCCTGGCGCACGCGCTGCTGGCCGCGCTGGCACCGGCCCGCACGGACGGCGGGGGCGGGGGCAGCATCCCTGCACCGCAATCTGTAGCGGAAGCGAGGGGCGCAGGGCCGGCTGCGGGCATCCACTGGTACTCGCAGCTGCTGTACCACATTGGCACCTGGCTGTTGGACAGCGAGACCCTGCATCCCTTGGGAATGGCAGTCAAGTCCAGCTGAAGTCCGACGGGACCGGGCAGGGGGCGTGGGGGCGGGCGGGGCGGGAAGCGACTGCGAGATAAGCAACCGGGAAAGCGCACGGAAGGAGACTTTTAATTATAAGAATAATTAATAATAATAATAATAACAATAAAAAGTAGGACAGTCCAAAGTAGACTATAAGGAAGCAAAGACCCCGGGGAGTTCTGTTGTTGTGTTTAGTTTAAATATTTTTTTTGAATTTTTTCGTTATTGTCTTGTTTGGGTTATTTTTCTCCTCCCCTGGCTATTTATTTGTTTCGTATGAATAGATGTTTTAAATAATATGAACGGACCTTCAAGAGCCTTAACTAGTTTGTGTCTTGGATAATTTATTATCGTGTGAACTGTACTCACAGTGGGGGAAAGATTATTTTGTGAGGCCAAGCAACCTGCTGAAAGTCTATTTTTCTACATGTCCCTTGTCCTGCGTGTCAGAAGGCAAAACTCCACATTCCTCGCCTGCTCTGCTCCTGCTTTTCCGCAAGTGTAAACTAGAACCTGCTCCATGGGGGTCCACAAATTATATTTTTATACACAGAATTGTAAATTAGATTTTTGAGAGATCAATACTTAACTGAATGACATTTCATTTTTTGAAATAGTGTAAAATATGAAAATATATTATTTTAATTTAACTATTTTCCAATGTAACAGCCGTCTTCTGTACTGCCTTCTAGGTATGTATTTGCTTTGTAACCGCCACTTTGGTCATGTTCTTGGAAACTAAGACTGTTAACGCACACATACACACTTTTTTTTCTTTTGACAGACTGGAAGAACTCTGTTATTTTTAACTTCAAAGAATTTATTAGAAAATAATATTTTTTAAAAGTGCACATAGCGGCGAGCCCACGAGGATGGAGCCTGTAGTTTGTACAGAGAAAAACAAGGATGTTTTTGCATTAATAAACTGAGAAACAACTGCTGTACATTTACTAAAATGTATTTTTGAATATTTTGTAATAGTTTTATAGAAATAAAGCGTGCCACGCACCCAGTGGTTAGTAGATATTTCCTGAGAATCCCTGTTGTGCCCCTTTTTATGTTGTTTTTGGCTTCATTTCTGGGAAATCTGGAGCCCCAGTATTCTGTCGAGTTGTAATGCTTCTACTGTAATTTCAGACCTACTGACTTAGGAAACCAAAATCAACAAAACAAAGCCACAGTCTGCCCTCCTCACTGGAAGACCTCAGCCCTGGGCTTGCTATGCCAAGCTCTGCTCACACTCTCCAGAGTTGGGGGTTGAGGGGGACAGTCTCACCCCAGGCCCAACTCTTTGCCAGCAAAGCCTTCTTTGTGGGCTTCCTCCGACCTAGAGGGAACAACCTCCAGAGCTGAAGATGCTGTGTCTGAAGGCCAGACAGGGTCTTCTAGAAATTTAGTTCTCTTAACCCTCCTAGCATGGTCGTTGGAGTAATTTCTCCATTGGGCCTGCCAGAGGGTGGCCACTTTAGTATCTCTTGGTCTGTGTCTATCTGGAACAATTGCCAAGCCTGCAGTTTGTCCTCAGGGCTCAATCAGTGACAGTGTTAGCTAGATGTGGTGGGAGAAGCCCTTCCAGATCACTGCTGCCTGGCAGCGTTTGCAAGGGCCTCTGCCCTGGTTCTTTAGGTATAGAAACACGGCCCACTCTGTGCTTGGGAGAAACATCTGAGAAGCTTTGACCCGATGGAAGGGTCTCTGGGCAGATGGAGCCAAGGCAGAGGTTGGCCCTGGTTTACAAAGCAGCACTAAGTGAAACTTCTAACTGCTCGGCAGGCCTGCCCTCCAAGAAGAGACCTTTGAGGGTGTCTGCAGCCCTGAGGAACATCTTGGTGACAGCCTACCCTCAGGGGTTTTCCCAGGAGGCTGTGTCCCCTTGGGACAGAGATTTGTCCTCCACCTGCTTCCCCAAGGCCAGCCCTCTTGGCAGCAGCAAGCCTTGGTATTTCTCTGCAAAAGATTTTTCTTTGATCTCATCTCAGAAGCAGATTCAAAGGTGGTGTGTCCAATGTCCCATGGGATTGGCCATTGCTTTTCTTTTGTCCATTCTGACAGGCAAACGGGAACCACTATGCACACCAACAACTTCCATCGTGCCTAGCAACGTGATCACTTACCCATGCACTGGTTGGTCAGAGGCAAGAGCTAGAGGCCCACTCAGCCCGTTTGCCATGGCCTGAGAGGAACTCTGGGAACAAGGGCACTACAGAATGCACAACGCCAACCAGCGCCCGTTCCTGGAGGGGCCAGGTGGCACAGGCCTGCTGCCCGCCTTCAGGGCTCCCTCTGTCCTTCTTCACAGGATCTTTCTATAGGCATGAAAGAAAAGTATTACATAGGTGTGACAAACAAAGACCCTGAAAAAGATATAGGCCATCCAGCCTTAGCAGGGTGCCCAGGCACCTCTCCAGAATTGGTGGTATTAAGAAATTGTGCAAAACGCATTATGGTACTTATCGCCAGTCCCTCATACCCGAGTGATCATCTGTTCTTGTAGAAAAAAAAATGCATCAGAATGCTCTCAAAACTGGCATCTTTGTGCTGTATGGGTTGAGTAAGTTAAGAAATCACGGACTTCCTGCACTGTTGGTTATGTGACAGAACTTCTATCCCATGGCTGTCGAGAACACCCTTCATGGCCTTCCATGAGAATGAGCTGTAAATGGGAAGGAAAAATTCCCATGGAATCTCTCAGTGGGTGGATTGAGTCAGGCTGTGGTCATTTTCCCTGTGCAGGAAGACACGTGGCTCAGCAGCTGACAGGGTGGCAGAGTATTGCTCCCCTGATGGCATCTCTGCTGTCAGAGCCACACTCACATGGAAAATGCTGGGTGCCTGTGCAAAGGATGCTGGGTGGCCGCAAGGCTTGGCCAGGAGGCACCAAAGCTCCTGCCAGGGATTCGAGCGGGCACAAAGAAGCTGGCTATGGGGCTCCCTAACACCCGGAACAGCTGGGCACCTTCCCTCTGGGTACCCAGGGATGTGTCCCACACGTGACTTCATAGGAACAGATTGCAATTCACTTCTAAGGTCTTGACTTTTCCCAAGCCAGGAGTCCATTCAAAGACAAAGAGCAAGTTATGACCCAGAGACAAATCTCATCCAAATCTAGTCCTCCTCACATAACTCATAAGCTGACATTGTTCCTAGCACCTGTAAATGTCTGACACAGAGAATCTAAGTGATAATATTTCATGGCACCTGAGAACGCCACGAAAGTTAGAGCTGAGTAGCGGTCAGTAAACTTTTACTGGGACACACCAAGCATCCTCACAGCAACTTGCCCATTGCTTCCTTCCTGCCTGTGTGAGAGAGTTTGTGGTTACAGCAGAGATCATGAGGCCTCTGGAGCTCCAGATATATATATATATATATATATATATATATATATATATATATATGTATGTATGTATTTCCCTGTGGACAAGGTGTTCCTAGTCCTCTTTGTAGAATTCCCGTGGCTGGGGATGTGTCTGGTCAGCAAAAGTGCTTATAACACAGACTTGAGGAACCAAGCTTGATCCCAGTACCCACACAAAAGACTCAATGGAGCAGCACTGTTCTGTGATCCCAGCACCAGGGAAGTGAACATAGGAGAGCCCATGGCTTTCTGGCCAGCTAGCATGGCCAGATCAGTGAGCTCTAGGTCCAGCAGGAGACCCAGTCCTAAAGAAGAAGGAGAACAAATAGTGGACACCTGACATCAGCCTTGGCTTCCACGTGCACATGTGCACACATGCATGCACACTCACACACTGTGAATACAAAAACTAATCTATACAAACACAAAATGATAGTTAGACTAATCAATAATTAAAAATGACTTGGTGGCTGGGGCTGCAGGGCCTGCTATCATCAGAAGTGAGGTATCTTTCACTAGAACCCACAGGGCTTGTACACAATGCCTTTCTCCCTAAGCCAGAGGAAACCTGAGGGTTTGTGTTCAAGGCAGTGGAAGCCACCCCCACCCGGTGGTGAAACTTCAAAGCTGAATGCCAGTCCCAATGACTTGGTCAGAGAGAACAGCCCATGCCCAGAGCCACCGCCTTCCAAAAGAAACTTCCCAAACCACCCCAAAAGATGTGTCTGGGATTGGGAAGGAGCCTGATTCTCAAGAAGAAAATTCACTACCAATACCTATTTTACCACATCAAAAGTGCTGACTCCTGTCTCTGGCATGAAGTTCACTACCGTGGTCCAGTCTAGAGTTCAGTAGGGTAGCCATGTCTCCAAACAGGAAGCCGGTTTAACCTTAGCAGGCTGAGAAATCTGTAGTGGAAGAAATGATAATTCAACAAAAATCAAAGAAAAAAATGCCCCCACCCAAAGCTGATTTCTCAGTGGAATCTTGTGTGCAAGGTGAGGGTCTGCTGCAGCTTCTGCAGAGAAGTGTTCCTCTCCCCTGAGTCAGCCTCATTCCAGCTGGGAAAGTCCTTCCAGTGGCTCTTAGCACAGCACAAGGGCTGGGTTCTGGATCCCCACAGCCTACAGGCCAGCCTAAACCCTTGAGAGGACCGTCAAGGCCCAGGCCCATGTTGATTCCTGTCTACCAAGTCCATGGAGTTCCTGCTGACAGATGTCCAGGTGCCACCCATCTCTGGCAAAGAGGACAAACCAAACAGGTAGGCAGGGGACTAGGACCCAGAAACATGAACACCATCTCCTGAGTAGTTCACATCCCTGGAACAGATAGACTCAGAGATTCCTAGAAGGCACACATGGAGGATAGAAGAGGAAACCTAGTGTTTACCTTGGCATCCACATGCACTCACACAGGACTTCCCTGCTATGGACCAAATATCCTCTGAGGCCCCATCTGGCTCTTGGGCAGGAAGGTGCTGCATGCAGTCCTGTGAATTCGAGTGAGAGTCCCACTTCTGACAGAAGCAGGCCACTTCTGACGGGTCCAGTCCCTGTCTCCAGCCCTGCAAGCCAATTTGCTTGCGCGTTTGTTTGTTTATGTGTGTGGCATATGTTTCTGTATATGTTTGGTTTTGTGTTCATGGTGTATGGGTGTACATGCATGGGCATGCATGTGCGTGCACGTGCACGTGGAAGCCAAGGTCAACCCCAGGTATCCTCTATCTGTGACTTCTACATCATCAACACTTGCAGAGATAGGTGCCCCAAAGACAGCTGTGGAGGGAGCCTGGGGAGAACCCCAGCTCTCTTCTGGCCTGAGGTGAAAAAGGTACTCGTGCCCATACAATGTCCTCTCTATTTTCTGACTTCCATCCGTCTCATAAGCATGAGGCATGGGTGAGGGGGTGTCTTGTGTTGGTGAACCCCACCCTCCCCACTCCCTTTCATTTTCTAGCAGCTGTGAATTTTCTATGGTCTCTTCTGCTAGGTAGAAAAGACACAAGCACAGCCTTCTTCCCTGCGTGGAGGCCGAGCGCCCTCTGGTGGCCATGTTGGGAGAAAGTCTTGTGGACCCAACCAGCTGGCTTAGGAGATATATACCTGTACAAATAAATAAAAATTTAAAAAGAAAAGTCAAATAGGAGCACTGCACTGACCCTACTCTGTAGCAGTGGACATGTGGGTCCCCATCTGTCCAGTCATCTGAGGTGTGGCTCGTCCAGAGCTCATAAAGATAAGTTGGACGGCAGATAGTTGAGACCTGGGGGAGAGAAAGGCACCCTTGCTCACAGACTGGAAGGGGCCTGACGGTGTTCTAATTTCATTCTGTTGCTATGACTTTAAAAGAACTATGGCCAAAAGCAAGCTAGGGGAAAAGGGTTTATTTCAGCTCCCAGTTACAGTCGGCGAGCCCACAGAGGAACACTGCTTGTTAGCTTGCTTTGGTCTCATGCTTATCTAGCTTTGGCATACATCTCAGTACCACTGTCCTAAGGAATGGCACTGCACACAGTGGGCTGAACCACTGAGAAAGGAACATGGAGAGGTGCAAGGTCATGCTAGCCATGAGGACAAGCAAGGAGGAACGGTGTAATCTAGAAATGGAAGTGGTCTGCTGACCAAGGGTGGAGGGCAAAGACAGCTACATATCTCGAACCATTGCACGCACTCATGGGGTCCCCACCGAAAACTTTCCCCCAAGGCAATTGAGCCCCTGACCTTGCTTCCATGCTAACAGAAAAGCATATGGGTCACAGAGGTCACAGGGAACACAGGCCTGGTATCATGGGTGAACCTCTCCTTACTCAGCCACAACAGATCCAGTATCTACCTTCAAATCAAGCTGCCGGGTTGAGCTAAGAGCACTCAGAACACAGGAGCGAGGGCAGCAGGGGTGGGCTACAGAGGAGGGACTGCCATCTTACTCACTCAAGCTCCTGCAGAAAGGAAAGGCCGAGAAGTAAAGAAATGAAGGAAATCCAGCCAGGAGTCTAGGCTGCTGAATCCAGAATGCTATCCAAGAACATGAGGAGATCCCTTGGGGAGACCCAGCCCTGATTGGAGAGCAATTCGGGATCTACTCCAGGAAAGATATGGTATAAGACAAGGCTGCCTAGACAGCAGGAGTTTCTGTCCTGTGATATTCAAGACCTCCTAACACATTCTACAGTGGCATGTCTGTGCACCATATACATGGAGTGCCCATGAAGGGACATCAGACCCTCAAGAACTTGAGAACTTGGGCCTTTCATGGATGCTGGGAATGAAACCTGAGTCTTCTAGAAAAACACTCAGTACTCTTAATGGCTGAGCCATCTCTCACGCCATCCTCCCTGTTTTTAATAAACTTGTATTGAAAGGAAAAATATAGTAATACCTGCTTTATGGTGGAATCTGTCATAACTGTTACCGCCAAGCCTCATACAGACCAATCATGCTTGTATATATGCACAGTTCCCCTGCCTCGACACTCTGCTGTTGGGTAACAAACTACCCCAGGACCTGCCAGTGCATCGTGGGAACAACCTTCTTTACACTTTTTATTTTGAAATAAGATTTCTTTTAGTGGCCTCCTATGGTCTTGAATTTACTCTGTAGCCCAGATAGGCCTTAAACTTGGTAATCTTCCCGTCTCATCCCCCTCACTGGGTTTGCAGGCACGTAGAGTCAGACACCATTCATTAGTATCTATTGAATGTGTAGTAGCATTATGTGGTATTATGTAGTTGCACCTTTGTTACACACACATGTATGTATGTATGCATGTATGCATGCATGCATGTATCTATGTATGTAGTCAAGAACCATGTGGTCCTGTTGAGCTGTACCTGCTACTGGGGCTCAGGCTTCAGTGCTGCTGACTGTTGCTGACTGATCAGGGTGGTGGCTGTGGAAGGCTAGAGTGGTCAACGTGACTTTTTACCTTAATGACAGTGGGATGTGCCACACCTGTCCACTCCTCCCTGTAGTTTCCCTGTTGTTTGAGAACTTTTCTCTCACACTGGAGTAATCCTCTCCAGCTCTGCTGCTGCTTCTGAGCTAAGTCTCCATGATGCCCTGACTCCTCTGTTGTCACGGGGTAGATTCTATCTCAAGAAACTTCCTTCCAGGACAATAAGGCACCTTCCACAAAGGTACGTGGATCCAAGTTTGGATTTCCAGAGTCCATGTAAGTCAAGCCTGGGCTGAGAAGGTAGTTCAGTGGATAAAATATTTACAGCAAAAGCCTGAGGATGAGTTTGAATCCCCAACATTCGGCTAAAAGTAGATGGGCACAACCTGTGTAACCTCAGCATTAAGGGTGCAGAGATGGGGGATCCCCAGGGCAAACTAAGCACACTGGTCCATGTCAGCAAGCTCCAGGCTTAGCAAGAGAGTCTGACTCAATAAATAACATGGAGAGCGTTCAAGGAAGAGACTTGACATCAACTTTTGGTCTACACATACACACACACACACACACACACACAATGATGACATACGCATGTGAAAAAATGAGCTTACATGGTGTGCACTTGATCTCAGTGATGGCAAGCTGGGAGGTGAAGCCAAGTGGATCTCTACACTGAATAATGAGTCATCCAGCCAGCCATGCTGGGAGAAGGCCATTGAGAGACCCTGTCTCAAACAAAAGATAGAAGGACCCTGAGGAATGATGCCTGAGATTGTCCTCCGACCTCCATAGCCACACGTGCACACATGCTCCCTGTCCTGGTTTGCCTTTTATTGCTATAAGCAACTTGATAAGGAAACGGTTTATTTGGTTTCCATCACTGTAGAGGCCAATGCAGAAGCTCAGGCAGGAACCGAGAGGCAGGAAGCGATGCAGTTTTCATGGAGGAGCACTGTTTACTGCTTGCTCTCTGCGGCTTGCTCAGCCTGCTTTTTTACACCACCTGGGTAGCACTATCCACTACTCACTAATCAAGAAAATTCCCCTACGGATGTGCCCACCCACGTGCCAGTCTGAGGGGGGCACTTCCCCAACTCTCTCTAGGTGACTCTATTTGTGTCACAGTAGCAAGCAAAAGAGAACAATGCACACACACACACACACACACACACACACACACACACACGCCTTCCTGTTGACAAGGGTCAGCAAGAGGAGGTAAAGAAGATAATGAGAAAGAGTTTACCTTTTCAAATGATACTAACTGGTCTAGAAGCTGGAGAGATGATTCTGTGGTTACGAGTACGTAATCCTTTTCCAGGAGACCCAAGTCCAGTTTTCAGTACCCACGTCGGGCAGTTCACAACCACCTGTAACTTTAGCTCCAGGGGGAAATGATGCCTCTCACAATACCAAAAAGAAACCTATTGGGCACCCGCACACATAGATATGTACGCATTATTTTTGTAAAAGTTCCTCAGTTGTTTGTGTGCAATCGAAAGACAGCAGTGATTCACTAGTCTTTCTGCCACAGGTCAAGTCAATTTGTCTGCCACTTCAGTATCTGAAGCTACCTCCTCCCCTGTGGGCTGGAACACAGTTCCAGACTTCTGCTAGCATGGGGACTCTGTCCTTCCTGTGAAGTACTACTGCTCTGAATGGTGTAAGAATGGCAGTCTTTCTAGGTGTCAATTCACTTTGCTCAGCTCCACCAGAGGAACCTTTGTCCTCCACACTACAGCCCTACAAATCGACTTCTTGATAGACCAAATAGTCGAGACTCCTCCTTGCTCTGTAGCCTGCACTGTGGTCAGACTTGAGCACATGGGCCTTGTGTGCCTGCACCCATGGCATTGTCAGGATTTTATTATTGATGGATTTTTAAATGATTCCCTTGCTCTTCTATCCTCTCCTGGCCTCTCCCCTCGGTCTCCCAGACAGTTTCACTTCTAAATTCCTGCCATAAATACATACATGATGTTATGCACATATAACCTAGGAGTACAACATGGTATTTGTCTTTCTGTGACTGGCTTAACTCACTCAATCTGATTGACTCCAGTTGCTTCCATTTTCCATGCAAATGGCCTGGTTTTATTCTTCTTTGTGGAGAAAAAAAAAAACAAAAAACCTCATGAGTTGTGTATGGAACATTCTTTTTTATATATATTTTAAACTTTATTTGCTTATTTGTTCCATGTGTTTGGGGGTGGCAATCTTGCCAGGGTTCACTGTGATGGTCAGTGGTCACTTTGTGAGAGGTGATGGTCTCCTTTCACCACGTGGAATCCAGGGATTGAACTCAGACCATCAGCTTTGTGCACAAGCGCCCTTACCTGCCGAGCCATCCAGCTGGTCCCTGTAACACAGTTCCGTTCCTTTGTTGTTGGACACTTAGTTTCCTTTTGTGGCTTAGCTATTGTGAGTGCTGCTGCAATAAATGTCAATGTGCCCCAGCCAGGTGTTGAGGGACTCTGCTCTCCAAGGGAAGCTTTGTGTGAGCAGTAGCCACATTGGTCACATGGTAAGCAGAGGGCGTGTGTCCTCCAGGCTTTCTGCCCACCTGGCAGAGCACAGGTTGTTGATCTCCCAGGACTCCTAAGGAGCATGGTGGTCCCTGACGAGTGTCTGCCTCTCCTTCTTTGAAGCCAGGTATTGGCTTCTCTTCAGCTATGTGTGTTCCCAGGAAGAGTCCTTATCCAACGAAAGATGGTTTACACCAAATGCATACCACTGAGTGTCACTTTTCGACTGCCCTGTCAGCTTCTTCAGTTCATCCCCTCTCTGACAGGTCAGGCAGTGGCTGGAGGGGAAGCTGAGGTTGGTTTGATCTCTCCAATGTGACTCCACAATTGGCAACATGGCTGATTCACATTCTTATCGCTAGTGTGCTCAGTGGAGCAGCACTTTCAATTTCCTTCTAGAAGTTTTCCTCAGCATTCAAAACTTGGCTAGCCCCTCAGCGCAAGAGGCCTCACTTTAGCCTGGCCTTAACCTGAAAGACTCATCCTTTCACTTAGGACATTTAGAAGCTAATAACCACACAGTTGGCCAAATTTCCATATTCTTGCCTCAGAAAAGAGCAAGGTCTCAAGGCTCAGAGAGTAAAGGTGATTTACACCAAGCCTGGTGACCTGGGGTCAACCTCCAGGAACCAAATAGTAAGAGAGAACCAACTACCCCAAAGTTGTCCTCTGTCTTCTACAACCATGCCATGCCACGGGCATGCCTGCCACCCCCTAGAGAGAGACAGAGAAACAGACACAGACAGACAGAGACAGAGGCAGAGAGACAAAGACAGAGA
Source organism: Rattus rattus (assembly GCF_011064425.1). Lineage (NCBI taxonomy): Eukaryota > Metazoa > Chordata > Mammalia > Rodentia > Muridae > Rattus > Rattus rattus. The sequence continues at coordinate 157,229,222 of NC_046159.1, read as the reverse complement.
CACAGAGAGACTCAATTTTAAAAGAATTAAATCACAAGAATAACAAAGACTGATGATCACAGACCACACACACACACACACACACACACACACACACACACACACACACACACACACACACACACACAAGAATGAGCCTCCCTTAAGTACACAGAGTTCAGCACCCACTCAAACCTTCACCTCATCATGGTGGTTTTGGGTCCTGCCCACAGCCCCAGTTTGAAGCCTCCTTGAAAGCCCTGCACTATGAAGTGGTCGTGGATACGTCTTTGGGTTCAAAAGAATGCCAGTTCCTAATGACCCAGCCCCATCTCCCTCTGCCCAGGCCTGAGGTATGACATGGGAGCTCTCTACAGGGCACGTGGTGGCTCTAGTCCCTACAGGGTGCATCAGCTTTGACATCTTACAAGGTTCATACTGAGATTGTGTGTGTGTATATATATATATTTCATATATACATACACACACACACACACACACACACACTACTCCCTAGTCAGTCCTCCAAGACAAAGTATTCAAACAAAAAAGATCCTTTTCAGGTGAGGAAAATGAGTTTTAAAAACTTTATCTACAAATGTGTTAGATTGGGGTTGGGGGGCTTTCTGTCAGGAGCAGCTCTGGAGGCTTCCTCTAGAGTAGGCTTGCCAGAGCCAGTCCCTGGCCCCAGCAGGCAACCCAGAACTTTCTTCCCTATTACAGTGTATCCACCAGCTGGCCACCGTTGTCACAAACACTACAGCTCCTATGGGCCCTGGCAGACTTCCCCCAGAAGTCTTTGGTTCTGTGACCTATGACCTGTACACTCATAAGGGACAGCAGATCCCTGGGAGGTTCTTCAGTACTGAGCTCAGCCAGGCAGCTTTCTCCCTATCACAGACACGGACTCGGGGTGAGGAGAGAGAGGAGGGCTCTGTCTATGTACGCATCCATCACCTGGTGTGTGAAAGTGATTGCATTGGACATGTGTGTTTAAGTGTGACTCTGTGTGTGGCTTTCAGTATATGCTATTTGTGTATGTTTATGTACCATGTGGTACTGTGAATTAAGTCCACATAGCAGACAGAGGTGGAGCGAGGGGTGGGGTGCCAGCAGAAGCCACCACTGACTGCCACATCCTCCCTGGGTACAGGCGTAACGTTTTATATGCTGTGCGGAGTTTACCCTTGTGTTATTTAAATGATGATTCCTCTGCCTTTGTATCTTGTTTTAATCCAACACATTATAGTGCTTATACCAAGACTCTCCTGTCTCAACTTTGTATAAACAGTTCTTACAAGTTATTATTCTCTGCCTTGTCGATAAATGCTGATCACCCAATGGCTGGCCAGAATAGAGAACCGGGCAGGACATCCACCAATCAGAGGAAGGAGAGAAGGAGAGAAGAAGATCCGGATAGCATGGAGGATGGAGGATTTGGAGCCATGGGGAAGTGGTCTGGAAGAGATGACAGAAACAGACTTGAAGTTCAAAGAGCCAAGCCAATAGCAATACGCAAGCATCGCAGGATGGGGCTGAAGGCAGCCAAATTCACAGAGGTAGATTGCCTTTTTAAACAAATACTGGGTTTTCTGTGTGATTATTGGTTAATAGTACAAGGCAAAGAAATGCAGCCTTTGGATTAATTTACTGCTACATTTATATTAATGATATTCCATTCACACTGGGGCATGGCTCTGAGTGGTGCTGGCCGTAGAGGTCCTCTTCCCCAAGTAGCACTGTGAGCACCAGGGTCAGCCTAGTGGGTTAGTAACACTCAAGATCAGCTGCAGTGAGCGTCCCCCACTCCACTCCCAGGACCCCTTGATACTTCACTCTCCCCTCCAGCAGACGGTCATGCAGTGAGCAAGAAAGAGGCCATCTCTACTTTGGTCCTTTCTTCCCTAGCTGCTTTTTCCTATAACGGCTGCTCCATCTCCAGAGCCTTTGGCCAGAGTGCGACCAGTAATGGGCACAGGCAGAAAGGATCCTGGATGCGTAAGTTCTAGAGCAGCAGTTCTCAACCTGTGGGGTTTTACCCTTAGGGAGGGTTAAAAAAAAAAAAAAGCAAACAACCCTTTAACAGAGGTTGTCTAAGAGCAATAGAAAACACAGATGTTTACATAACGATTCATAACAGCTGCAAAATTACAGCTACGAAGTAGTAACAAAAATAGTTCTGGTGGGAAGGTCAAAAGCATGAGGAACTGTTCTAAAGGGCTGAGCACTAAGAAGGTTGAGAGTCGCTGGGTGAGAGCGTGGTTAGAGCATCATGCTCTGAGTATGATGTGTCTCCCCGAAGTGTTGAAGGCATGTGGGTCAGCGGAGCTGATGTTAAGAGGTGATTGGATCAGGGGCCATTATGCTTGGAGTTTGCAAGCCCCACCCCACCCATCTAAGGCCCATACGTCAAGTGCACAGCTGCCACCTGATACCTCCAGAGGGAGCTGCCTTCCACGGTGGATCATCCATGCTGGATCCATAATCTGATAGCAGGACTGGGGAGCGGTAGAGATGAAGACACGGGGCCTGGGCGAAGGCAACATGTTATTGGGTGCTGTCCTTGGAGCCACATGTTATCCAGAGCTCCTCTCTGCCTCTCTGCTTCCTGGCTGCCAGCCATGGACCAAAACCCTGAAACCTTGAGTCAAAGTAAATCTTACCTCTTTTATTTAAATGGCTTCTTTCAGAAATTCATCACAGCAGAAGGTACAGACACTAGCCAAGCACACTGAACAGAGGTGGGACTTGTTTCAGAGAGGGTGTCACTGAGGAAGTGCCCTGGAAAGATATTTTTTGGCCCAGCTCTTCTTTCTCTGTCTCTCCCCAAGTATCTGGAAGCAGTGAGGATGGCTGACTCAGACACCGTCCAGACTATGGACCTGCCTGCAGGCTGCGCAGTAAGCACCATGTTCCTACCTTCACCCAGGCTAGGGTGGGCTTTTGGTGATGCAGCTGTGTTTGAGACATTTCTGTCCCAGTATGTAACCCCTCACTAACCTGTAGTCCAGTAAGTAACCCCAGTAAAACTCACTAGTTTATCAACTGCATTTTGGCAGTGTCTAGTTCACTTTCCATTGTTCTGATAAAGCACCATAACCAAAAGCAACTTGAAAAAAAAGTGGTTATTTGACTTACAAATTACAGTCCATTAGGGAAGGCCAGGGCTGCAACCTGGAGGCAGGAATTGAAGCAGAAATCATGGAAGGGTAGCTTGCTGAGCTTGGTTTCTTATACAACCCATGACCAACTGCCCACAGGTAGCACCACCCTCAATGGTTGGACTCTCCCCCATCAACCATTCATCAGGAAAATGCCCCCACAGACTTGCCTACAGGCAATCTGATAAGGCATTTTTCTCAATTGAGTTTCCTCTTCCCAGATGACTCTAGCTTGATTGAGTCAGATTGACAACTTGACTGGACAGGTAGAATCTGTTTTCAGTAACCTATCTGGGATGAGTAGATGCTCGTTCTTGTCTCCCTGGAATAATGTCACACATCACCCTCTCACAGTCCTAAGAGCTAAGCCCACTGACATCGTGATCTCAGATGTCCTGGCTTCAGGATTAAATGACAGTAAGTTTCTCGTTAAGCGCAGGCTACAGTGCTTTTTTATAACAACTCTAGGATGCTATGGTGATACATGTGTATTATTAACTTGACTGGAGACACATCTAGAGTTGTGTCTGTGAGAATGTCTCCAGACAAACCTCAGAAGACCCACCTTAGAGGTGGGCAGCACTGTCCCCGGGGCACCAACCCTAGACAGGAAACTTCTCTTTGCTTCCTGACTGCGGGTGGGAGCTGACCAGTGGGCAGCCCTATGCTTTAGAGCTCACATCATACCACCATCTGCCCTGGATGTTCAACACAAGAGCATTAATGCTTGAATGTTTGGTTCATTCAGGTTTGCTCAAGTCTAATTCTCCTTTGCTATGGCTTCTATTCTTGTATGTTGGGAGTATAGATTTCTTTTCTTACTATATAAGGGTACACAGATGATTTTTGTCTTGGGTCTCGGAAGAGACTTTGAATTTGGGCTATCAATAAACATGGTGGGGACTCAAATCGATGGACTGAACACATTTGGTTCACCTCTCAAGGTCCAGAGGTGGAAGGTTATAGTTAATACATATTTGAGTATCTAGTTGGCAGGGTGTAAGGCACACTTGAGGAGTGTGTCCATGTTTCAGATCATTGCTTTGTTTGAACACCGACCTGATTTATAGATTCCTGCTGGTTTCACATGATGGCACAACTGTGAGGGGGTAACAAGTAGGAGGAACAACCTTGCAGGAAGCAGGGCACTGGAAGCATGCCCATGAAGCTGTCTTATCCTGGTTCCTCCCTGTCTTCTTTTTCTGCCTCTTGACTGCCATGAGGTGAGCTAAGATACTTGACTCCCTCCCACTTGCCATGATGAAGGAACCCAGGAAATCACAGGGCAAGAGAAACAATTCCTGTTTTTCAGTTGCTTGTCATGTATTGTGATTACATGTATACAGGAGAGAATACATACATCTGCCTGGCACCCATCTTATCGTTTATCATATGCTGACTTGAGAACTATTTATTATTGCTATTTCTTAAGAACACTAATCGGGAACATGAAGCACCCACCTACTCATTTACCCTCACCACTTCCAGGTTTTGATAATTTCATATTAATTTTATTCTTTTGTTACTTAAGTGGCGATTTTCTCTTTTGTGCGACTATTATCAGCTTGCAATTTATACAGGTGAGGGCTATATTTTCTTCATATTAATTTGATCTGTAGCTCCTTTGGATTTTTTTTTTATAACAAATTCATTGTTGGTTCCTTGGGGGTCGATGCCCATTATCGTGTGATTGCAAACAGAAGCCTTGGGCTTTGGAAGATTTCTCCTTGTGCACCACACTGAGTGTCTACAGGACCATTAAGTAGTAGAGACCTCAACTGTCTTAGCCATTCCTGGATTACATCCACTCAGGGACAAGATGGCCCGAACTTTAGGACTGAAGACACACGTTTTACTGTTAAGAAAGAACTCATTCCCGTCTCTCTGAGTGTAATGAGGAGAGGCACTGAAAGCTGGCAGAGTCGCTTTCCAATGTTTGAGTATTTAATAGATTTCTATACAACCACCTGGCATTCATGGTGTAAAGCTTTAATGTTATGTTCTGTTGTTCTTTTAATGACATGTTTTTGTCCTGTAGCGCCAATATGTACAGGTGCTTATGGTGCATTTGGAGGCCTCTGAGAGGTTAATGTCAGCTGTCTTTCTCGATCAATGTTTTGAGAGTGTCTCAGACTGGCCAGCCAGAGCTGCATGATCCACCTCTCTGCACGAGCCCGCACTGGCTGTAGACACATGCCTCCACACTCAACTTTTTATGCCCATGCGGGGCGCCCAGACTCAGGTCCCCGTGCTTGGACAGAGAGAGCACTTTACTAGCTCAGCCCTCTCTCCTGTCCAGTGTCATATTACTCACTGGAGTATTTGGTCGCAGGCATGGTCTTTACAGTTCTGTTGCACTGATAGAATATTAATATTGAAGTTGCTTTGCATGGTCCAAGAATGCAGCATGGCTGCATCACATCTACGATAAGTTGACAATGTTGCTGTTTATCCGAAGAACAGGTTAAGCTTGATGTCTACTGGGGTCTCTTAACACACTTGTCTGTATCAACCATATTTTTAAGTTTATTTGCACAGATCTGCAATGCTGGCTTTGATGACTTAATTCCTAACATAACACAAATAGTTGTGAACACAAAAGGGATTCAGCTTCATTGAATGAAAATCGAAACTACTGACATGGAGGCATAGCTGATGAACCAGTTGGAAGCACAATGTGGGAAAGCTGGGCTCCACGGGTGAGACTGCAAAATGGCGCAGTCACTGCAGAGACTGAGATGGTGCTTCCTCACAGACTGAACAGCGACCCAGCGTCTACTTAATATACAGCCAACGCCGCTGAGTCCAGGATTTAAAGACACCTCATGTTTGCATCTTCACAGTAACAAGGTGTAAGCTACTCAGAGCTCAACACATGGGCAGAGAAGCCAAGTGCAGCCCACCAGTAGATGAAAAAGCAATTTCTGAAACAAGCTGCATGAATGGAACTTGAGGACAGAAAAGCCACAACAGGACACATATCCTGTATGATTCCTTACCCATGAAATCCACTCTGGGTAGAAGGGCAGCTCAGGGAGTCTGGTGTGTAGTGGAGACAGAGCCCAAGTCGCACAGGATGAAAAGGGTTCTGTACTATGTAGGGGCTCAGGGGACAAAACAGGGGGTCACCACACACAGACCTAATGATACCCTTCATGGTCCATCAGTAACCTCCTACTATGTGCTTCCACAGCTCAGGGTCTGTTGAGAACCAGGAATTTATTTTATTGAAGTATTCTCTTCTTGACTAAGCCCCCAGGCTTCTGCACTTGTCAGTAGAATAAATCATGTTAACATGCCAAGCTCCCATTCCTTAGCCACCACTCCATGTTGAGGACACACTGGCCCTCATCAGAGCAGGCTGGGTCTCCACTCACAGTGCCTCCTGTGTGTCTAGCCTGCAGGACTGGAATGGCCACACTCCAGGAACACATTTGGAAAGGCTCACTGGGCTTTTGTCCCCTAGCCTATACTTGGACATACAGCCCTTTATGTACCCCAGGCTGGGCTGAAGGCCAAAATGTAAAAAAGACCTACACTGGGCATCTTAGAATTTGAGGCTGGATGTGGTCTTCTTCCTGCTGTCAACGCACAGCCTTAGCCGGATGGAGAAGGCACAGGTCCAACAGGGCAGGGCCCCTGTGCACCTGACTCGTTCACAGCCACAGCTGAAGGCTGGCATCAGGCGTGACACGCACTCCCTTCTCAGAGGCGAAGAGCAGGCAAGAGCACTACTGTATAGACCAGTAGTTGAGCCAGGCACAGGGAGAGATACACAGGGAGGGGGAAGGGAGCAGATGCAGCCTAGGATGAAGCCCCTGGCCTATGAGGCACAACAGTCTGGCTTCCCTCTTTGAACAGTACCCATAAGCAGGACGACTTTACGATCTGCATGAGACGGAGAGCAGCTGCAAGGTGTTACAGACAGTGCCTCCCTGTAGAGCTCTGAGGAGCAGCGGCAACCATGACCTGTATTGGACTAACAGTTCTAAGGAGAGACAGACTCTGACCACAGCAACACCCATCATCTGGTCAGTCCCAGGTCCTGGAACCTACAGAGAGTGTGGTGAAGTTTCCTGATTCTATGGCTCCATTAAGGAGACACTGTGTCACAGCTTTGGGACGTGATGAGTGTTGCTCTCCCCAATCCCATCCAGGGCCAAGCACAGCCCAGAGTATTGTGTGGGGTGGACAGACGCAAAAATGAAGTGAACTCCTCAGAGCCAGGAACACCTCTAATATTTTATTGACAGAATTCTTGGTTACAGTACAGCTGAAACACATTTTTTTTGCTCTGAAAGCACATAAATGATACACACAACAATACATTTTCTTTCTTTTCATCTACATCACAGTTATTCTTCACATAGATAGCCTGCAAGAGTTCCCACGCAGTAACGCAAAGGGTGACGGGGGTAAAGCACGGCAGTGTCACTCACACGGGAAAGCACGTGACTGGCAGAAACAGTGAGGCCAGAGGAAAGCAAGGCGGTGTCTCGTGGTTTCTAAGCAGCCATCGCACTCCCAGCAACACAGCCTGCACTCCAAGCTGCCTGCACAGCAGGGAGGCGCACACACATTACACGACGACGAGGGCCATATCAGCAAGGGCAGTGTAACGGCCACACGGCCACCACTTCCAAGCGAATGAGAGCACGCTACCACTAACACTGACCCATGCCCCGGGTCCTGCAAAGGTAGAGGGGCAAAAACAGAGAGGGCTGGTTAATGACACGCAGACCACAGCTGGAAGGCACTGGCAGCATCTCCAGGCCCAGAATCAAACTGCAAAATAACAAGCAAAAGGTCAAGCTCTCCCATTCAGGTTCTGGAGGAGCAAATCCCAAGGAAAGGACCTGTCAAGGCAAAAGGGTTAGAGAGACTGCACAAGTGGCCCTGGTGCAGACATCCACAATGCTCCCTCCTGCCAGAGGGAGCCTGACTCAAGTGAGTATCAGTGGCCACTGCAGGTATGGAAGCCACAGAAGTGAAGGGAAAGAACATGCAAACAGAGACTCGCTGGATGGGGGAACAGTGACAACACCTCAGGTGTCAACAAGACGGAAGAGAAGCAGAACACAAGGAGGGAACCAGAATCCCAGCCAGGGCAGGGGAGTGGGCCGCATACGGGAGAAGAGAACAGTGAAAGGAAAGCACGTGGCACCGCTGCTGCACCTGAAAATTAAACATGGGGATTAAAGCCAGGGAAGGAAGTCCTCACAGAGGACACAGCTCAGGTCAGGATCCCACACCTGTAAAAAGTGAAGAACAAGTGTTATCTGCTCCTCAGCGGCCAGTCAGTGTGGGCTGGGTGCAACCATCAGTCTACAATGTGTGCACTCTAAGACAACAATGCAAAATGCAAAATGTGTTAGTCCCAAACCAGCCTCCGCTGCACGTGTCCTTAAAATGAAAAGCAGTTTAGCAGAAAGTCATGTAAGAAAGCCAAAAGTCCTGCGGCCTAGAGCATACTACACTCTCCCACACAAAACACAGCAACATGCACCTGTCCATCCCGCCTATTGACTCGTAGGAAAAACTAGACAAGGTTCTCTCTAAATCACCTGCATTTCCCACAAACCTTTGAAAAGTCAGTAAACGGAACCGAGAACACTTAACAACCTCTCCCACTGTACGTCTAAAGGGAAAGGAAGAGCTCTTTCCGTGCAAGTACCTGTTCTTCCAGCCCGCTCTACCTACACATGACAGAAAGAGGCAGCTGACCGGTCAGCAGTTTCCAGGAAAGTCAGGCAAGGTCCCTAACAAGTGTCCCTATGACACCTGGCACCAGCAGGAGGTATACCTGGGATCCAATATGAATCAGTGGATTGCTCTGGTTCTAGTACACAAAGCCATGGGTTTGTGTACCTAAGAAGTTAGGCATTTTAAATGACAAAAACTAAACAGGTTGCAAAAAACCTTACATGAAATCCTTAGGATTCAATAAATCGAGGCTAAATGCCTTTCTAAGTTTATATTTAAATATGACTATAAAAGGAACACTTCATCGTAAACTTTAAAATACCCCAGCTGTCATTGCAGAATCATTAAACTTGGTCAAGTGTCTAAGGCTCTCCCATAACTGAGCTAAACTTCTAGTGGCTTCTAGTGGGGAGGGGTTTTGTTCTTGGCTACCCTGTGTCCCGTTAGTTACCTCTTTGCAGAGCACATCAAGGTATAACGCCCTAGACCTCGTCTCCCTCTCTGAGTAATGAAGCACCTGGGCATGAGAGTAAGGATGCAAAGCCAGAGCTGGGTCCAACAGCAGATGTAGGAATTAAAGCCGATTCTCAGAAAGGGGAACAGCAAGCAACAGAGCCCCCAGTGCGGCCCACAGCTCTGGCACAAGGAAGTGCTTCCTGACTCGTGCATTTTGTCTTGGGTTAGAGGATACAGAGAAGACCCTCAGAGCACCCAATGATGACCAAAACCAATATTTAACTACTGCATGGACCTCTTGGGCTAGTGTTCTTATGTCACAAGGACCTACACTTTGACTAGCGTCAGTCAATGGTCTACATCAAGCTCACCTTCCTAATAATGCCACAAGGAAATAGAAGACGAACAAACAAAAACCAAGACAGAAGACAGGGACAGTCCTTAAGCCTAGTTCTCCACAAAAGACCCTTCACCTAGCTTATGTTACCCTGAGAATTCCCTCGCATACCCATCTGTGGGGCTCTACACCTAAGTGAAGGACCACCCATTGGGGTCCCAACAGAAGTGTACATCACTGACATTTCAGCCTATAAACTCTCCTTGCCCACTGGATCACTGTCCAGTCCTCCCTCCCATGCCTTTTAAGTTCCCTACCAGCTTCCATGAGCAGCAGAGCCTTCTACCTGCTTCAGGCAGAATGCTGCTTGGTGGGGGTTTGGGGGGAACGACCAATGGGTGCAGGACCTAAGCTCCATCCTGATTCAGACAATCATCTTGGACTGTTGCATATCACATGAGAACTACCCAGATGAAAATGGTTATGGAAAACCCACCTCCCACCCCATCCAGCCACACTCCTCCACAGCAAGCCATGGGCACAGGACCTGCACAAGAAGCTGCCTATTTGGATTGGGCGGGGGCCAGGGTGGGGTGGGGGGTTGCTTCAGAATCTCTTTTGAAAAAGAAAAGGTGAGATTTCCCCCTCAAGAAGAGTATCAATATAAGGATTTAACAAATGTGGCCAAGCCAAGGGCAACATAAGATTATGTTCAGGTAAGCAGCTAAGTGAACTCACAGTCATTACAGCACAAAATAAACAAGGCGAAGAGAGGGGAAGTACCTTGTCCCCTCCCCCTACTCTCTACCTCAGGACAGATGTGAGAGTCGTTCCTTCAACCTGCTGGAACTTGTGAACAAATAATACACAGATGAGGGTTAATGCATTGACTTACTACCATCTTTATGAAAATCAAATGTACACACAACAACAATTATGAAAGTGTCTCCATTAAACTTTGATAAGACAACAAACAAGAACTAACAAATAGCTAAGATGTTGCTGTTTGAGCTGAAAGCATTTCCATTAACGTTTTACTCTGAAAAGGTCCATATTTACACAGTATGCTAATGCGTCTCCACCTCATTTTAAATGCATGATACACAAAGAACAGAGATAATGGTTGCAGCAGATCTTCCGCGTCTGACTTCACTGTGAGAAGGGCACTGCAAGTGGGGAGCGCTCTTTCTAATTCTGCTTCTTTCACTTTCTGTGCTTTCCTTCACAGAAGCTAAGCCTTAAGGACTGGCTTGCCAGGTCTGACGATCCACTTTAAGTGGATGTATAGCAAGGTCAGAGTGAGCAGTTGTTCTAAACAGTGCTTGGAGCCGGTCTCACAGGACACTGCAATAAGAAAGAACTAGCTCATGTGCAGACAGTTAAGGACACACAAGCTCCTGGGTATCTCATCACACTCAAAGTGGCCCTGAGACCCTCGGTGAACAGTGGTATCGATGAGGATGTTTCCTTACCTGACTTCAATGCTTCAGTGCCTACTTTTCCGACAAAAATGCATAATTGGGTTTTAAAGGCCCAGCACTCAAAACTATTTGAAAAAGCAGTGAAATTATTGTAATTCATTTTACTGTGTCCTAACCCTCAACCCCTTACATGGCGTCTATCTTGTCCAACAAGAGCTAACATATTACTAAACTCACCAATTTAACGAAATATCTATCAACATTTCCTGTGTCCAGGTGAAATGAGTGGGAGTGACAGTGGGCGACCAGCTGATAGCACTTGGATGGGCTAGGGCCGAGCTGGATACAGCCCCTGCAGGGCTGGCCCTTCGTGCACCAAGCAGGGATGAGGCAGATGCTTTGTGGTCAGAGGTGGCACCATACCACAAGGTCTTCTATGAATGCCTCAGCTCAACTGCCTGAAACTCAAACAACAACTGTGTCCCCCAGTACTCCTTGCCAGCACATGGTGTCATCTCAGAATCAATCCTATGCAAAGTGTCTTGGGGCCTGGAAATATCATTCTCCAGTTGTTAACATTGGCAACTTAATTGAAAACTTAAAGGAAAAACTTCAGCTGTGGAAGCCAGCTGCTTCGAGTCCTGCGCTAACTCCTTCTTTATTAACCAGCGACAGTAGATGACAACAGACTTCTGTTTCCCTCCATCCTACTAAGATATGTGAGATAAAATTACAGGTATAAAATGCAACTAAAAAGTCCTGAGTGTGTCCTAGTGTCAGTCCATTCTAGAGTATGACCCAAACACTGAAGCGTTGTTCATGGGGGAAACATAATAAGGCACTGTGTTCAATGTCTACCCAGCATGGACTTCCAAGGGATGCTTTGTAGAAAGCAAGTCTCACCTGTTGGAATCAACCAAAATGGCTAATGTGGACAGATACACTTGTCTTGGGCAGCATCAGTCCGGCTGAGAAATCCATCCCTCGCACATGTGATAGAAGGGCAACCCGAAGGGAACTCAGAGCCCCGAAGGAAAGTGAGGCAATCAAAGCAAGGACAGCACAGGCCACAGAGCTAGGCCATTTAAAAAGCAGAAGCCCAAGCAGGTCTGACCACCCTCCAAGCTGTGCCTCAACCTATGCCAGGAAACTAGGCCAAGAGGGCTTCCTGCAGGGTGGCAGAGCCACTGGCTCGGGAGTGCCCTGTGCTTGCCTAGCTAGCACTGTGCCCATCTGAGAGTTTCTGCTGAGACAGGTGGCACTTTGGAGGTATTTACAAGAAGCAGAATTGCCACTTCCATGGCACCATTCCCAGACACCCATCTCACACCCTGGCTTTCCAGGGCAGGTGAATGTCAATCATAATCACCCATTTTTACCTATGTTTTACCAGAGCCTGTGAGGGCTTTCTGAGACCACTCCAGTTAAGCCTGGTTGAGAACTCTTTTCTAGCCTGTATTGAAGATAAGTGCAACCATTATCAAATATTCTTTGCTGTGGAAAAAAAATCCTTGGAATTTGAGCTGGTAACATTCTTTCCTGAATTTAAAACTCTGTGACCAATCAATCGCACAGCAGGATCACGAAGAACAAGGTCTACATGCATTATAAGCACTTGGAAACAAAAGAACACGAGAACAGAGTTCTTGTGGACAACAGAATTCAAAACAATCTAACACCAGACTCCAATCCCATGTCCACCAGTTTAAATAGCTCTCTTTTGGAATCACCCTGTGGCTGGCTGGTGCGCAGACAAGTTGGCAAACTGCAGACCGGAGAGACCTGCACTTCTGGGGATCCTGCACCGACCTACAGCTTCCTTGAAGAAATTCCACACTGTGTGCAGCATGAGGTCAAACTCTCCCATTCAAGATCACTCCACAATCAGGGCCACATTTATGTGGGACAGATCAATCATGTGCCTGTGGAGATTTGAAGAGACAGTTAACACAAGCTCTTACGACAGCAATTCACCGAGGCGGGTGGAAGCGAGCCAGAATGGAGGAGGCCCAGATGCTCAAAAATCCCAAGGTGTATGGAAGTAGAAGGGGCCCCTCCAAACAACACAAAGTTTATAGAAAGGATGTGGGACCTGATCTTGTTCTGCACCATTGCCCAGCCCAGCCCAGCCCAGCCCAGCCCAGCCCAGCCCAGCCCAGCCCAGCCCAGCCCAGCCCAGCCCAGCCCAGCCTAGCGCCCTTCTCTTCCCCAGTTACCAACGACAGAACGCAGAGGATACCTGTGGAATTTCTGCTGAAATGCTAGTGCGTGGGCTGGCTCCTTGAACTTTGCTATGGCTTTCCGTTGCTGGGGAAGCATCTGTAAACTCTAGGGGAAGAAAACAAAGAAAATTAACTAATGCCAACTATGACATAAAATAAAACACGTCATAAGTTTCTATATAGAATAGGAGTTTAGGCTGTTGACTCAAACGTGAAACCAGGTCACCAGTTCTCCTTGGTCTCCCTGGGCACCTAACACAAGTAACCACAGGTGGAAACAATTTCTTTCCCTGTGCCTTTCTGAGAGGCAACTCTTTAATAGTGCCCTCATTCATCTAAAGAATGGCACTCCACCCTGGTTTACCACAGCGTAAATGAGTTCTGGGCATGCGCCGTGGTGTGCTAGGGGAGCCCTGTATAAGAATGGCATATTGAGCTCCAAAGCTTTGGCTCTTTCTCAGTTCCACAGACATAGCAGAACTGGCTTCCAAGTAAGAACTCTGACAAAAGATGCACACTGAGAAATGGCAAAGTAGGGATCTTAACTCAAGGCAGGTCCCAGAGCCTGTTATCTCACAGCTCTGGCCAGCTGCCTTTTTGAGGGTTAGTGTGGCACTGAGAAACAAACTCACAATTGCTAGGCATTTCAATCTAGTCCACAGAACTACTAGACTTAGTCGTTAGAACAAATGACTAAGCTAACACAGAAAATGAAAAAGCAGTATCTAGCTAGAGGCAGCTCTTAGATACCAGATATACCATTATGGCTCAACACCCGTACTGGATAGAAGTCATGGTTACTGAGCCACATGAGGAGGAGTCACATTTTGTTCTTGGATACTGGAGGTTCATGGGGTAAAAATTTTCTTCTGAACATAATTTCAGGTAGAGTCTAGCAAACAGATCTGTTCTAACAGAGGAGCCTCAAAATTATTACGAACTTATTTCCTTGGCTCTAAGCTTTAACCTGGCTCTGCTCTCAGAACGAGGACCTTCTCAGTGATTTTCTGACTCACAGGTCTAAACTAGCTGCACCCTCTCTATCTGACTGAAACACTAGGAGACTTAACGGCACATGTGTCTTTTGCTCCATTGTTCATCAGTCTCCTTTGGTCTGGGGGAACTTGCAGAGTGTTAGGAAGAAGCACGTTAACTGAAACCAGTAGTGTCTGTGGGGTCATTGCCCCAAATACAATTCTCAGGTCTGATGGGTACTAAAATATGTTCAGCATCACTCTGTCTTGACTAAAGGGCTTACAAGACCAGGTATCCCCTTGGCCAACACTTGGTACTAAGCCAGTGAGCGCTAGATACCCCAGTACATTGACCTTATATTTCACTCTGAAACACCAAGGTGTTTCAAACAGAAATAACACACTTTCTTCTCAAAGTAGGATTAACAGTGCTGGAACCCTAGTTCCCCTACTTAACACCATTTCTTGGACTACTGTATTTAAGCCAAAGAAATCAAACACTCTTGAACCACATTTCCATCACTTAAAAAATTATTGAAAATTCTCTGTGTGTGTAAGGGTGCCTAAGAAGCCCAGATGTGACAGGCAGCTTTGAGTTACGTTTTGTGGCTGGGAATTAAACTCTAGTCTTCTTGAAGAGTAATACATGCTCTAACTGCTCAGTCATCTCTCCAGCACTGAGTCTGAGTTTGAGACCAACCTTGTTTACAGAGTCAGTTCCAGGACAGCCAGGGCTACCCAGAAAAACCCTGTCCTGGGCGGGGGGAGGGACACACCAACCAACCAACCAGCCAAAGAAATAAATAAATAAACAAATATTCACATAGTCCTACTCAAAACCATTACCCTGACCTAAGACCAGTAGGAACTAAGTGATCTGCTTCCAGGGAGAACAGGCCTTAGCCCAGCAGACCCTGAGGGACTACCAGGGTGGCACATAGCACTGAAGCTTCTATTTCATCGAAAGGGTAGGCATGTTACTAGCATAACATATATATGCCATTTATCAATAGCAGCATTCCTTACCCTGGGGATTTTAAGTGACCACAATAACTTTATTTAAGGGCTGGAGAGATGGCTCAGTGGTTAAGAGCACTGACCGCTCTTCCAGAGGTCCTGAGTTCAATTCCCAGCAACCACACCGTTGCTCACAACCATCTGTAATGGGATCCGATGCCCTCTTCTGGTGTGTCTGAAGACAGCTATAGTGTACTCATATAAATAAAAAAACAGGGTTGGGGATTTAGCTCAGTAGTAGAGCGCTTGCCTAGGAAGCGCAAGGCCCTGGGTTCGGTCCCCAGCTCCAAAAAAAAGAAAAAGGAAAAAAAAAAAAAACAACTTTATTTAAAATACAATTATTCTTTGTTTTTAGAACACACACACATGGCAAATAAACGGAAGACAAGGATAAGCCGCTTAAGAGATCTACAGTAATTCCAAAATCCCATTCACCATGTCTGCTGAGGATCACCAAAGTCAAGAGAACACCCAGGACTACTTAGGCTGAAGCTAGAGCAACACGGCAACAGTGCTAGAGCTGTCCTCACACTCAGTGCAGAAAGCATAGAAAGTGAGAATCCTCACAAGACCTGACTAGAAATGCCAGCTTTCGGCAAGCACTGGGGCCACAGTGCGTTAATGGCGTTAAAATCTGGACAGTCTGGGCCATTGTGCAACTCAGAATCTTCAACTAGTACTTATTTTGACTCTCTGGTTGCAATAACTATATGTTAACACATCTATAATCCTCTGTTATTAATTTTGTCCTACAAATAACCCATACTACAATCAATATTCAGAAAGCACCTTTTTAGACAGTCTCAATACACACCGCAGCTAGCTCAGTTGTGCTCTCTTTGTGAGGGATTACGGGTGTGCACCGATGGAGCAGCTAAAGCCAAAGAGAAAGAGAAAGTGTTTCCAAACAGCTAACAGAGTAGTAGTTAAAGCCTGAAGATTAATCTCTCAATATAAAAGACTAAAGTAAGTCCAGCGACCTCTAAGAATTTCATGATAAAGGTGGCTGTAATTAAACTCAAATACCTCAACACCAGGCCCAGTCTTGGAAGTCTTTCTCCTCTCCTCACTTACAGACACTTAAAAGTAGACGTATGTCTGTCCTTCCTAGATCACCCTGGCTGGCCTATAACCTACTTTGTGACTAGGCTGGCACCGTTCTCACAGGTCCTCCTGCCTCAGCCTCCCCAGTGCTAGCGCTAAAGGCGTGAGCTACCACATGCAGTTGAAAATGGGAATCTGAAGCACTAAGATACAAAGAAAGCCCTTTGTTCTGCTCAGAAATCTAGCGTTCCCTGTAGAGCCTGCGTTTTCTACTGGTCACGTACAACTCTGAAGACCACCTGTAGGGTCAGAGCACTTGCTCACAGCACACATGGAATGCCGTCTGTCTCCATCCTTCATATGACTGCTAACAAGCTCAGACTTGTCACTTTTAAAGGACATGACCACAAAGTGTAAGTTACCGCTACATCTGATGGCAAATGCTAAGAAGAGCACCAGAATTGTGTGTGACACAGCTTCAGAATATAAGAAGGCTAATTACTTGAAAATTAGAGAAATTATCACAAATAAAATGTGATTCGATACAAAACCATATAGGTATGTGTACACATGTGAACTTTAGGATAGACTTCAAAGGACAATTTGCTCTACTAGAGTATTTACTTTCTAAACCTTGTGAGGCAAGCTCTAGCACCTTTCCTCTTGAGTAGCATCTTACTACAAATGTAACACACAATGGCCACTGTTCTGTAAAGACGACCCACCTGGATGGGCCCCACGGACATCAGCAGGCTCTTCAGCTGGACGTCAGTGGTGGATGAGGACAGGCCTTCCACGGATACCACACAGGGCTGTGGCTTGCATTCCACCACACGAAGGTTCTGCTTATTTGGCATTAGTCGTCCCCGGCCCATGGGACCTGCCACTCCTCGGCCTCGTCCATGCATGATGGCCTGGCAATGACAAAGAAGATGCATTCTGACATCTGCGTAGATTCTTCCTGTAGTGGCTAATAAAGTACAAAAGCAAGAATGGGCTCAGGGTCCCTCAGGACATGCTGTGAGTCACTGAATCTTCTTAGAGGGTGGCCTAATAGGGCAACCCCAGCAAGTAGAATGAGGACGAAATGGCAGCCCCAGAATTCTGCAGGTGTTTGGAAGGGATTCTGGCATCACTTCCATTCAGGATACGGCACTGACAGCAATCAGCACAGGGAAGGGCCGTATCCCATCCTAACTGCTACAAACACACACTTCTCCCACGATGGCCCAGGCCAATCTCCAACTGTGACAACGTGTCATTTGGGATTCGACACAAAGTGGTGAGGTTTATATTTATCATCCTCAAGCCTCGAAACAAGAGCCCATCTAGCCAGTGTGACAATCACCTCCAGAGCTTTCACAAAGTGATATACCAATCTGCCAGTGAAAGCACCATCTTTTAAAGCTACCCACATTTCAGAACCATAGTGAAGAGCTTCACTGTAGAAAGACTAGATGGCTGGCATTTCTAGCATTTTCAACTGGTGAGGTAACTAAAAAAAGAATACCTAATTCCACAGTTGTCTAGCTAGAAGTGCAGACAGTGGACCTCAGCCATGTCCTACCCTAATTCTGTCCCAGTGCTTGGTTTAAAGGATCTGTCCACCATGCCCCACCAGCTCACGAGGAAAGGCACAGAACCAGAGGTGATGCTCAGAATACGTGTGGGCTACAGGAATGCAAACCTAGAAGAACACAATTAGAGATCCATCTACATCAGCTCACTACCATCCCAGTAAGGCACAGTCTGGAGAAATGAGGGGTTCAAGGACTCACAGAAAGTCATATTGTGTACACTCTGGAATAGATCTCAGTCAGATACTAGGTTTAAATATAAATTCTTTTTAAAAGCCTCACAATAGTTCTAGCAAGTGAGAGACCATCGTTGGTCCCTTAATGGAGAGCTAAGGAGTTGAAGGTAAAGCTCCTCTAGCAAGCTCCCATTTAATTCTTTAAAGTCATGTTCTTCATATAGCCAGAGGCTGGGTCTGAAAGGAAATGTACCCTAGAGCAGTCTGTGCGCTCCACCTTTACTGCTGGACCTAACACTACTGTGTACATCTGCCTGCTGTAGCAGTAGAGCATCTATGGGCTCCTACCTCATTAGCAGAGCAGAGCACACACAGGCAAAACAGACACTGTACCAGCAGACCCCACGTCTCAAGAGGGGCAGGACCCGCAACAGTCTCTTTCTGTTCACCCACTTCTGACAGTTAGAAAGCTGCCTCTCCCCCACCCAGGAGCTGAGGAGCATACACTCTCTGTCTGCAACATGACTAGATTGGCTTCCTCAAGAAGGGACAGGGAGCCTCTAGGCTCCAGGCCTCCCACTTGGCAGGCTTGGCTCACAGGAGATGCCCTTCACCTACATCTTTACCTCCACAGGGCCTTGTCTCTGTTCCTTGAGCTGAGGGGTGACTAGACAGGACAAGCACACCTCTGGGATTCACACCATTAGGAACATTCCTACTACGGGTGAGAGGAATAGAGGTGCCAGTGCTGTGTGGTACTGGGCAGTGGCTGTTCCATGGTACAGGATGGCCATACACTCCAGTTGTACCACCATAGTAAATGAGTAGAGGGAAAGACTTTCTGCACTAGGACTAAGATAATGGCTCATTTACTAATGTGAATATTAGCAAGCACCAAAAAAAAAAAGAAAAAAAGAAAAAAAAAAGAAGAAAAGAAAAGAAAAGAGAAGAGAAGAAAGAAAGAACCACCTAGTGCCAAGTTCTCTCAACCAGTAGAGTTATAGAGGCTGGGGTCTTCCCACTTCAGTACCTTCTTGGCTGGGTGAATCCCCTGGATGCTTTTGATCCCTGGAGGAATAGCCGGGTACATGTGGGGCCCCACAGGAAGGTGCTGGGGCTGCTGAGGAACTCCCTTGGTCAGTGTCACCTTGCGGGTAGGCTGCTGTCTCATGTCCGGAGGCTGTGGAAGCCGCTGGGGCTGTCCTTCTGTGTGAGAAAAACCATCGCTCTCTCCTCCCTGCTGAAATCAACAAGGCACCAGGCAGATCAGTGTCTGCCCACTGTTCTGGTCAGGCACTGGCATCACTGCTAATGTTGAGCCTGAGGCAGAACCTTTCAGACATAATACCAAATCTGCCTCTTCCCTGGAGCCAGTAGGGAAACTTCTCATTGGGCAGCGATCAAGGTTTTAAATACAGTATTTTTGAAATTTAAAACATTTAAGTTTTCTTTTAACGAATGTATCCACAAAGAGACTGCAATAAACACAAGTACTATTTAATTCATACTGGTTACACTGCAAAACTACTTCATTTTTTTATTGCCAAGAACACTCTTGTTGAAAATTGACAACCAGTCTTAACTTTGTAATTGTTGCTCAAACCCACCAGGAACCAAGAAGTTGCCTGGCTCCAGGCTACACTGAGGAGCTACACCACCAGCAGGTTTCACAGCCAGTGAATGCCAGAGAAGTAACACATGTGCTTAGCTAAGATCTTTGGAAACATCCACAACCTGTTTCTGGTCATCTTTCTGGAGCCATTGCTCCTGATCACAAGGACCGTAAGGTATGCCCATGTCAGGTTGGCCCCTGGGTCTACTGCACTATCAAGCAATAGCATAAAGACAGTCTGTAGGTGGGGCCTATGGGCAATCTGCAGTTTTCAACAGTGTTTCAAAGACTGACTGGTGAGCGGGACAGATGCTACATTATGCAATCTTATGCATTATGCAGGCTCTTGAGAAGTGGTAAGTGTATTGTACTCCTCCTGACGTGAAGAGGCACAGACCAGGTGATGGCTGGTAACCTTCCCACACAGGCTACAGTCATGAGGGTAATGGGTGGTGACTTAGCAAATTATTTCAAAAGAGGTACATGTCTGTATCAGTCTCCCATTCCCATCCAGCTATAGAGGTGGATTATAGTTTGTCCCCACCAAAGCCATTCTGAAGTTTAACTGTCAGTGCAGTAGTATGAAAGGTCTTAAGGCCTTTAGAAGGTGTTTTGGTCACAGGAACTCCACCTTTATGAAGTGATTAACATGGTTCTGTGAGGATGAGTTAGTTATGCCAAAAGCTGTCAAAAGGCACCAGGGCTCTTACATCTCTCCCCTCCCCACCTCTCTTCTGCAAGCATATGTCTGACTGTCCTCCATGAAGAGCTCACCACAATTGGGCCCCTGGCTGCCGTGCTCTAAAATTTCCCAGCCTGGGGAATCAAGAACCAAAATTAACCTCTCTTCACATCCAGCCTTTGGTAGTTTGTTATAACCACAGAAAAAAGACTAAGGCTCTCCTAAGTTATCTTTAGAGACCACTTAATGGAAGAAAGGGGCCTTTAAGGAAAGCAGTATGACCTGTGACCCAAGGAAAGATAAGCTGTTAGTTACAAGGGTGCAGAGCTTTGATCCCTTTGCAGCATGTAGAAACTGGCAAGTCTGGTCTCCCTAGAACTTCACAGACTTGCCTAACAAGCATTTTGGGGCAGAGTACTGTTTGCCAGGACCAAGTGTTGCCTTCCCCCAAAGGACCCAGCAATTGTCCCAGGACAAAGCTGTATGGATGGACCCATAGAACCTACAAGCTTCTGGGGCTGTGAACCTATTAGAAGATTAAAAGAGCACCAAGAGCCCAGGTGCTTTCCTCAGGGTGCCTGGAGGCTGGGGGGGGAGGAGAATGTGACCTGAAAGGCTATGCTAAGCTATGCAGTCCCAGCCCAGAACTAAGGAAGACATGTAAGAAATGATTTAAAAAAGAAAAAAGAAAACACTTAAAGTGAACTAAACTATATCACAGTTATTCAAAAAGGAGTGGGAAAGACCCAAGAACAAGTTGAGATCTTAAGAGGAACCAGCCCCACTTCTAAACAAAGGAGGAAGGGTACAATGAAGGTTACAATCAAGAACAAATTCAGAGAAGCCACTTCTCTATCAGACCCACAGGCTACTATAAAACAGCAAACACTACACTCCTTTAACTATCCTGACTTAGAAAAATAATGAGCAGAGGGCAAGTGTTTCAAATTGGAAAACTGAGGGACCGTAACACTGTAGCTCAAAGCAGTGAAAAGGACGTTATGAACGTTATGCCAGCATATCAGTCAACTTACATGAAATGGACCAATTCCACAAAAACATACCCAAAGTGGTTCAAAACCCAAGGAGCAAAGACTAGAGCTCCAAGGAGCAAGGACAAAGAACTGACAAAGAGACATTTCTCATATAAAAACTCCATTCTCCCAGGGGATTCTACCATAGTGTTAAGGTAAAAATGTTCCCTAGTCCAGTCTCTCCTTCAGGAAAAAATGGGAATGGGAGGTCCATGTTATGCTGACCACAAAGCCACCAACATCAGAAGTAAAAGGCACCTACACCCTCAGAAACACCCAAAAACCATCAAGATTTTAGGCAGTTCACTCCAGGAAGACAGAAAAAGCATCTCACACCAAGGTGATTCAACTCTTAATTAACCATAACGTGATACAGCTGTAGACAGCCAGGCCTCAGCCTGAGAGGCACTGGCTCCTACAATCTGTGGCTATGTACTTACATTTAAAAACATTTTACCATGGAAATTCTCTAGTAGTACAAAAAGAGATAACCAATTATATTAATTTATTCCTTTACTTATTTATGTTATGTTTTTGAGACAGGGTCTCTTTGTAGCCCTGGGTGGCCTCAAACTCAGAGATCTGCATGTCTCCGCCACCCCAGTGATGGGCTCAAAGGCCCACACCACCACCACGTGGGTTCACTTTTTATTTCTGAATCACCTATATTTTGAAAAAATGTAGGCACTTAGAACACGCCTTGCCTACCTGGATGCATCTCCTGTCCCTCAAGAATAAAAACTTCTCAAAGTTCTTGACAGGCAGAGGGCAACAGCCCTTTCTGAGAACCACGGGCCTATGAGGAGCCTGCCTTTCCACAAGCTTCCACTAGGTGAAAGGTCATTCTGGACTTTGGCACAATGAAAGCTAATTTCAGGCTCTCTGGATTAACACTAGTAGAAAATGGTCAATGGATAGGATAATGAGCATTGCCAGGAACTCATTGTTATATCTATAGTCATGCACATAAACAGACCTGAGTGAGATTCAAGACAAACTAAATCTACCCTATATCTTGCTTGCTGTGACCTGTACACCCAGTTCTAGCACTGAAAAAGGACCTGTAATTATTAGTCTCTACGTCACACAAGTTTTAAAATATTGTTGCTTCAAATTAGGCATCTTGGAAATCTGTTTTTGAGATGTAAGCAAACTAGGATCCCCGAGTAGATGGCAGATGGTGTTCCGATGAAAAAGCAAGAGTGCAGGAAGAACAGTCCCCAGGCAGCATGGTGCATGCTGTAACTTCTGGCACAGCAGTTCATCCAAAGCAGATGAGGGGAAGAAGCTGTAGCCATCATAACCACCAGGTAGAGACATATTGTTAAATTGCTTTAAAATGATTGTCTTTTAATGAATAAAATAAAAATGTCCTTTTAGACTATAATGTTTGGTTTTAAAATTCCTATCTGAATTAAGTAAGCTCAGGGAATACTTTTTATCAGCTTAATCTTACAAAAAATGAGGTTTGTGGCCATCAACATTAGCAGGACAAATTTACTTATAACAAATGGTTTAAATGTACAGATAAAAATACCCATTGACACTGTCACGGCTTCTTGCAATTTGACAGATCAAATCTTATTTTCATTCCTTAAAGCCCATGAAGAAGTGGTATCGCTGAGTTGCATTCACTAGCAGGCAAATTGATTAATCCTCTCCATAGAACCTCAGCCCTTGATTATACCTATCAGGCGTTAAGCAGCATTATTCTGGAGTGACAACACTTGACAAATTCCCCAATCATTTTCCTCAGCCTTTGTGGCCCTGCTAGCTTGTATTAACCCTGATGAAAAATTAATTTTCCTTATCTTCTTCTAAACCCCAAAATCCAAATCCGCCAAACTGGCAACTCTTTCTGTAAAGGTATTATGAAAACCTCTAAAAGATTAATTGCATGTCTTCAGGTGACATTAAATTAATTTCTGTACTCATGACAGACATTTGATACTCAGTACTGAAAGGACAGATAACATTGTCAGGACACACAGAAGGACAGTGGCGTGGTGTCCCAGGGCAGTCTCTTATGAATTCTCCTTCTGATAAGTCCACACTTCGCTGTCACCAGCAGTGTAGATGACAGTGAGGCCACAGCCCTTGCTGCACGGGTTTCTATTAAGGACAACAATACAGCCTATCCCAGCAATCTCTAGGAGGCTCGTTTGGGATCGGCACAATAAAAAATATGCAAGCTATGTAAAGTTCCTAAGTACACATATGTGTAGAACTGTTTTTTCTCTGCACACTGCTGAACTACATGAGAGACAGGGTAGAGATGGGTCAGCCCTAACCTCCTTGCCCCAGGCGCTGCTGTGGAATGTGAGAACACCTAACGTTCATCAGGCATGTTTACATGCCAGCAAGTACACTGCGGACAGACAACTGCAACATTGTTTCAGATAATGGTGCAGAGAGCAACTACAAACCAAATCCAAAAGACAAAGCTACTTGAGTAGCCAGACCTAACTACTGGGCTTCACTTCATGGGGGATTCACTTAGCACATGTTCTACTTTACCGTATGAAAATGTGGCAGTTATTCAGATGCTTATCTTATAATACTCCTCCGTTCTGAGATTAGTTAGATGAGAGAAGAATTAGCTAGTCTTTAAAAAAAAAAAAAAGCAATTATAAAAAACAAACCACCAAAACCTAAGCCTATGAGAAGAAACAACATTGTCCAGGGCAGATGGCACAAATCTACCAGGAGAAAATGAAAATGAATTAGAAGTGAGATACTGGGCACTTTGAATACGGAGGCTTCCTAAGCAGTGGGGCTGTGAACTGGTTCTTCCAACTTAGAGCTGAGGCTTCAGGGGTAGTTCTGTTCCTGCAAGGCCTGCCCAGTGCAAGCCTATTACCCACTGCCCCACCCATGTGACCAAGTCTCCCCCAGAACTCTATCCATGGTCCTGTCCTATATACCTTCAAAGACCACAGTTCTACCTGCATCTGAGCCACCTACGCTATGCCTAGGTGCTGCCAGACTGTCCTACAAACCCAGCTTCTGCCAGAACCAACCAAGCAGGGCAGAGCTGTGTCCTCTAAGTAACAGTTTCAAACTAGCAAATGTGATAGATCTAGTACTTCAAAGTTGAAAACAGCAGGCACACAAGAAGGTTCTGTGGGCAGGGTATTTTGATGGCAAGCCTAATGACCTAGGTTCTATCCTGAGACCCACATGATGGAGAGGAGAGGCAACGTCCACAGGTCTTCTCATCTCCACAGGTCAACTGTGGCATGTCTCTCCCCAGAACAAATGTGAGCATTTTAAAGTTCAAAAGCAGCAAACAGAGCTTACAAAAGAATCCTGTTCAAGTTGGGGATTTAGCTCAGTGGCAGAGCGCTTGCCTAGCAAGCACAAGGCCCTGGGTTCAGTCCTCAGCTTGGGGGGGGTGGGGGGTGGGGAGAATATCCTGTTCAGCAAACCAATGAAAAGGAGTTTGAAGGGAAAAGCAGGAGAAGGTGACTACAAAGATTAATGGTACAGATCAATGTTATTCCAGCCCCTGCTTCTGTATTGCTCACTTCCTAGTATCACTGACAAGGCGAAGGGACAACTATCCTGTTCACTCTCACACATTCTAGAGAGATTCCATGTCCGCTGCACCTCTGCTTTGATACAAGAATGCCAACTATTCAGACATTTTCAGCTATATCTCTTAAGTTTCTGAAGTATTTCTAGTGCCCTTGAAACTGTCCTAGGTTCTAGTGATAAAAATGGTGAGAAGGCAGAAAGCTCCTCAAAGAGCGGACCAGGTAGGAGCTGGCACTCTAAAGCATGGGAAGCTCGAGTTAGTCAACAGGCAGAACAGAGATGTGCAGAAACACCAGCAGGGCTCCCAGAACAGGAGCATCCTGAGCAATAGAAAACAGAGGGTCAAGAATAGGCACCTCCAGAGAACAAGAAGGGAATGTGGAACATTCTACATCAGCCTGGGACTAATGGCAGGTATGCTACTCTCTGTCAGGCTGGTACTTCCCAAAGTAACAGAAGATTGGAGACAGATAAAATGTTATGTTTCTATTTAGCACAACCTCAACACTAAGGTTATGTCTTATGTCCTATTATGCTTAAGTAGAACTCAACCTTTTCCAGATTCGGGGTTTTCCAGAATCTGGAAAACAAACAAACAAAATAACTGCCAGTTTTCTATTTTCCTAGTATGTTTTTTTTTTTTTCTTAAGCCTGCAAAACAAAGTGAGACCATTGACTCAACAGAACTCTTTTTTTTAAAAAGATTTATTAGACCCAGAAGTTCGGACAACGCTGAGACCACAGGACAGTCTGCCACTTCTGCACACCTCTGCCCATATCCCTGGCCCAAGAGGAAACTGCATAGTGTCTCTGGATACAGGAACATAGGAGTAGTCAGCAGCAGGAACCTGCTGGGTTCCGCCATGAACTAAACTGAACCGGTCACACAGCTCCCTGTACCCAAATCCGGTGGAAGAGAGAGCTGGATCCTAAGAAGTGTGGACACTCCTGAGAACTCAGAGGAGACTTC
The DNA here is from genome assembly GCF_011064425.1 of Rattus rattus. Taxonomy (NCBI): domain Eukaryota; kingdom Metazoa; phylum Chordata; class Mammalia; order Rodentia; family Muridae; genus Rattus; species Rattus rattus. The sequence continues at coordinate 157,203,320 of NC_046159.1, read as the reverse complement.
TCTCTGCCCACATTCCCAACACAAGAGGAAATCTCCTAGTGCCATCTGTGTCCCCTGGGCACAGGGACCTAGGAGCAGTCAGGGGCAGGACCCTTCGGGTTTCTGCCTGCACCAAGAGCTGAAAGCCAGTCACCAGGAGCACGTACATACCTAACGGCAGAACTCTGTTCCCAAATCCGGCTGAAAGAAGACAGGCCTACAGGAGTGCTAACACTACAGGAGGGTCAAGCCACTGTCAGAAACAACAAGACAAGCTAACACCAGGGACAACCTGATGGCAAGAGACAAGCACAGGAACGTAAGTAACAAAAACCATGACTACTTGGCATTGTCAGAGCCCAGCTCTCACACCAAAGCAAATACTGGATACATACCAGGAAAGTAAGATTTAGATATAAAATTACATTTTATGATGATAATGAAGGACTTTAAGAAAGACATAAATAACTCCCTTAAAGAATTACAGGACAACACAACCAAACAGGTGAAGGAATTGAACAAAACCATCCAGGATTTAAGAATGGAAATAGAAACAATAAAGAAAGCACAAAGGAAGACAAACCTGGAGATAGAAAACCTAGGGAAGATATCAGGAGTCATAGATAGAAGCATTACCAACAGAACACAAGAGATAGCAGAGAGAATCTCAGGGGCAAAAGATACCATAGAAAACATTAACACAACAGTCAAAGAAAATACAAAAAGCAAAAAGATCGAAACCCAAAACATCCAGGAAACCCAGGACACAATGAGAAGATCAAACCTAAGGATAATGGGTATAGAAGAAAGTGAAGACTCCCAACTCAAAGGACCAGTAAATATCTTCAACAAAATTATAGAAGAAAATTTCCCAAACCTAAAGAAAGAGATGCCCATAAACACACAAGAAGCCTACAGAACTCCAAATGGATTGGACCAGAAAAAAATTCCTCCCGTCACATAATAGTCAAAACACCAAATGCACAAAACAAAGAAAGAATATTAAAAAAAATAAGGGGAAAATGTCAAGTAACATATAAAGGCAGACCTGTAAGAATTACACCAGACTTCTCACCAGAGACTATGAAAGCCAGAAGATCCTGGGCAGATGTCATACAGACCCTAAGAGAACACAAATGCCAGCCCAGGCTACTATGGCCAGCAAAACACTCAACATAGATGGAGAAACCAAGTTATTCCATGACAAAACCAAATTTACACAATATCTTTCTACAAATCCTGCCCCACAAAGGATAACAGATGGGAAACTACAACACAAAGATGGAAACTATACCCTAGAAAAAGGAAGAAAGTAATCTCCTTGCAACAAAACCAAAAGAAGAGAGACACACAAACATTATTCCACCTCTAACAACAAAAATAACAGGATGCAAAAATCACTATTCCTAAATATCTCTTAACATCAATGGATTCAATTCTCCAATAAAAAGACAAGAGTAACAGACTGGATACATAAAGAGGACCCATCAATTTGCTGCATGCAGGAAACACACCTCAGAGACAAAGACAGACACTACCTCAGAGTAAAAGGTTGGAAAACAATTATCCAAGCAAATGGTCCAAAGAAACAAGCTGGAGTAGCCATTCTAATATCGAATAAAATCAACTTTCAACCAAAAGTCATCAAAAAAAAGATAAGGAAGGACACTTCATATTCATCAAAGGAAAAATTCACCAAGGTGAACTCTCAATCCTAAATACCTATGCTCCAAATACAAGGACACCTACATTCATTTAAAAAAAAAAAAAACCTTACTAAAACTAAAGCAAATCACACAATGCACCTCACACAATAATAGTAGGAGATTTCAACATCCCACTCTCATCAATGGACAGATCATGGAAACAGAATAATATTAAACAGAGACATAGAGAAACTAATAGAAGTTATGAACCAAGTGAACTGAACAGATATTTATAGAACATTTCATCCTAAAACAAAAGTCCTGGTCAGAGTAATCAGACAACAAAATGAGGTCAAAGGGATACAAATTGGAAAGGAAGAAGTCAAAATATCACTATTTGCAGATGATATGTTAGTATAATTAAGTGACCCCAAAAGTTCCACCAGAGAACTACTAAACCTGATAAACAACTTCGGCAAAATTGCTGAGTATAAAAGTAACTCAAACAAATCAGTAGCCTTCCTCTACTCAAAGGATAAACAGGCTGAGAAAGAAATTAGGGAAATTACACCCTTCACAATAGTCCCAAATAATATAAAATACCTCGATGTAACTTTAACCAAGCAAGTGAAAGATCTATATAACAAGAACTTCAAGTCTCTGAAGAAAGAAATTGAAGATCTCCGAAAATGGAAAGACACCCCCCCCACACACCATGCTCATGGATTGGCAGGATTAATATAGTAAAAGTGGTCATTTTGCCAAAAGCAATCTACAGATTCAATGTAATCCCCATCAAAATTCCAACTCAATTCTTCATAGACTTAGAAAGAGCAATTTGCAAATTCATTTGGAATAAAAAATAAACCCAGGATAGCGAAAACTATACTCAACAATAAAAAACTTCTGGAGGAATCACCATCCCTGACCTCAAGCAGTATTACAGAACAATAGTAATAAAAACTGTATGGTATTGGCACAGAGACAGGCAGGTAGATCAGTTGGAATAGAACTGAAAACCCTGAAATGAACCCACGCACACCTATGGTCAAAGGAGCTAAAACTGTCCAATGGAAAAAAGCATTTTCAACAAATGGTGCTGGTTCATCTGGAGGTCAGCATAGAGAAGAATGCAAATCGACCCATTCTTAGCATCCTGTACAAAGCTTCTAAGTCCAAGTGGATCAAGGAACTCCACATCAAACCAGTTGCACTCAAACTAATAGAAGAAAAAGTGGGGAAGAGTCTCGATCACATGGGAACCGGGGAAAATTTCCTGAACAAAACACCAATGGCTTATGCTGTAAGATCAAGAATTGACAAATGGGATCTCATAAAACTGCAAAGCTTCTTCTGTAAGGCAAAGGACACTGTCATTAGGATAAAACGGCAATCAGCAGATTAGGAAAAGATCTTTACCAATCCTACATCTGATAGAAGGCTAATATCCAAAATATACAAAGAACTCAAGAAGTTAGACTCCAGAGAGACAAATAACCCTATTAAAAATGGGGTATTCTCAGCTGAGGAACATCGAATGGCTGAGAAGTACCTAAAGAAATACTCAATATCCTTAGTCAACAGAAAATGCAAATCAAAACAACCCTGAGATTCCACCTCACACCAGTCAGAATGGCTAGGATCAAAAACTTAGGTGACAACAGATGTGAGGATGTAGAGAAAGAAGAACACACCTCCATTGTTGGTGGGATTGCAAACTGGTACAACCACTCTGGGTGTCAGTCTGGAGGTTTATCAGAAAATTGGGACATTGCACTACCTGAGGACCCAGTTATACCTCTCCTGGGCATATACCCAAAAGATGTTCCAACATGTAACAAAAGACACATGCTCCACTATGTTCATAGCAGCCTTATTTATAGTAGCCAGAAGCTGGAAAGAACCCAGATGCACTTCAACAGAGGAATGGATACAGAAAATATGGTATATTTACACAAAGGAGTACTACTCAGCTATCAAAAACAATGACTTCATGAAATTCATAGGCAAATGGATGGAACTAGAAAATATCATCCTGAGTGAGGTAACCCAATTCCAGAAAAACACACATGGTATGCACTCACTCATAAGTGGGTATTAGCCCAAATGCTTGAATTACCCAAGATGCAATCCACAGACCAAATGAAGCTCAAGAAAAAGGATGACCAAAATGCGGATGCTTCACCCCTTCTTAAAAGGGGGAACAAAAATATCCATAGGACGGGATATGGAGGCAAGGTTTAGAGCAGAGACTGAATGGAACATAGAGGCCATTCAGAACCTGCCCTCTATGTGCCCCATATATATATATATACAGTCACCAAGAGTAGATAAGATTAATAAAGCTAAGAAGGGCATGCTGACAGGAACCGGATATAGATGTCTCCTGAGAGACACAGCCAGAGCATGTATGTCAAATTCAGAGGCGGGAAAAAAAAAAATTCAGAGGCAAACTGAGAACGGGATCTCTCTTGGAGGAATTAGAGAAAAGATTAAAAGAGCTGAAGGGACTTGAGATTCCCATATGAACAACAATGCCAACCAATCAGAGTTCCCAGGGACTAAACCACTACCCAAAGACTATACATGGACTGACCCACGGCTTCAGCTGCATAAGTAGCAAAGGATGGCCTTGTTGGGCACCAATGGAAGGAGAAGCCCTTGGTCTTGCCAAGGCTGGACTCCCCCAGTGTAGAGGAATATTGGGGGTGGAGTGGTGGGGAGGGTAACACCCTTATAGAAAAAGGGGACGGGGATGGGATAGGGGGCTTATGTCTGGGAAGCTGGGAAAGGGAATAGCATTTGAAATGTAAATAAAAAAATTTTAAAAAAGGTTTATTTATTATATATAAGTACACTGTACCTGTCTTTAGACACACTACATGAGGGCATCAGATCTCATTACAGATGGTTGAGAGCCACCATGTAGTTGCTGGGATTTGAACTCAGGACCTCTGGAAGAGTAGTCAGTGTTCTTAATTACTGATCAGTCTCTCCAGTCCTCATCAGAACTTTCAAGTGGCTCCCACTGCTTTAAGAATTAAGACCTAAATCCAGCCCCAGGCTCTCCTACTCTCTGTACTCAATCCAATTCCTTTCCTTCAGTTAGGGATTGTTACAGTTAGTTACACATACCCCGTTCTCCCCACACACATACCTGGAAGACCCACTACTTTACCCCCTTTCTACTCCACTCAGAAGCCATTTATTTCTCCAGGTCTCACTGCTATGTTGCCCATCCCACTTTACTTCTGCTTATACCTGCTATTACACACTCAGAGGCCACGGAGTACTCTGTTCACCACAGAGCTCCACAAAGGCAGGTCTGCATTTGTATGCAGCTCAATCACCACTAATGCCTAGTGCCTCAGTTCATGTCACATCTGCTGTGACAACTGGGACCATGGCTGCTCTGCAGGCTCTGATTTGACCTCACTGCTGATATTAATATCATGTTCTTCCTCTCTGAGTAACGAGGCAGCCAGAAGGCCTCATCAAAATGAATGAACATTAGAATCCAGAGACCTTGCCCTGAATGGCAAGTCCTCAGATAGCCTCCCCTCCCATTAAGTGTCCTATGTCCTGGCTAGTAGTATTACAGGAGCAGGTCTCGGCTAGCCCCTGAGTTACAAAAGAAATCACTTCAAACATTCATATATATTCAATTTCTCTTTTGACTACCATATAACTCTAATAGAATGTAGTAAAAGAAAAAAAGATATAATATGTATATACTGCCTTCCAAAAATCTTTTAATAGGAACCCTTAGTAAAACCCAGCAGGCTCAGCAGTGCCTTGATTGTCCTCTTTGCAATTCCCAGAAGAAGGCACAGATCTGCATTAAGGACAATGTAGGCCTTCTCTGCCGTGATAACACTGCTGACAGAACACTGAAGAGGTGAGGTATAGAAACTGTGGCTCAAATCCTGACTTGGCGAGACAAGGTAAACCTTTTCTTCTTTCAAACCAATTACTGACCACCATAATCTTACATGTCCTTCAAAGGCCATGGTTAAAGATGTGGTTGGTTTCCAATCTCCTGGTGTTCCTAGAAGACTGATCAGGTCATTGGAAAGTACCCCAAGTTATATAGCACTTTTCCTCCCAAGCATAGCATGTGGCCAACTTGAGATAGAGAATATGGTCATTCAGTAGCCAGGGCCACTAAAAGCAGAACATTGGTAGCCAGGTCATTGCAATTATAATGGAAGGGATGGTCAGAGTCTCATCTGGGATTCCTGCCAAGGCTCCTTCCTGCCTTTCTGCAGCTACAAATGATCTTAGGAAATACTAGCATATATAAGACATGGAAGGTGCACTGATACATGGAGTGGGGCACAGTAGTAATACAACTTGGAGGCCACTCACATCCTTCTGAGTTACCCTTCCTCTATGCTCTGTAAATGCATTGGTTTACCAAGTTGGATTTGGGTAGAATTCTATATTGGTCTGCCATTGGGATCCATGGGAAAATACTTTTTCATGTCTCCCCAGGAAAGGTTAATGATTGTAGTAATTTTTGGGACCTCAGCTCCTTGCTCTTCCTCTCTGCCCAGCTGCCAGGAGACAAGTAGGCCTTCTCTGCCCTGATAACACTGCTGACAGAATACTGAAGAGGTGAGGCATAGAAACTGTGGCTCAAATCCTGACTTGGTGAGACAAGGTAAGCCTTTTCTTCTTTCAAACCTTTTCACAGCAATGGGAGAGCAGGCCCTGGCACCTGTGCTCCAAGGGACTAAAGACTTCTCCAGAGAAGACCCACCCAAGAGCTACACAAGAAAAGGCCAAGTCACATCAAACAAGAGTTTGAGTATAGGAAATAAGCATACATTCAAAGAACACTGGAGAGCTCTCAATGGACACAGAAGCCAAAAGGAAGGCCCTCTCTGACCAATCGTGATGCGATCTAACATCAAACTAAATAATGGGAATGACAGTTCATTGAAAAACCTCACAAAGCTGACTAATGTTAAGTAAATGAACAGGTAAGAGCCGACAGATACACAAGGCACAATGTAACTGGACATATCAGTGCTGAATGGTAAGAAGCTAATGTAGTAAGTGGGACACTCACACAGAGCTCCTTCCCAACCACAACTTACAGACAGTGGATAAGGCTAGCTGTAGGAAAGACTTGGCAGACACTGCCTCATCTAAGTCATCAAAGTCTTTCCTGGGGAGACATGAAAAAATATTTGTCCATGGATCCCAATGGCAGACCAATATAGAATTCTACCGAAAACCAACTTGGTAAACCAATGCGTTTACAGAGCATAGAGGAAGGCTAATTCAGAAGCTAATTAAAGCTAAGCTCAGCAATATAGGGCAAGTCTGCACAGTCACAACAAGGACAGGTTCCCTTCTGTAGCCAGCCTGCCAAACACATACAACCTCAAACTTACTGGAAGCAAAAAAAAAAAAAAAATGTAAATTACATCACAGGCCACAAAATCGCTGCCTTTAGTCTTTTAAAATATCAGGGGCAAGTAACAAAGACCAACAGACTGCTCCAGACGAAAAGGAGAGCAGAAATCAAACATATGGCTCTGAGTGAGCCCCCAGGATAGGCTGTACTGTAGCATACAGCTACAGTTTTTAGTGCCTCTGGCCTAAGGCAGTACCCTGTACCTTCTAAACTATCTGAGGAAGAGAAAGTACTCAATCATAAACGGACACTAAAAGACAGAGAAAGAGGAGGTGGAGGAAGAGGAGCAAATGCAGCACAAGATATAAAACCTGGTGAATGCGGTAAAGGGGCAAGGCCTCACATTTTCTCTTTCACTGAAGATGTAACAAAAGGAAGTTTATCGTGTGGCCCACAGAAAGAGGGACCCACACACTGGCTCTAAAGGAAGCCTGATGAGAAGGATGAAGACACTCTCACTGCCTCTCTAAGATAGGGAAAGAGATGAGCAAAATCACTCCACTTTCCAAAGCAAGCTCCCACAGATCAACTGAGGCCTTCCCCAGGGCAGTAGGACAGCCTTTAAAGTAAATACAAAGAGTCACAGCCAAACAGCTGGCTCCCTTGCTGGGTAGGGGTCCTGAGTCTCTCCCAATTCTCCATGTGCTCACAGATGAAAAACTGATTACTTTATTTGCGGCCATATTTCTAAATCTTTCATAACCTGGGTCAGGATAAAGTATCTGCCTACTTTCCTGACACTTTCTCCCTTCGACCAAAGGAATGGGCCTTCATTTTATTGATAAGACGTTCCACCAATCCAAGTAACCAAGGCCACTCAAGGTGAACTGGGCTTCCTCTCTCCTGAGCCAGAAGAGGCTGCAGGGCTCACCCTGGCACACGCTTGTTTTGATTGTTGTTGTGGTTAACCAGAAAATGGTTGATGGCCCCAGTAGTTCACAGTAAATAAATTATTTATGTCTCCTACCTTTGCTTTTATCATTAAATAGGGCCAAGACTCAGAATTGAACCCAGCACAGACGCCAGGCCTACTGCTTTGTTATGTGGAGACTCAGTTTGCTGCACTGTGAAATGAGAATGTGACTCTACCTGCCATCTGTGTGCCTCACGTGTCACACATGCTCAACCCTGGACAAACAATAGTCATTGCAAATGCCAAGACCTCACTAGGGCCTCAGGAACACCTTCATCTGCCAGCAATTTTCTTCCAGAACTCCCCCCACAACCAGATTAAGCCCATTTATAGGCAGGAAATTGAGATAATGGCAAAGAGGAAGAGAAGGCAGAAGCAGAGGTGGCAGAGGTGGCGGTGGCAGCATCCCAGAAGCAGCCAAGACAAACAACTACCCAAACATGGGTTTTTTTTTTTTTTTTTATAGCAAAAGCTGGGAAGCTTCTGTGTCAGATGATCACACAGCTTAGCTTGTGACTCTGAAGAGGGAGAGCTTCAAGTTCTGTGTGCTATGAAATTGAGTTTCAGAGCAGCCAATGCAGATATGATGCCAACAACAAGCCCTATACAAAACATAGCATCTTCCTCCAGGCATAACTCAACAGTGACCCAGCCACCACAAGAACACAGAAATACTATCAAGATGTCATTCTTAAAAAAAAAAATTATTTATTTCATGTAAATGAGTACTCTATCTGTACAGACACCTGCATGCCAGAAGAGGGCATTGGATCCCATTACAGATGGTTGCGAGCCACCATGTGGTTGCTGGGAATTCAACTCGGGACCGCTGGAAGGGCAGTCAGTGCTCTTGACTGCTGAGCCGTCTCTCCAGCACACAAGAAGTCATTCTTACGAAAGTCTTTAGGATTGTTTCCTACTACCACAATGAAATTGTTTTAATAAAGAGGACACAAATAATTTCAATAAAGAGAACTAATATACAACTAGAAGACAAATGAAAATATCCTTAAAGGTAACATTATTAAAGAAATGATAAACCTAAAATCACAAAATCCAGTTTTTTATAAAAATTCTAAGGAAGCCAGATGTGGAGGCAACCCACTTTAATTCTTGCATCTGGTAGTGTAGGCAAAAACATTAAAAATTCAGACTACAACCAAGTTCAGAACTACATGAGACCCTATCTCAAAAAATTAAAACGAAGTAGGCGAAGACGAATGATTTAATGTTTAAATTAGCTTTGGAAGACAGGAAACTCCACTGTGAGTCACAGCGGGCTCGCAGGTTGTAGGTCACACACAAGCCTGAAGAAGCTGCAGTTGGAAACTGGTATGAGGTACAAGAGCAGCTGGCCAGAGCCAAGCACAGAGACTCGTGTCCTTAGGCAGCAGTGGTCAGAGAAGCTCACTAGAGCGTGACTTCCAGAAAGAAGAGACTACTGAACACTTTCGATTTAGTTATATAGATTTTTCTATCAGACAGCAGTAAAGAAGGCATGCGCTAACCTCTGCCCTATAATAAAACGTTCGCCAATGGTCAGCCCTAAAAAATACAAGTAATGTTATACAGAATGAATAGGCTGAATTCATTTATTTAGAAAAACTAACACTCACTCTCTCTCTCTCTCTCTCTCTCTCTCACCTCTCTCTAACTAAAGCAGTAGTTTTAACCTGTGGAGGGGTGTCTAGCAACCCTTTCAGTAAGGTCCCATAAGACAACTGGAAAATAGATTATACATAAGTACACACACTCACTCGCTCACACACAATTGTGTGTGTGTGTGTGTGTGTGTGTGTGTGTGTGTATGATGTGTGGTGCATGCCTGCAATCCAAGCATTCAAGAGGATAAGGGAGGAGGATAACAAGCTTGAGGCCACTCTGGAAACAGTAAAAAATTTCTAAAAACCAGGAATAAAAAAAAAAAAAATTAAGTTTTCCTTAAGAAATTTTATAAGCTATATATTATGTTTTTACTTTATTAGAAGTCAAGAGCTCCTAGCAAAATAGAATTCAGCCAACAACAAATGTCCTAATTCAAACAGTAAACTGGAAAACTAAAACCTTTCACATAGATGCCACATTACATGTTTGACCTCCTCTCATCATCAGGTAGCTGGCTCAGTGCAGACTCATAGCTAGATTCTTAGAGGCAGTGCACAGGCCTGAGCCCTAGCATGATGCCAGTGCCAGGAAGAAGAAGCTATGATTGATACCTAGCAGCAAGTAAGGGCAATGATAAAAGTCAAATAAAGGTGATAGTACTAGATGCTGGAACGCATAGCTACTTACTTTCTGAATTGTCCTAACTAGGCGCACCTTGCAAATAACTCACAATTATATGTTCTCTTAATAACAGTTCCTATCCACTTGGTAGAGGTAGCATTAGAGAAACACTATTTACTCAAAATAAAAGTGAACACCACTGAACTCATCAGGTTGATCAAAGTTGCCAACACAGCAGGAAAAGAGTTGCTAGAAATGCACATCAGTACTTAAGTCAAAAAAAGAAAGGTCAGAACATGTTCCAAAGCACTTGGCTGGTGGCTCCTTAAGTAGAAAATTCCAAACACTGTTTTTCCTATTTGTTGTAAAATTAGGCAGCAATGAAGTAAAAATGACAAATAAATTTCATATTAAATGACTTAGTTTTGTTTTACACTGGAGCAGAGAGATCATTTTAGGTAAATGCAGGTTTGTGTTTGAAAGGAAGTACTTTCTAGTTTAAATGCTGCTCCCTATAGATACACTTCTACTGCAGAGCACCTACACCGCTCTTCCCAGCAATGGGGACGTCTATGTCCACACTAGCCATCTGCTCTTGAGCTTTGAATCAATGAAACAGACTAAAACCTCACATTTAAAATAAAGACCCAAAGCTAAAAAGCCACTGTACAAACTTTACTGTGCCACTGAACATAGCAGCTTCGGATGCTGAATGGGACAGAAGGAAAACATTCAGCTAAAACAGGACTCTATAGTCCTGTAGTTGCTCACTGAGTATTCTACATATGTAACTGACTTGACATTATTCCATATACATGTCCTTATATCCCATGGGGGAAATTCTGTTTTCTGTCTCCACATACTCAGCTAGCAAATCACATACATGGCACTTCATAGGGGCACTCCTGTCCTTCATGGGTCTACCTTTTCCCTTTTGTTGTACAAATATCTGTGTTCCCAGGTTCCTACTTCCCCACTTTACATGGTGAAACGAATACAACAGGTATCACTGCTAAAGAGCACAGCAAATACTCGTCAAATGTGTAGCTCGAAAGTGGCCTCTGACCATACATGCGCAATGCTGTAAACAACTACTATGTGCATAACAATTTTTTTTTTGAGATAGGATTTCTTTGTGTAGCCATGGCTGTCTTGGAACTCACTCTGAAGAGAATGGCCTTCAACTCACAGAGATCTGTCTGCCTCTGCCTCCTGTGTGCTGGCATTAAAGGTGTAAACACACCTACAACAAACGATACACTGTTTGTTTGTTGGATTATGAGAAAACTGTTACAAAAGAAGCTAAAATTGAGTAGGGTATAGCTGCAGGATGTCATAATGGTTTTTCACTACTCAAGACAGCTGAGACCATATGGGTTAAGACAAAAGTAGAACTTGAATCTTAAGGTTTGGTTAATCTGTAACTCTACCAGAGTTCATGTTTAATTCTTTCTTATGGAGACTCATATTCTCTAAGGCAAAAATATTTACAAAGAAGTGCATAAAATTTGTCGACTTACCCCTCCAGACAACTTAATCACCCTGACCTTGGAGCTGACATGTGGCCCATCTCCACCACCTCCACTGTTGGCCCTGTGCATGACAGTCCTCTTCACCCCTGGCTTGGTGTCCTGAGGCCGGCCCTGGAGGGATGTCACTCTGGCTGCCTGTGGGGAGTGGGGGGTCTCCTCCATATCCATAGGTTTGACATGGAGGACTTTGTGTGGCAGCTGTCGCAGATGCTTCAATGGTCTCAAGTGTTGCCCTTGATGCTGCATATTAGCACCAGGCGGGACAAAGTTTACCGCTTTGGGCTGAACATTAGCAGCCGTGACATCTTGGTTTTTGACAAGAAGTCTGGTTTTCACATTCTGCCTGCATTGTGTCCCTGGAAAGGGCAACAGTGGGTTACCATTGGTGGGTGATGGTGTAGCTGCCAGTTCCTCTTGCTCCATGGGGGTCTGAGAGCCATAGATTTGCTGCTGCTGCTGCTGCTGTTGCTGCTGCTGTTGCTGCTGTGCAAGTCTTTCCAGTAATTCCTTCTTTCTGGCACCAGCCTGCTGCTGCCTTCGTAGCTCCTTCTGCTTTAGGATTTCTTCTCTCAGTCGCTTCTGCTCCTCTATCTTTAAGCGATATAACCTTGTCTCTTCATCTTCATCAGGAAACTAAAATGGAAAACACAGTTCACTTTGCTTTATGTGGTGGGGTAGCCATTTCAAACAAATGTATTTCTCCCCAAACCTTCCAATTCAGTATCTGAAAGAAGGCATTCAAAAATCTGCTTAACAAGAAGTATAACTCTTTCCTCCTCTAGGGAGGGGGGAAAATTATACAGCTAAACCTAATTTGGAAAACCTTATCAGAGTATTAAAAATGAAATAATGTAAATTTCCGCTCATTTACAAGTTTGAAACCAATTAAACTATTCATTTAAGATATCAAAATATGTTTCGAATGGAAATAGAAACAGCTATGAGTCACCGCTGTCACAGGGGTTTTATCTGCCTCTTCCCTGACAAACCAACAAAAGGTAGGGTGTGAATGACCTGAGAGGCCCTGATTACAACTATTGATTTTTCGTACAGAATTTTCAGGCTGATCTCAAACTCATTTGTCACAGAATAATTGGTTATAATGAATAGCACAAGTCAATCTTTCTGACCTTGAACTCACACACCCTCCTCAGAATCAAAATGCTGCCAATCGCAGTATTGGAATATTAATGTTAAGTGAATGCCCTGAATATCTCGGACCCAAACTATATTCAAAGTCTATATAGAGAATTCCTTTCAAAAGTTTAGCCATTTTTTTTTTTTTACTAAAGAATCCAAAGAAGAAAGCTTATTATTTTAAAATGTTTTTATAAAATCACCTATCCATAAAAATCTTCATTGAAGATTCAACCTATCTACAATTCACCTAGTTACAAATCCTGCCTATTTGCATAAATCTCAATAATTAGAAACATAAGACAATCAGAGGCGGAGAGTCGAGTGGGTTACCCTGTGGACTTGTTGTTGAATGTCAAAGTCTTGGGTACATTTCCAACAATTATAGGTAGGTAGGGGGGTGAGGGGTTGTTACTGCAGCGGGCATGATGAGCAAGACGCCCACAGTGCAATAACAGCCAGGGATGCAGCCAGCAGCACCAAGACCCAGACGCACCATTTCCTAACACAGACGGGATTCCTCAGCATGTGTTTCCCAAGCAGTCAGGAAAGGGTTAAAGAAGGTTCAGAGATACAGGCCAAAATACTTTAGATTTACCCCTCACTGTACCAATACCAACTAAATACACCTAAGTCAAGTCAGTAGGTTAACTGTAGCTAAGCAAAATAAATATATTTCTTTAAAAAGAAAATATAAGCCTAGTTCCATTTGTGTGTGTGTATATAAAAAACTAAACAAAAACGAATTAAGGCATTCAACCTATACCATCGCAATCTGTCCACTTTCTATTTTACTTTCATAAATTATCTGCCTGCTTGTAGTAAATTTACAAACAAAATGAGTACACATGGCTGACTGTTCCTCTCCCTCTATTATTTAGTCAGTGTTATTATATAAGAAACATGTTATATGAACCAGACTGAACATGAACATCATATATGCATACATACATACATACATATACACATACACATTCTCTAAGCTAGCTATATAACGCAAAGGCACTATCAAATTATTGGCAAAAAGAAAATCATTTTTTTATTTAGGATTTTTTAGGGGGGAGGGTTGCTGAGGTTGAACATGGGGCCTTGTGAATGTTGGCCAAATGGCCAAATTCACAACACTGGGGGGAGGGGGAAAATATATATAAAATCACATTATGATGATGATGATGATGATGATGATGATGATGATGATGATGATGATGATAAGGAGCTAAGTTGCCCAGATTGGCCTTGAACTATTGATTTTCCTGTCTCACTTAACCTTCAGAGTAGCTAAGATTACAAGGGTGCAACCCAAGACCCAGATCACAAAGGCTCTTTATAAACCACGTCATTCCAGTCCAGTAGAGCCATTTTCTTTCATGCACTGATTATGAAACCCACATATCAAACTTTCAATGTCTATTAAATGACATCCAAAACATTCTGACTTCCTAATTTTGATGTGATACAATTAATACCATTATAATCACTTATCCGAAGAAAACTTGAATAATGAAAATCTAATTAAAGGTTAAAACACTGTTAACTGGTTTTTTAGAAAATGAATCCCTCAATTCTTGCTACTGAACAATAATCAGCCCGCAACACGGATTTACAGGTGCTCATATAACTCATGTACTCATCATCTATGCCCAGCTCTCAGATATACCCTACCTTATTTCATCCTCATTTAACAGGCAACAAAGTTGAGGTTTGTAAGAGGTAGAGATCATGTAAAATACTGATCCACATTTATATATCCACACCTACTCTAAATTACCAAATATAAGTAAGGTCACAGAACCACATGGCTTTCTGAGTAAGGTTTTACTGGTATTCAACACATCCGCTCCTGTAAGGACTGTTAATAACCTGCCTTGTACTACAATGGCAGAAGTAACTATGATTGTCTAGAATGTTATAGAACTCCAGGGTCCTTTACAGAAAACATCTGCTAAACCTGGATGTACATTGACTTTATATAATACAACAATAACTGTACAGATACAATCCTTGCATGAGTGAGCTAGGCAGAATACACTGGCACTCAGGACCCTATTCCAGAACAAACACACCCCAGGAAGATGTCATACCTCTGCTTCTGCTTTTGCTTCTTCCTTAGGTTGAGCCCCAGGACTAAGTGGTTTGGCTTTTGCATCAGTCTTTCCCTGTGAGCTCCTGGAAGCCACCACAGCCCTACAAGGTGGGGATGTGTTGGCAATGGACTTCACCTGAGCTGCAGGTGTGGAGGAGCAGCGATTACCACTCATTTCCAAAACATGTGAAGGTGCTATGGGGAGTTCACGAAGATTACTGTTTCTGGGAGCAGTGGGTTGCATCTGCTGCATGGGCCGTTTGCTTATATTCTGAGATGCTGTGTTCTGTCACAAAAAGAAACACAAGTTTATTAGTGAGTAGAAACACAAGGGATCACTGCAATCAATAACTGCCTTCCTTTCTGAGAGGTAAACCCCTTACTCTCTGGCAAACACTTCTTATGCTTAAGTGTTGCTGTGTGCTCTGATGCTTAGGACTCAGTTCCATAAAGATACAGCTTCCATTTATAAAAGTCAAACCCACTGATTTATCAGTAAATGTAGACTAACATTTTTAACAGCATTCTGGGCTAAACAATAACAACAACACCTCACTCTGCCTGCCTCAAGGACCCAACTGATCAATAGTACACTGTTTCTAAGCTTAAAATGGAACAGGAGAACCCAATGCTATTGTTTCAATCTTACAGAAAGCTTTCTGCAGGAGAAAGGTGCCACAAAGTTCTATTACAAGAAGAGGCAAGCCTGAGAGAGAACCCACATGTCAAGGATCAGAGGTAGCTGAGACAAGGAGGAACTGAGCTTCTGCCATTACCTTAACAAGGAAGCAGGACTACACATGCCTCTCCTCTATCTAGCAATCCTCTTAAAGCTTCCATCCAAGTCATATTATAATATAAAGAGGCAGGTTTAAGGAAAACAGGTTCAAAGCAACTCACTGACTTCCTCAAACTATAAGGATAAAAAGGACAGGATTAAGAGGTAGACTTATAGAAAGGAATTGTGTTAGGATACTGTGATTTGTCCTGAAAGAGACAGTAATGGCAGTCACTAGGGGAGGACAAGACAATGGAAGCTACATATTACTCTCACACCAACCTTCTATTTCCCAATTTCTTTCAATGGATGACAAGACCCATGTTTGCTAACCATATGTAAAATGTAACACCACAAACAAATATAATTTCCTAAAACTGAATGTAAGCTCTTATTCAGGACTACAGAAGTAGATAATCTATATCAAAAACTAAGCCCCTTGCACTGGAGGAATGACTCATCAGTACTGTCTAATCACTTCAGAAAACTCAAGGCTCAAAAGGGTAAGTTAATATCTATAGTTAAAAAATTTTTTGCAAAGTATTCTTAAAAAATTTAGTTTTGTTTTTGAAAATATACTGATTATTAATTTTTAAAAACTAGAAAATTATCTAGCTCAAAAGTTATGTCCCATAAAGCCTGTAAGTTAACCCACATCTGTTACTCACATGCCGGAGCCCCTGACGTGGAGTACACTGCATCCGACTGCTGTTGGACTGAGGCTGGGCAGTCTGTACATGAGGCCTGAACTGTGGCTGAGACATGGGCATCAGAGGAGGGGGAGGAGCAGAAAGGTGGTGGTGATGCTGGTGTTGCTGTGGCTGATGCTGAGGGGGAGGCTGATGCTGTGGGGGAGGCTGGTGTGGAGGCTGAAGGGGAGGTTGAAGGGGTGGCTGATGCTGGTGATGCTGGGGCTGCTGCTGGGGCTGCTGAGGCTGGGGCTGTGGTTGATGAGGTGGTGGCAACGGAGGATGCAAGGGTCCCTTCCATTTCAAAAGAAACAAACAACAGTTTATTAATAAATGTGTTAGGGAGATTTCAATGCAATGGTTTCCTTTAAAAAGCCAGCATGAGAAGAAGCTTATGTGGAGAACTTAACACCACTACAAATGCAGCAATTGGCTGGTGACACTACCTTTGTTTGCCTAAACATATGTTCCATCATAAAAGGCAACCTCCCACAGCACGCTCAAAGGGTCTACGAAGACCATAAATGACTATAGTACATGAGGAAAAAAGTACAGACACAGGACACACTGCTTTCTAACTATAGAAGATAAACCTACATGTTCATGGCAACTGCTCCTTGGTAATGGAATTATTAATTTCTTTAGATTCACCTATATTCTATTATTTCTGTAACAAAGGAGAAATTATTTCTATTTTTATTTTAAAAAATCAAAATATTTAACCCGTTTTGAACACTGTAAATAGTTTTCTTTTTAGCTTAAATATACATTCTTATTAATTTGTCATTTAATTATTGCTCGACTAGCTATACATGTGAGTATATAGTTAAGAACGTGACACGTGTCTGAGGAGATCAGAGGTTAGAGATTTGCTAGAGTCAGTTCTTTCTTTCCACTATGTGAGTTCCAGGGATGAAGCTTGGGTGATCAGGCTTGAGTGCAAGTGCTTTTAACTGCTCTGCTATCTTTACCAGCTTAGATACTCTTTTAAATAGTTTATTTATGTGTATGGATGCTTTAGGTGAACATACATCTTATGTACCTTGGGCATGTCTGATGCCCACCAAGGCCAGAAGAAGACTTCGGGACCCTTGGAACTGGAGTTACAAATGATTGAGCCACCACATATGTGCTGGGGATTGGACCTTATTCTCTGGGAAGGCAGCAAATGCTCTTAATGACTTAGCCATCTCTCTAGTCTCTAAATACACATTCTTATATTCCCTGTGTATCCAAATAGTTGAGAGAACTGTACTCCCCCCACTCCTTCTTTGGTACACAGTACTTCCCAAGTTCTGGAACTTAGGAATACCACTGTACCTCACTCGAACACTATATATCTTGATAATTAAGATTAAAATATAAAGAAAATATACTTGATAAGAAAAAAGGCACAAATACTTGTACTGGCCAGTAAACACCTACCAGCAGAGGGCGCACAAGCCTGTCACACAAAGAGTGAGAAAGAACACTTTTCCTCCCCACCAAGAAGGTCTTCCTTTTTTTCTCCCTAGCAGGAATAGGATGCTGAGAAAAATTCCAAGAGTGACCCAAGTTCAGTTCTTGGAAAACAAGAATTACTTTTTCCACATTCCCTAGTATATTAAGGAGGTAAACAATACTGTCAAGAAGAGCTGGCTATAGTGAACAGTATACTTAAGACTCATGTATCCTTTACATAACCATAAGTTAGCAGAAATAAAACCAGAAACATCCCTTTCATGAAATACAAAGGCTGGGTGCCATCCAGGGATAGTTTCCCTCAAGGCTGGTTCATGTCATACCTGAAGGTTAGGCTGTGCATGTGTAGGCAGGAATGGCTGTCCCGGGCTGGGTAGAAACGGCTGTCTAGGAGGAATGAAAGGCCTGGCAGTTGCTGACCCTGGCTGGTTAAAGTGCAGGATCCCCACTGGGCCTGGGGGCTGCAGGGCTGGTCTTACAGGCCTCTCTCGAGGGAACACTGGCTGCTGTCCTTGCTGATTAAATGCTGGTCCAGGCTGAGTGAACGGTAAGGGACTCTGAGTGGGGACAGGATGGCTGCTGTTCAGGAGCGTGGGAGGAGGCGGTGGTGGAGGAGGACTTCGCTGTTCCAAAAAAAGATGACTGGGGAACCTTGGTTCACCTGAAACTGAACAGTAATTCATTACACCTTCAATTTAAAAAAAACAAAAACAAACAAACAAAAAAACCACACACTTCTTAGATAAGCTATAGAGGAATTTTAATACAGTAACCTGGCTGCTTTGGCAAAGAATCACATCCAAAGATCTTGCTAGAATGCAGACACCCACTGGATTACAGTATGATCTGGCTAGAATACGGACACACCTTTAATCCCTAACTATCAAGGTAAGGTTAGTTTGTAGAACGAAGCAGCCATATTTGAAAGTGACATCTAATTGAGGGGCAGACAAAGTGATGGATCAGAGAAAGATTGACAGAATGAGTGAGAGATAGGATACACCCAACTCACAAAGAACAGACAGGAAAGATAGCTTACTTAAGAGTACTGAAAGGAAGCATGTAGGTGGTGGGTGTGAATGGCAGTTTTTTGAGGAGCAGGTTGCAGAGAACAAGCTAGAATAGGTAAAGACAGAACAAGGTATGAAAAGGAGCCAGAAGATTAGAACACATTGCCAAAGGTAGCATGAGGCCAAGCAGAGCAATTCAGGCAGAAGCACAAAGAAGGCAGATCTAAACAGTCAGCTTGGAAGATTATACTATACAGAGACCAGACACAATCAGGCTCAGGCCTAGGGAGAGTTAGAACAGAGAAAAGAATGCTCTGAGCTCAGCTCAAGCCCTGTATTCATACAGCTTAGATTAGGCTCTCATCTCACCCTTCTATCCAAAGAAATAAGTGACAATGAGTATTTTCAGGGACCGCCTCACTATTTTCAAGTGTTAGCATCGTATTTTAGAAAGAATTCTAGATTTTAGCTATCCCGGCATGATTCTGTGGGTTCTTTTCTATAAGCCTTTCCTTCTTTGTACAAGACTGTAATATTTCAGATCCAATTACTGTTTGATTTTAGCCAATGAGATGACTGGTAGAATCATTGTAACACATCTCCTAGTGGGAAGCAAATCCTGTTTTAGCAGTAACTGCACAGGTACACCATTCAGTGCAGCTTCTGTCACTTCATCTTGTGCCCATTACATCCCTTCATGTACCTCCTAAGAAGAAAGGGTCCCGTTCCTGAGGTGGGGGTGGGGCTCTCCACTGGTCCTGGAGAGGAAGTCGAGGTGGCTGGTTAAAACTGTTGGGAACAGGTCCAGGTGTGTGCTGTGGAAATTCTGGAGGGCCCTAAAGAACAATGGAAACCAAGATGAAAACAGCACGTAGGCTTCAGAATATACACACACAATCCACTTCATACTATTTCATTATTTCCTATGGTCAGCCTACTGTTTTCTGTTCCCTCTCGAAGTGTACACATGTATGAAGATAAGTATCTACATGTAACCCCAAGGCTTACTCAAACCTACACAATTGTTAACTTCACTTCCAAATGTCTATTTTGGACATCCGTGGCATTTGTTTTGTCAAAGATGCTATTCTTTGTTATCTACTTCGCACAACTCTAAGCTGCAGCTATGTAGCAATTTAGTTCAAAGAAAAAATTTTCAATTTGTACTTTAACAAAAATTAGCAACCTGAGATAACAGAATAACATTAATTTTAAGAAATCAAAATTAAAAAAAATATAGCTGATTCTCTTGTATAAAAACAACTTACATTCAGGATAGGTTATTTAGCTCAATGTTAAGAGTGTTCCTCTGCCACCAATGCAAGGCCCTACATTCTATACCAAGCACCCAAAGAAAACCAAACTAACAAACTCAAGCATCCTCAGTAATGGTATTTTACTAGAACAGAGAGAGGCAAAGGAAAACAGCCTCATCTCATGGTCCTTTAATGTAGTCACTGATATAGTTAAAAACTGTGCTAGTATCAAAGGAACTGACTGCTATTCAAAGAAGGAAACAAAGTGCTCTAAAACAAAATAATAAATATCAAATTCTTTTGATGTAGTATTTATTACCTCATCCAATGGGAAATTTCTCAACTTTTAATTAACTCAGAGGTTAAGAATGTTTGCTTTTGGGTATAAAATTAACTCAAATAAATCAGTAGCCTTCCTCTATACAAAAGAGAAACAAGCCGAGAAAGAAATAAGGGAAACGACACCCTTCATAATAGTCCCAAATAATAGAAAATACCTCAGTGTGACTTTAACCAAGCAAGTGAAAGATCTGTATGATAAGAACTTCAAGCCTCTGGAGAAAGAAATTGAAGATCTCAGAAGATGGAAAGACACCCCATGCTCATGGATTGGCAGGATTAATATAGTAAAAATGGCCATTTTACCAAAAGTGATCTACAGATTCAATGCAATCCCCATCAAAATTCCAATCCAATTCTTCAGAGAGTTAGACAGAACAATTTGCAAATTCATCTGGAATAACAAAAAACCCAGGATAGCTAAAACTATCATCAACAATAAAAAGACTTCCAGGGGAATCACCATCCCTGAACTCAAGCAGTATTACAGAGCAATCGTGATAAAAACTGCATGGTATTGGTACAGAGACAGGCAGATAGACCAGTGGAAGAGAATTGAAGACCCAGAAATGAACCCACACATCTATGGTCACTTAATTTTTGACAAAGAAGCCAAAACCATCCAATGGAAAAAAGATAGCATTTTTAGCAAATGGTGCTGGTTCAACTGGAGGTCAGCATGTAGAAGAATGCAGATCGATCCATGCTTATCACCCTGTACAAAGCTTAAGTCCAAGTGGATCAAGGACCTCCACATCAAACCAGATACACTCAAACTAATAGATAAAAAAGTGGGGAAGAATCTTGAACACATGGGCACTGAAGAAAATTTCCTGAACAAAACACCAATGGCTTATGCTCTAAGATCAAGAATCGACAAATGGGATCTCATAAAACTACAAAACTTCTGTAAGGCAAAGGACACTGTTGTTAGGACAAAACGGCAACCAACAGATTGGGAAAAGATCTTTACCAATCCTACAACTGATAGAGGGCTTATATCCAAAATATACAAAGAACTCAAGAAGTTGGACTGCAGGGAGACAAATAACCCTATTAAAAATGGGGTACAGAGCTAAACAAAGAATTCACAGCTGAGGAATGCCAAATGGCTGAGAAACACCTAAAGAAATGTTCAACATCTTTAGCCATAAGGGAAATGCAAATCAAAACAACCCTGAGATTCCACCTCACACCAATCAGAATGGCTAAGATCAAAAACTCCAGCGACAGCAGATGCTGGCGAGGATGTGAAGACAGAGGAACACTCCTCCATTGTTGGTGGGATGCAGACTGGTACAACCATTCTGGAAATCAGTCTGGAGGTTCCTCAGAAAATTGGAAACTATCTGAGGACCCAGCTATACCTCTCTTGGGCATATACCAAAAGATGCCCCAACATACAACAAAGACACATGCTCCACTATGTTCATAGCAGGATTATTTATAATAGCCAGAAGCTGGAAAGAACCCAGATACCCTTCAACAGAGGAATGGATACAGAAAGTGTGGTTCATCCACACAATGGAATATTACTCTACTATCAAAAACAATGACTTTATGAAATTCATAGGCAAATGGATGGAACTGGAAAATATCATCCTGAGTGAGGTAACCCAATCACAGAAAAACACACATTGTGTGCTCTCACTGACAAGTGGATATTAGCCCAAATGCTTGAATGATCCTAGATGCACAGAACACATGAAACTCAAGAAGGATGACCAAAATGCGAACGCTTCACTCCTTCTTTAAAAGGGGAACAAGAATACCCTTGGCAGGGAATAGGGAGGCAAAGTGTAGAACAGAGGTAGAAGGAACACCCATTCAGAGCCTGCCCCACATGTGTCCCATAGATATACAGCCACCCAATTAGATAAGATGGATGAAGCAAAGAAGTGCAGGTCGACAGGAACCGGATGTAGATCTCTCCTGAGAGACACGGCCAGAATACAGCAAATACATAGGCGAATGCCAGCAGCAAACCACTGAACTGAGAACGGGACCCCCGTTGAAGGAATCAGAGAAAGGACTGGAAGAGCTTGAAGGGGCTTGAGACCCCATATGAACAACAATGCCAACCAACCAGGGCTTCCAGGGACTAAGCCATTACCCAAGGACTATACATGGACTGACCCTGGACTCTGACCTCATAGGTAGCAATGAATAGCCTAGTAAGAGCACCAGTGGAAGGGGAAGCCCTTGGTCCTGCCAAAACTGAACCCCCAGTGAACGTGATGGTTGGGGGGAGGGCGGAAATGGGGGGAGGATGGGGAGGGGAACACCCATATAGAAGGGGAGGGGGAGGGGTTAGGGGATGTTGGACTGGAAACTGGGAAAGGTAATAACAATTGAAATATAAATAAGAAATACTCAATTTAATAAAGATGGAGAAAAAAAAAGAATGTTTGCTGTTTGCAGAGGACCTGAGTTTGGTTTCCAGCATGACTGTAAGCAGCTCACAATCACTCGTAACTCCAGCTATAGGAGCTCAATGCCCTCTTCTGACCTCCGTTAGTACTACTCCCATGCACATTCCCGTGTAAATATATAATTAAAAATAAAATTTAGGAAAACAATCTTCCTCATAAACTCAAAATTCTTAATGCCTTGTTTATTTTTTATTACTAATTTTAGCTATTCTCCCTAAATGTGACCCCATTTTATAGCACCAAAAATACTGCTTGCCTTTTAAAGGCAAATTCTGTTGCCTTTAAATGGCTGCTCTCAGGCCAGCAATATGGCAGTGGGTGCAAAGTGTCTCACATCAAATCTGATGACCTGAGTTTGACTCCCAGAACCTACATAGTAGAGAAAAAAAAACTTGACTCCTGCAAATTGTCCTCTGACCTCCTCATATGCACCTTACACACAAGCACACAGAAACAACAAACAAATGTAAAAGTCTACTACAGAGTTGAGGAGGTGTCTCAACTTGCTTCATAAGCATCAAGACCTGAGTTCCAATCCTCTGTATGCATATAAACCCAGGTTGTGGTAGCACAGACCTGGAAACCCAGTGCTGGGGAAATGAAGCAGGATTCCTAGGGCTCAGACTAGCTAAGATGGCTCCAGATCCAGTTATAAACTCTCAGAAAGTAAGAGAACTGTGACTGAGGAAGACATCCAGCATCAACCTCTAGTCAATACATGTGCACCCACATACGAGACTACACAGAGGGTGGGGAAGGAGGGGGAGGGGAGGAGGGAGGCAGAGAGCAAGCCTGAACCTGGGGGCACAATAAGAATAGTGCAAAACAGGTTGGGGATTTAGCTCAGTGGTAGAGCATTTGCCTAGCAAGCGCAAGGCCCTGGGTTGGTCCCCAGCTCTGGGGGAAAAAAAAAAAAAAAAAAAAAAAAACAACAACATTGAAGAATAGTGCAAAACAAACATTCCCATTAACCACAAACCTCTTAGCATATTAGCTAAAAATGGCAATAAAATGAGGTTTGAAATGTAAACATTACACTTTCTCAAAATAAAGCATTAGGATTTATTGAAAGA
Organism: Rattus rattus; assembly: GCF_011064425.1. NCBI lineage: Eukaryota > Metazoa > Chordata > Mammalia > Rodentia > Muridae > Rattus > Rattus rattus. The sequence continues at coordinate 157,179,341 of NC_046159.1, read as the reverse complement.
TATAGACCAGAAATCCCCACAGAGCACATTCTTTTTAGCTGTTACTAAAAAGAATGTTAGCTAGGTCAAGTGAGACTGAGGCAGCCCTCACTACATCAAAGTCTAAAGAAGTTTCTTGCTACCAAAAAGTTGTCAAGATATCTTCTCCTCAAAACACAGCCAATGATGAGGCAGCTGTGAAGATGTAAGACATGCCTGCCATCCTCAGAACACACACAATAATGGAACTAGCCGGACACATCACTACTCTGATGCTCTCAGAGGATTCTATCTCCACTTTGATAAAACGCAGAAAAGCTTTTTCTACCAATACCAATCACCTTGCTGATACTTACAAGCCTGAATAAGGAATTCTAACAGACATGCCCATTCTGTCATGAAGTCAATGAAACACATCATGTCCACTGTATGTAGCATTCTTTATGCATAAGAGCAACGTGAGCACTCCGGTTTCAGTTTCACGCATCAGCATATTCTGGCACATACAACTTGAGCATCCTTAGTCTGAAAAATCAGTAACTTTCTAAGCCACACTCAACGTTTCACATTGTAGACTTTGAATTTTGGCTTACTACGGTTACTCAATGGGTAAAGCCCAGGTTACGCATTCCCCAAACTAAAGAACCCTGAAACCTGAAATACTTTGGTCCCAAATATTTCAGATAAAGATGATGCAACACCTACAAGTACATCTACACATGTTTTAAGTGATCTTCAAAATGTCCTGGATTATAAACTAGAAATCATGGTTATGTAACATCTGATGGGGTAGGGGGAGGAAAGGGAGACTGGAAAGAAGGAAGATATGAATGAATGAATCAATGAATGAATGGGAATCAGTTTATATACCTCTGATATGTGAAGAGGTCTAATTGATCCTGTGGCTTCTGATCTAAGTGCCTTAGTTAGGGTTTCTATTGCAACACCATAACAAAAAAGAAACTTGGGGAAAGAATGGATTTATTTAATCTCAGCCTGCTTTCTTCCAGGAGAATACGCTTGGAGTAGCACCAACTCACTGTGTTCTGGGCCCTCTCACATCAATCGCCAATCAAGAAAATGCCCTGGAGGCTTATTCACAGCCATTCTGGTAGGAACTCTTTTCAAGTTAGGACTCACTCTAATAAAATGACTCTAGCATGTGTTAAGTTGATATAAAACTAACCAGCATACCAAGTAAATCAGCAATCCTGACACTTTCCAATTAGACAACTGTCCTCCAATGCTGTGTACAATCACCACCTCAGGGGCAGTATGAAATGGAACACAGAGGCTATTAGTACTCAGAAACAGTAGGCCCACCTCTTGTAACAGTTCATATAAACCTCAGCATGTGTGAAGGTGTGACCCCAACTCTAGAGTCAGGCATCTAGCATGCTTACAAGAGGTTACTTGAATCCAGTGTTGACTGTCTTCGGTTATACGGTTAATCTTGATGTCGGGGGAGCTGGGAGAAAGAACTGGCCTAAATGAACGATTACATACTCCTACCTTACAGTGATTTTAACATAATTTTTTAAAAGATTTATTTATTTTATATATGTGAGTACACTGTAGCTGTCTTCAGACACACCAGAAGAGGGCATCAGATCCCAGTACAGATGGTTTTGAGCCACGATGTAGTTGCTGGAAACTAAACTCAGCACCTTAGAAGAGCAGTCAGTACTCTTAACTACTGAACCATCTCTCCAGCCCTCACAGAATTCTAATAAATACCATATGACTCCAAGAACATAATAATGTACTTCACAATCATCTACAGAGGACCAAAGGTGTTTTGGTTTAAAGACTATGCCATCATCACTGCCCATACAAGGCCCATTACCTCATCGAACACGACCAGGAAACAAAAAAACTTTATGGTGTCAGATCACTGCCTAAAGTCAAAGTCATACCTCTCTCTACTTTGGTAACTTTAAGCCATACCACAGTCAATCATATCAAAAGGTTTCACTGAAGAAACTCAGTGTGAGCTCCCACAGGTCATCGCTGTCAGGACAAAGTCTGCAGAGTTGGAGATTTCCAACAGAGGTCAACTTTCCCCTTAGACACAGAACATCAATGTCTGTATCCTCTGTGGCATACGAACTCTGGAAATCATACTAGATTTCTACAATGTATCTATTCCTTAAAAACTTTATTCATGTTTTTATTTTAAATAAAAATACAAAATTCCCCCTGGGAACAGCTTCTCTGGTAGAAACGGTTCTTTCTGCCACCCCTCCTCATTCCAGACAGGCCCAGACTGCTCCTTGAGGTTTGTTTCACAGACCCACCCTGGTGTAGACCACAGATGACCCACATTACCACTTCCCAGCCTGCTGAGGGACTATACAATGAAAAGCCTCATTACAGCAGATTAGTATCACCAAGTGATTTTAATTGATCAACACTGGGAAGTCTTTCCCTATCCCTAGTCACTTTCCATATGATCGTCTTCTAGTTCTGATCTGCAGTACAGCTACATCTATGCCTGCAACAGCCTGAGCAGCCTTACTGTATCCAAGTGTCACATAGAATCCTTAGTAATGTGAGTGCCAATGTTTAGCAGCAGCCTATTTAAGATAATCTAAGTTTTCATTCTACTACTTCATTTAGTCAATTTTTATAGAAACAAACAGTGCACTGAATTACAGCAAGAACTGAAAGCATGCTGATGTGTTTATCAGGAGCATGCCTCAGGCTCTTAACATTTTAGCTCAGTTAACAAGATGACAAAGAGCAGATGTAGGAGGAATTGAAGAGGGAAGAATTTTAATACAACTTACACAAAACTTATACTGATAGCTGGAAATCAGCAACCCTCAGTGTGAAAATTTTATCATTTTAACTTTCACCAATTTCATAAAAGAGTGCAGCAAGCCTAATTTATTCACAATTCACCATCACTTACTGTCACTGCCACCACTACGAAGCTGCTCTACCCACCCAACTGACCCGCCTAGCTCCTTTCCAAAACCAGAGTGATTTATTGCAGTGTTCCTGGCTTTCTAAATAACCTATGTTATCGGGAATTACATCTATGTCCTTCCAGAACCAGAGTGACTTCCTGCATTGTGCCCCTGGTTCCTATACATACCTCCTACAATATCATGAAACTCAAGGCAAGACACTGCAGCTGGCTTTCTGTTCAGCTCTCAGAAAGACCAATCAGCCAGCTTGTTTCCTTTCCCTCTGACGTCCTCATGCAGACGTCATCACTGCGTGTAATTAAGCCCAGCATTCCTGTCTGGTTTTGTTACTGGGCTCACAGAAGTACAATGTGTGTTCGTCCCGTGAACAGAGTCGGGGATCAATAGATGAGTCATATGGCACACAGGACTTTTCCTAATCCTTCCCCGACCCCCTCCACCTCTCCAGACAGTTAATTTTGAATCCTCCAAGGAGATGAGGCTGGTGTAACTGGAAAAGCAGGCTGGTTTCCACACTGTGAGGAGTGAAGTTTGGCTGAGTTCTATTGTCATGGAGAGACCAGGGTATCACTCCCCGCTTAACCCTTCATCTTTGCCCAAATTAGTGGTCAGAGCCAAAAAGACTCCAGGGAGACCACTGCATAGTTTTTAGTAAGAATTTCAAGCCTTGAGTGGTGGTGGTGCACACATATAATCCCAGCACTTGGGAGGCAGACAGATCCCTCTTAGTCCAAGGCAACCCAGTCTACAGAGCAAGGTTAGGACTGCCAGAATTGCACTGTGAAACCCTGTCTTTACAAACAAAACAACAACAAACCCAACGACTTCAAGCTATGGTGGACTAAGTGTACTGCTTCTCTGTGTAGGGCAGCTGTAGCCAAACCCCAACTGTCATTCCTTCTCAGAGCTACACACCCGTTCTCTCACAGGTCTCAACGCACCAGCAGGCCAGCCTGGCTACTCAGCAAGTCCCAGGGAATCCTCCTGTCTCTGTCTCACCAAAGTTGGGGTTACAAGCATGCACCACTACACCCACATTTGTTATGTGTGCTTGGTATTAACTCAGGTCTTCATCTTTGGATGGCAAGCAATTTGCCAACTGGACTATCCTTGTGGCCCCAGGTTCATTACTTCTTGGGTCTCTACACACACTATCAAGAGTCCACAGAAAAATATCTAAATCCTTATAACTTCTGAAGGTACCCTTTTAAATTAAACTGAAATTATAACGGGATCCCAAATCTTGACCCTCTGGACTCTTAATACTGCTAAGTTTTCTTTTCTAGTACCCATATGCTGCTTAAATGCATATGCACAAGCATTACAATGTGTGGGGTATGATAATTCTATGGTTCATTGGAACATAAAAGCTTAAGATTCATGGTAATTCTTAAGCATTTAGCAGAGCATTATTCTGCCTTCCAGATGAACCTTTAAGGGCCCAGCTGAGAGTGATGCTCACAATAACACTGACTGCAGCACTTGCTCCAGGGTATAGAGCAGAAGAACCCAAGGCTCACTAAGAGCTGCCTCAGTCCTGTCATTCTACCCAGTCACTTCCCAGCTGCAGCCCAGAGCAGGTGACTTATTGTCTTGGCCCATGTCTATTCACTTGTAAAATGGAAATAACAACAGTACCTAAAAGTCATGGAACAGAAAAGTACTCTGCACAGTACCCAACAACCACCCTAACTCTATCAAACATGTCATAACCATTCTTGCATGATGTATTTGCAGATAGTCAGTATTTGCAGATGCTCATCTAGACTGCCAAATAAAACATAGGGCTACTAATAATTTCCACATTTCCTTGCTGTGTAAGAAACAAAGGAGCTAAAATCTTAAAACCCCTCAATCTCTACTGTCCGTATTCTCTGCCTCTGACTGAAGGCCTTAAGGCCTTATCTACTATCTATACCATATCTACTGTACACGCTAGTATGTCTTCCTTGCTTGGCACAAAATGGCACACAGGCTGTCATGAGATGTTACAGTTAGTAAACAAATAAATTCCATTTCTAATAACTTCCTACTTCTAATAGCAAGCTAATACCAAGCCTCACATTGTAAACTTAGAAGTATACAGCACACTAAAACCTGGCTTCCACAAAGCACACTGGTATTTATAGCATGACATAAGGCAGGAGGAAGAAAGAAGGGAGGGAGAGAAGTTGGTTTGGGGTCTTAGCCTGAAGTTTCCTGAGCTAATTGTATCTGAAACTCACAAAGTACACAGGAGCCAAGGTCAGAGGAGACCACAGGTTTTAGCACTCTCTGATTCTTTAGCTTTGTAACATTATTGAAGAAAGGAAAGAGAAACATGGATGCTGTCTTGCCTATTCTTAGAGGCAACTACTTTTTGTTTTTTTTTTGAAGAGTCAACATTATTTGGACAGTCTGTTTTCTACTTCTAAGACTGTCAACTTCCATTGCTCTGCCACAGACTGAACTGAGGCTTAAATGCCTACAAGATAAAGTCTAGCTCTAATCATTTGCCCTATACATATCAACAAGTACTTTCTGGGGTTAAATCCAAATATAAAAAGGGGTCAATAAACTAGAAATAATCTTCATTATGGCAGTAACTTCTCAAAGAAGAAGAAGATAGCAGGAGAAAGTGTGCTCCATGTAACAATAACCCATCTATTACAACATCTATGTAAGTAATTTCCTGAATTTGTCCAAGTGTTAGCCAAAGCCTTACGTCTGTAGATGGCAGTTAATGGAGGAGGAGGAAGAGGACAAGGAGGGGAAAAGAATCCCATTATTACTGCAAGAACATGGATGCTAATTTAATATTAATACATACCAGTGCCATTTGTTCTACACCAACCTGAGCCCCACTCCCGCAAGGACAGCTAGTTGCTAGAGGTCCTCAGGTGTCTTTCATGTTCTGAGAACTAGCAAGGCTCTGGCATGAACCCTTCCCTGAAGGTCTTTCTTGTAGCTAGGAAAGCATATACAGTGAGTGGAATCTCTAACCTAGAAAGCTATAACCTCCATCAATTAGCCTCATTCTTTTTCCAGGTGCCTACAAATATGGAGAGCTCATCAGGGCCAGAGGCAGGGAGTCAATATACATGAAACTTGACAAAAGAACCATGTAGTAAGAACATTTTGCAGTTCCACCTGTGAGGTCAGCCAACTCTGAGTACTCATGAAATGGGCACTCTGATGCCATCTAGGTATCAAGACTACATCTGCAGATGTTTCAAATGCCACCCAGACTCATATTCACTGCTTTTCTGAGGTCTACCTAAGAGGAGACCCTTATATACACATGCTGACTCAAACTAGGACTTATGTTCGGGGCTCGGCCTTAAGTAGGGGTAAGGGTCTGGGGCTCAGGACTCTTAGCTAGAACCACATCTCAGCCTTGGTTCATAACCTTTCTTTTCTGATTCCCTCTGCCTAGCCAGGTTATGCTTCTGCTACTCTCAGATTCAGCCCAATTACCATCACTCCAGCCCAGGATCTCACAAAGCCAGAACTACAACGCTATCTAATTCCTTCAATCCTGGGGCGCTTCAGCTGGCATGCACCATTGAGCAAGCCCTACTCAGGTACTCAGGTAGCAACTGGGCAGGTAAGTGATTTAGGTCTCCAAAACATTATAGAACTACCATCAACTCAACATGTTCTCCCATTCTCACTTCTCCCCCTTACAATCACTGAAATCTGGTGTACGACCCTTGGACATACCCTGGCCCACACAAGTCATACAGACAATATTATACTCAGAAGGTGTAACAAGCTATTATTCCTTAATAGGAAGAAACCCGGGGGCTGGAGAGATGGCTCAGTAGTAAAGAGCACTGACTGCTCTTCCAGAGGTCCTGAGTTCAATTCCCAGCAACCACATGGTGGCTCACAACCCTCTGTAATGGGATCCGATGTCCTCTTCTGTTGTGTCTGAAGACAGCTACAGTGCACTCACTCACATTAAATAAATAAATCTTTAAAAGAAAACAATAAAATATAAAAAAAAAAAAATGAAACCCGGGGTTAAGAATCCCACAGCAGATGAGTGGCAGCCACACTTGAGATTCTTCCATCGCTGTTCAATGCTTAAGCCACAGAAGACCATGTCATTCCTGCAGCGACTCCGACCACTGCATGGGTATCAAGCTTAAAGAAAGACTAATTCTCTCACCAAATGCAGAATTCTTTTACAACTGTGTTGTCATGTATTAAAGTGCTTCTACCATTGGAAAGAAAAGACTAGTTTAATCCATTCAAACTGTTTTGCATTTTTATATCTCTTTAAAAATCCAAGATAAGAGATTATTATCCCCTCTTAATTCCTGTACAGATTGCGCTTTTACTTTTTTGCATCTCTTCTTAATTACATGACATTATCTACATTAATCCTACTCAGAAAGAACTGATAACTTCGGTTACAAAAAATATAGATGGAAACTTTGCATAAATTGCTTAGCAAAAACTTAATCGCATAAAGAGGAGAATTAAAAAGGCTTCAACTGCTATTATGCCACTTATCAGCTTCTCTAAAAGGGTCAGTTGGTATGTTTTAATAAGACTAATTAAATACTTTAACAATGTCATTGAAATTTCCTGAGTCTTTCAATAAATTACTACCTTCCTATAACATGTTTTCACTTATTAATCTCACTTAAAATGCAAAGAACTCTTTAAGAAACGAATTGACACTTAAGAACACCTCTCAGTTAATTCTGATTAAATGGGTTAAAAGCAAAGAATAAAGACCACCAATGACCCCTGACATAATTAAAATTACAGCCTTCTATCACAATGTTGTTAATCCTCTTATCTGAGCATTCTCCATGTATTTTTTTTCCTTTCAGGTTGTATCTTGTTTAAATACACTGATTTTCCTAGAAAGCATTTTTAAATTTACAAATACAAGTTAAATACTCCAAAGAAGGAAGTTTTAGTTTCACGTTCAGGAACATTGAATGAATTTATGTAAGGCACTGTTGTTGGCTCAAGCAATAAACTAGAACAGTGCCTGTACACTAAAAACCTCTCCGTTGTATTGCTCTTGCAACCTTCCAAGAAATCTTACATTCTGTCACAAAATAGAGCAGTGTACTGCCACTACTGTGCCTATTACCAGGCCTTACTAGCAAATCCTCCCGAGGACTATTAGAGTCACGTTGAATTAGTTCTAAGACATAGACTTTTTTTAAAAAAAGAAAACAGAAGCAATTAAAAAATAAAGCCATAGCCAGACAGATGGTGGCACATGCCTTTAATTCTAGCACTCAGAAGGAATAATCAAGTCTACAGGGTGAGTTCCAAGACAGCAAGGGCTATACAGAGAGATCCTGTCTCAAATCAACTACAAAAGCCATGGTCTAATTACATGGAGAAAAAGCACATGGCCTGTAAATTCCCAACTTTGAACACTTTTTTCACATGACCCACTGACAACCTAAGGATGAGCACTTGTTTCTAGCAACACTGTAGTACTGGAACACTATGTAGCAACAAGAAAGGACAAGTTACCAGCAGGTACAACAAAGCCAGTGAATCTTGGGTGTCTTACGCTTCAGGAGAGGAGCCAGACTCCAGATACATGCAAGAGTTCATAAGAACACAAGATGCTTAGTGACTGGCAACTAACACAGAACCTGTGTAATGGCACCGTCCCAGTGACAGACTGATCCTGACTCAAAATAAATAAAGTGCAGATCCCGAGGAATAATCTCTAAGCCCTAGGCATGTGTGCATGCAACTCTCCCTTTCAATTATAATAAAATAAAATAACTGGTGTATTTTTTGTAGAATACATGCCTCCCCCCACCCCCCAAAGGAGATTGTCTTAATATAGAGAGCAATTCTATGATTTTAACTTTCTATCACTGGTGGCTGCATTATTAAACAGTTAACACTGGCTAATAGTGTTTAACAGTTTGCCTGATTAAACTGCAACATTAGTGGCAGGCTACATTACTATATCATCTAGGGACAGGAAAGTGGCTCCATGGTACCTGAGAACCCAGATGGTAGAAGAGAACCAGCTCTCAAAAGTTATGCTCTCAACACCAGGGAATGCCCAGGCACGAATGGGTGTGCACATACACTTCGTACATGGATGACTCTGATTACTGTATAAGAAATCTGTGTGAAAAGTTTCAATGGCTATTTCATGGTCTCTGGATTGTCAGTGTGGCCTTAAACCCAGCCTCACCTCCAGCGCTCTGCATATGGAATGCTGACATAACAGAGTCAAGTTGTGGGTTATAAATCTGATAAGTCACCTCCACCTTTAATGGCTCTTCCCACTGTTTAGCTGCTTGTGTTACTGCTGCAGATGGCCATTCATTGATATGATTAAATTTGATGGTATGATAATGTATGGTAATCAGGATTAATCAGAAACCCAGAAGCAAGTGGAGGATGCTGGGTATTATGTCACCTGCATTTTAAACTGCATTCTCTGCTTGTAAGACTGACAATATCTGACAGCTGGAAGGATCTCCTAGCACATTCTCCTGCTACTCCTCAAAGATCTGATAAGAGAAAATGTCCATCATCTCTTCACTATCTTAAGTGCTAATAATTATAAGGCATTGCAGACATGTTGTAAAAACTGTGAGCACTCAAAAGCAAGACTTTCCTTCCTAGATAGCATAGTCTTGATTCTCATCAGTGAGACTGTAATCAGAAAAGAAATGGGATTTGCTGCAGCAGTCTTTCAGACATGATTTGCATGAAATAGCAGTCAGGACAGCAAGCCCCAATCACCAGCACCTGATACCACACACCATAGCCTGGCCCAGACCTCTGCTACACCAGCCTCATTTATCAGGTCAAGTCAAACAACACAGACACCACTAAAGACTAATTCCAACTTAAAACTATAAACATTTTCATCCTTGATTTAAATAAAGAGCAACAATTACTCAACACCAGTATGGAGAAAAGGAAAGTGGACACATAGTCCTGCCCTTAAACAAGAAACCATTCGCAATTGATATCTTCTGGGAAAGAGAAAAATCAACTTTCTCTAATGGGAGTGTAACTGGGTATATCAACCACACTCCAGGGTAGGACCTGTGCCTTTTTTTTTTTTTTTTTTTTTTTTTTTTTTGAGAGGGGGCTGTTAGTGTGGTTTTATTGTTTTGTGTGTGTGACTGGTTTTTGTTTGACATTTGATTTTGTTTTGGTGTGTGTGTGTGTGTGTGTGTGTGTGTGTGTGTGTGTGTGTGTGTGTGTGTGTGTGTGTGTGTGTGTGTGAGAGGTGGGGAGAGGGGGGGGGGAGAGGGACAGAAGAGGGACAGATAAATTGTATGAGTAGGGAGGTGGGGAGGATCTAGGGAAGGGGAAAATACGATCAAAATATATGCAGAAAGTTTTAACTAAAAAAGGGGTTGGGGTTCTACAGCTTATCTGTATGTTACTTGTTACCAGAAACATCACTAGTCTAATACAACAGTGCAAAATCACAGAACTGAAACAGCTTTGATAACCTAGGTCAGGAAGCTTTAATCAATGATTCCCAACCTTCCTTATGCTACAACCCTTTAACACAGTTCTTCATGTTTTGGTGACCCTTCAGCCAGAAATTTTATTACTACTTCATAACTGTAAATTTGCTGTTATGAATTGTAAATATGTTTTCAATGGTCTTGGCTGATTCCCGTGAAGGGATCAATCGATCTCCCCAAAGTCTCACACAGTCTCAATTGCTTTAAATGGAAATTTATATATAAAACAGCAGTGAGACTGAAAATGGACACTATCTTGAAAAAACTCCAAAGTAACATTTATTGCAATACTAATATTTTGGCACTGTTGTGAGCAAACAATATCTTTTCTAGGATAAACAACTAAAAACATATACATGAAGAAAATAACTCAACCACTTTCCATGGTAATGACATACAAAGGAGGGACTGTCTCTATGCAGTGAAATCAACAAGATTTTTTTAACATGAAAACAGGAACACTTAAACTGAAAGTAGAACTTAAAAAAAAAAAAAAAAAGAGAGGACCTGGCTATACACTCGTGCCTCCTATTACAAAACCAAGACACACACGTGCTCTGAACTGATACTGGCAAGCTCTAGCCGTGCAGTGAGTGCAGTGGTTGGTGCTAACCGGCAAGGAGTCAGAAAGAACAGCCTCTGACCCCTGCCTTGGCTAACACTAGCTCCTGCGGGCCTCTGTCATTTCAATAGCAGGTGCACTTGACATTCAGAAGAGTTTAACACTGACTCACGACACATGTGAAACAGCCATTCTCTGATCAGTATCAACTGAGATAGAATGTTTATTTGCAAGAAATTTAAGTCTGGGCTGAAAATATAAAATAACCATTTAATTAATTTTAAAAGAAGAAATCTACTGCATAGACCTAATTTCTAGCCAAAGTACTGAGGCTTACCAAACATGGGTGGAAAGGGTTAGAGACCACATCCATGTGTGAAGACTAACATGACCCAAAAACTATGACCAAGGGGCCTCCAGAGAAGTTTCTTCCAAAACTGAGTACTTAAAACAGAATTTTCTTATGAACAACAATGCCAAGCAACCAGAGCTTCCAGGGACTAAACCACTACCTAAAGACTATACATGGACTGACCCTGGACTCTGACCTCATAGGTAGCAATGAATATCCTAGTAAGAGCACCAGTGGAAGGGGGAAGCCCTTGGTCCTGCAAGACTGAACCCCAGTGAACTAGACTGTTGGGGGAGGGGGCAATGGGGAGGATGGGGAGGGGAACACCCCATAAAGAAGGGAGGGGGAGGGATTAGGGGATGTTGGCCAGAAACGAAAAGGAATAACACTCGAAATGTAAGTAAGAAATACTCAAGTTAATAAAAAAAATGTAAATTCAAAAAAAAAAAACCAGAATTTTCTTAGAGCATTTCTCACCTTGACATTTAAACCTTTGACATAAAACATCATATTCAACTACCAAAGTCACTGTTTATCTTACAACAGTCTACAATATAATACATTTTGGTTTTAAGAGTGAAAATCTAAAGTAATGCTAAGAAGTCACATGCAAGTGTTTGTAGTTAGGCTATCTCTGTATTAATTTAATGGTGGTAAGATGGAGGCAAGGCTGGGAATGATCTGGGCTCACTCCCCACTACCATTCAAAACGTAAGTACAAAAACCACAATCAACCAACAAATCTAGAGGAAACTGTCACTAGGAAAAACTCTATACATACTACTTCTGAGTTATTTTTGAAGCTTTCATAAAACTGCCAAAGAAAAGGGACCTTTAAACTAGTGCAGTAACCTCTAGTGAGGAAGAAAAACCACACTCGGGCTAAGTGGCAAATGTACCATGGTCCTTTTTAGACCTAGAGCTGGCACCCTTGTCTGTCCTGTATACCTCCCAGTTCAGTAAGTACTGACACTCTCTCTCTCTCTCTCTCTCTCTATATATATATATATATATATATATATATATATATATATATAATTCTTTATCAATTCAATGCATCCTCAAAGACAAAGCAAAAGGAAATTTTAAACATTCTCCCCTCTCTACGCTACTCACTTTCACAAGTACCAGTAAACTGTCAACTCTAATATTGTGTAACAGTTTCCTCAGAAACTAACATTCTATCCTGCAGGTAGCTCCTTCAGTCAAAGGTAAACCACTTGAAACAGCATCAGGAAGTTCCTGAAACTGATGGGATTCAGTAGGCTCTCCTTGCCAGAGTAGCAATAAAAACTGAGAGTGCCCTTCACAAGGAAGCTGAGCTGCAAAGAAAACTCTCAGAACTGCTGCCTGAAAGAGGTTTATACCCAGTGAGACTACCTGGAAAAGACTCTCTCCAAACCTGTTGAAGTTGCCTGTAGGCTGTGCAGGTTTCCTGCTTTGTGAGCTATCTCCCATGGTAGGGTAACCTTTGAGTTATTTCTGCTCCTGTAAGTAAGCCCAATAAAAACTCATTGGTTCACTCAAGTTGGACTCCAGTGGTATTCATACCTTAGTCTGCTGTTGTTTTCCTATTTAGGGTAAACAGATGTGTGTATTACATCTCCTAATGAACCATTTTGTCATACAATTACTTCTAACTGGAAAACCAGCTGTGTACTAGTATGTGCAGCATTCTCCAGGATAATGTCTATTCTCAGAGCAATGAGAATACTCCACTTGAGAATGTTGAGCAGAACAAACTTTATTCTTCTCAATTTCTAATTTTATTTAAATTGGTACAAAGACTTCTAAGTTCAAATTTAATTTTATGCACCAAAGAAATTCAATGAATCCAGTAGACTTAGAAAATCTAAAGTTGGGTTTCCTTTTTTTAAATAAACTTTTTATATAATAATTTTATGCTTTTTCTTAAAATGGATCCCTCACTAAATTAAAGCAATCCTTCATAGTTTGAATGATGAGATCTTATGTTTTTTTCACCATTTTAGTAACTTGTTTACAGAGAATATGACGTGCACTGTGATTCAAGCCCAGGAAAAGTTGGGTTTCTTAACTGAACATTAATCATTTTTGTGTAGTCTCTGTATGAATGCGTGTGACATGATACTGGAGATGGAAATTTGAACATGCTTGTCAAGCAAACATTGTGCTGCTGAGCCATAATCTCCAGCCTTTCATTTTCTTTGAGGCAAAGTCTCACTATCAGGCTGGCAACTACCTCAGCCTCCCATATACTAGGATTACAGGCATGTGTAAGGATTGTAAGCCATTCTATAAAGCAAGAGTCTGTGTAAGTAATACTAATTGCCTCTCAATATTTGGAAAGGGCTGGGATAAGGACTGCAGTACATATGACCAACAGTAATAAATGGTCAAAGATTTAACTAGACCATAACATTGTTTTGGCTATCTTTATAATTTTACTTAGGTTTTAAGTAAAGACACAACTTGGGCTTCATTTAATACCGCCTACCCCCACGTTAGGATATTAATCTCTCAGCTACTGCTCCAGTGTCGTGCCTGTGTGCTTCCCACCATGAAGACCAGGGACAAATCCTCTAAAGCTGTAGGGAAGTCCACAAGTAAACGTTTTCCTTTTGAAGAGTTGCCTTGGTCAAGTCTCTTCACAGCAACAGAGCAGTTACTAAGATTCCAGCCGCAAAGCCTTACAACCTGAGTTCCATCCCTGGAACCCAATGGTAGAAGAGGACCAATTCCTTCCAAGTTGCCCTCTAACCTCCAAGTGCTTAGTTTTCATTTTCTTCTAGTAATATTCTTAAAACAGCATTTGTTTTTTCTTTTCTTCTATTATCAAGAAGGATAATACACAAGTGGAAAATAAAAGTTAAGTGAAAATTGCAAATTACTCTAATTTCATATTGACAAGCAATTTGTTTCATAAAAATATTAAATTACATAGATTTCTGAAAACCAGAATTGCTTTTTTACATCAAATTCTAGTACCACAATGTAAATTAAACATGAAAACAAACTAATAAGAGATTTCACACAGGCCTGAGGAAAGAGAAGCAGCATTACAAATTAAAGCAAGAAAACAAGTGCTTCCTCCTCACGTGTGCACAGAATGACTCCATGGCACCTGGGGATGAAGCCATTTACAAAGATGCTCTGAATAGGGACTGGTAACTAAAAACAACTAACTAAAAGCTAAATTTATACAACTTGAACAGCAATCTAAGGAAAAAAAAAACTTTGCTAAATATGGGAACAAGGCAAAAAAGAACCAGCTTCAGATGGTACCACAAATAACAGCTACAGAGCAAGAGTATCTAAAAATTACTCTACACCCTGAATTCAACACTGGACTTTTCAGTCCAACATTGTACTTTTCAGTGGACTTGGTCAGTTAGGCAAGCTCTCCATCTAATCCGTCTGGAGCTACCGCACACATCCATCTATTATTCATCATCAAGAGGCAACAAACACATACTCAAAATCACTCTCTTTTGTCCATACAAAGAGCATTGGCATTTCATTGTCTGGACTAATTTCCCCATGGTTCTTAAAAAGAACATGTATTCAGGGCTTTAATAAACCAAGAATTCAAAGAAGGTAAAATGCATATATTTAAGCAAATACTGGACTGTTTTTTCTAGTTACAGATAAATGACAAAAAGCATATGAGTGTGTACTTTGTTTCAGACTTAATTTTTTTCACTTTAGAACAGAAACATGTGGCTAATACTCTTAGCTCTTTAATAACCAAGCACTTCGTTCTTACTTACTAGAATTTGACAACTCCCTGTAAGATGTACCCTCAATACAGGACCATGACAAAATCAGAATTCATATTCTTTAAAAACAAAGGCATTCCTGTAATAGTCCTGATTCAGCAATTTTACAGCTACAGAATTAATTCTGCTCTCAAAGAGCCAGTGACCTTAAGGTTTTTTTTTTTTTTTTTTTTTTTTTTTTTTTTCGAGCTAGGGACCTAACCTAGGGCCTTTGCGCTTTGCTAGGCAAGTGCTCTACCGCTGAGCTAAATCCCCAACCCTCGACCTTAAGGTTTTAATAAACATTTTCCACCAGAGACTGTAGTGAACATTTACCAATGCCCACACTGTTTCTGGCCAGGCAAGTGCAATACCAGTACCTCTCAGTCACCTTATACTTCCTCCTGCCAGAGAGAAAAACAGCTGCTACTTACTGGAAATCTTTGGGGTCCCACCGCAGGCCTCGGCTGGCTTGGAACTGGCAGCAAGGGCACTGCAAGAAAACACATTTCAATCACTTGGCATCAGACCAGCTGGCAGGAAGGTAACCATGAGCTGTGGCACAAAGTATACATTACATACACTGTGTACACAGTAACATTAAGTTTAGACTTCTCCTATAAACACTTGGTTCTTAAGGGACAGGGGAGGGTAATTTTGGCCCCAAAGTAAAACAGTACCAATCTGAAGCTTAAGTTCTAACAGAGAATTACTATTTAGAATTCAAATATTTTGACAACAAAAGAAGACAATTTTCTTATGAAATAAAAAGATCTAGTTTCAGTTGAATGTGACACTGTAGGGACACTTGTAACCCCACCATTCACGAGTCTGAAAAAAGAGTACTGTTGCAAGTTTGAGGCCAGACTGAGCTAGACAGTGAGCTTAAGACTGGCCAGTTATACACAAATTAAAACATGAATCCTATGGAATCACAAGAGAAGAGAAGAGGAAGGAAAAAAAGGCAGGCAGAAGAAAGATAGAGTAACACTCACATAGGATTACAAAGAATGACAAATAGGAAACTTCTATCCTGATTCTTGCTGTTTGGTTTTGTTTTGAAAGAGGCAAAATTCTCACCAGTCTACCAGACCAAGGTTTTTGGACCAACTTGGCCTTGTACTCACAGAAAACCTCCTGCCTCTGCCTCTGCCTCTGTGCCTCTGTGCCTCTGTGCCTCTCTGCCTCTGCCTCTGCCTCCCAAGTGCTGTAATTAAAGGTGTGCACCACCACCGCCCAGCAGAGGAAATCTTATGGTAGAAAAAGAGTGGGAGGACTAGGCTAAAGCATAGGGCTAAAGCATATGCTGCCTCTTTGAAAAGTGCTACACATTATACTGATTTCACTGACCTGGATTTGAAAAACTCATCACTGTTTTGTGTTATGGGAGCTCACAGTCAAATATGGTGCCAGATGCACCTAGGAAACTCCCATATGAGCACCTTAAATGTGACACATTGGGAGAGGTCTTTAAAGAGGTCCAAATGGTAGGCACTAATCCAACCTAACCAGCATTCTAGAAAAAAAAGGAGAGCAAACACTATGCTCACAGAGAAACCATGTAGGGACAGAAACACCATATGCAATCCAAGAACTGAGCCCAGGGGAACAAGTGAGCCCAGGGGAACAAGCCTGCCCATGCCTGCACTCTGTTACAGCAGCCTCTCTCTTGCAGGGACTCCAGTTCATGGCTCCATGCTAGACAGCTAACAACTACCTGCAATTCTGACTCTAGGGATCCAACTCCTTTTGGCCTTCATGGACATCTACACATACAGGCACATTCACCCACATCAACAAATATTCACGTAAGTAAAAATAAGTCTAACTAGGCATGGAGATACATGCCTTTAATTCTAGCACCCAAGCAGCAGAAGCAGGCAGATCTCTGTGAATTTCAGGTTAGCCTAGCTCCAGGTCAACCAAGGCTACTTACTAAGACACTGGATGGATGGATCGATGGATGGATGGATGGACGGACAGATAGAATGAATCTTTTTTGTTTGCTTTGAGACAGGGTCTTGCAATGTAACTCTGGCTGTCCAGAACTATATAGAACAGGCTGGCCTCAAATGCAGAGATCTACCTCCCTTTGCCTCCCATTTCCTGGGATTAAAGGTGTACATTTTAAAAAGACTTTTAAGTGTACTTAGCTGTTAAGACTTTGAGACTTGCTAGTTTGAGCTATACTTTGCATGTATAGAAGATATCTTGGCACTCAGTCTCTTCCATTTATGCTTATTAACAAAGTACTAAATGAACAAACACTACTAGAACCTCACAGGAAACCAGTAAGGATAAGGCTTTCCTCTTGCTGGCATTAGGTACATGAAAGGCAAGAACAAGTAGTATCAAAGATCCTGGGTTCATGGTGACGTTAAAGAGTTTCAAACAGACTTGGCATTTACTGGGTCACTCAAGTTCCAGGATGCAGGACCTACATTTAATACTTTCCCAGCATGGTGACTTCTAGCAAATAACGCCACTTGGCCTACAGAACATTCCAGGGCCTATTTACACCTTTACTATTTTGCGCTTCCAACACTATTATTTCTGTTAGGTTGAAGGAAATCTATGCACCTTACCAACCACCAGTTTCCCACTGAAATTTATAAGGAAATACCTAATTAACTGATGCTGGTGTAGTACAACCACTGAGAAATTCAATTTGGGGAAACAAAAAGATGTTTGGGGCTGGAAGAATGTCTCAGAGATGATCAGATCCTAGGACCTGCAGAAATGTCACATGGTATGTAACCCAGCTGCAATCCCAGCACTGGGAATGCAAAGATGGTGAACACCTAGAATAAACAAGCAGCTTGATGAGCACAGGCAAGGGACCCTATGCTTTCATTCTCAACTGTGAAATCTCTCCACCTCTTGAGCTCACCATCAAAATCCTTTAACTCTCTCCTTTCTCGGGAGCCCCAAAGTGTCAAGGATCCCTCCCACTCTTCCTGAAGGTGGGTTCCTTACCAATTCCACTGCTGTTCCAAACTGAGATCAAGGCTTACACTACTTAGAGCTTGAAGTACCTCATGCTATTTCCTCTACCTTGCAGAATCAGTTCCTGAGTCACTGCCACCATCTTCAGAACTCTCTGTTCCAGTCCCACTGCCACCTCTGGAAAAGGTGCCTGCCTTCCTGTCCATGCAGCTCTCAACAGTCCATCATCTCTCTCCCTCCAGGACCAATTTCATAATTTTCTCCCCATCTGGTATCTTCACAGGACCCATCTATTTCAGGCCCTGCTTCTCCACTGCTCTGAAAACACAGGTGCCTATACTAAACCCACAATAGGAGGTAAGCACAGCCAGTGACACAACATCATGCCAGGTCTCAGCTCCAGTTGTTTCCTCCAAATTTGGGACTCACTTCTGGTCTGCTCCCAGAACATGGCTTCAAGGCCTCTCCTCGGACTTTTCCACATACTCTATTCCCCTACTTAGGCCACCACAGAACTTACCCAAGATTCTGACTCCTACCACTATACATGTAGGGCTACCTTCTGCATTTGCACTACTGCCCCAAGTCCCATGTCTGTTAAGTTCCCCATTCCTACTCCTAGTTCTCAGGGTCCTGCCAGTTTAAGCTGTCCTTCTTACCTGTGATTTTTCACTCCTATGCAGCTAGCTCTTCCCTGTAAGCATGGGATATGACTCAACTTGTTTTAATCTTTCTCAAGCCTACTCCCCCCATCCAACCACCTATTGACAACAACTTTTTGTTAGAGAACACTATGGAAAGAAAGCCTCTCAATATACATCAGGACCTTCCCATTCTGGGCCCAATTTAGTCAGGCTCCTTCCTATCACTTTCAGTTCACAAGCCACCAGCAGAAATGAGGCCTTCCTTCAGCACAGGGCAATCAACAGCCTATCAGCAGTCACTTGCTTCCTCAGCTTCCCAGCCTTCCCCCAGAGGCTCTGCCAGATTCTTACTCCCACTCACACCCCAGCCCCAGGTCTCTATACACCCACACCTCTGCTAGTGTTCTAGAGCAGTACTTCTCAGTCTTCCTACTGCTGCGGCCTTTAATATGTTTTGGTTACTCCAACCAGAAAATTATTTTTGTTGGTTCTTCATAACTTAATTTTATTACTGTTATGAATTATAATGTAAATATCTATGTTTTCTGATGGTCTTAGGTGACCCCTGTGAATGGGTCCTTTGACAACCCTCCAAGGGGTCGCAATCCACAAAGTGAGAACCACTGCTATAGACCTTCTATATTTACCAGCAATGCCCAACTTGAATTGTTAGCCCAGATCACTTGGACTTACTCACTTGTTAACTAGTCACCTCCAACCTCTTAGATACTCAGCCTCCGTTCCCTATTCATCCAATCCACCTGCATTACACGTAGCCTCCCACTGCCTCTGCTGCACAATCCTCTGACTCCTGGCTTTTGTAGTCATCTACTAGCAAGACCTACACTTCTCTCCAAGTACACTTCCTAGTCCATCCACTGAGCTAGTCTTCACAAGCTATCACCTTTTACCACATCACAGTCTACTCAAGAAATAGCTTGTTGTTACTGAGTAGACTTGAGATAAAATGACACTTTTGATTTTCAGTTAGCTCATGAGACACCCACCTATCAAGACTTTTCACCTTTCCGATTTACCCCAAATGCTATTAAGCAGCTGCAATAAGCTCTAATGGTACCCATTTTAACAAGTGTTCGATCATCAGATCTTGCTCTTTCTTGATCCACCACTACACTGTGCATTAGCTGTGGCTTCAGGGCCAAACATGCTGTTGATGTTTCCAGTTGTCTCCAAAGTAGAGCATTTTTAACTCACATAAGAGAATCACTACAAGTTGTTTGGTCTAACATCATATCCACAGTATAAGGATCAAATAGTAAAATGCCATTAGCAAAAAATAATAGAGCATTAAAATGATAAACAGAAGCACACTAAAAATGCATTCTATTAAAAATGACCAGTTTAGATATGTGAGAACCAAAATTCCTTTTTGCCCAGCTTTATATACCATAATCCAGGCAACTCCTCCCAGTAAAAACTAAAGTCCTTACATTGGCCCTCACAGGAGGGACACTGCATCACTTCCCTCCTTCTGTAATTCACAAGATGTTTGTCTCAATTAGTTCAAACCCAAGATCTGCTCACTATCAACAGCCCCGCTTACTTGTGTACCTCTCCAAGATTTGTGACCATCCTCAATGCTTTCTCATTCTGAATGTCCCTAGAACTAACCAACTCAATGAACACCCCCACCAATAACTGTATGCATTCCTATAACTTTGGTTTTTTTCAATTTTTAAATGTTTTTAATGATAGTTCTTAAAAGCACACCTCTACCAGAGGTAGTGGAAAAGAAAGGCTATGGGGGAAGTAGACCCTTTTTAGAAATGGTTCTTTGGAGCAACTCCAGCCTGTGTTGTCTGTAAATAGGTAAATTCACTTCACAGGTTAGCAGTGGCAGCTCAAGCCACTCATCACACCTCACAGAAATATCAGCACTCCAGTTCAGTAGAGTCAGGTCAGCAGCAGCAGTGGCACAACCAAGCAGGAACAGCCAGGCCTCAGCCTCAGCACAAATCAGCAGGAGGGACCAGGAGAGACAAGACCAGGAGACACACCAGGACAAGTCCTCGCCTGTGCCTCTCTCAGCACAGTGAAGATCAGCAAAGAAGCAAGACCAACAAGCATTGCACAGCTAGCTCTATCAGCAACAAGCACTGCACAGCTAGCTCTATCACCAACAAGCATTGCACAGCTAGCTCTATCAGCAACGAGCATTGCACAGCTAGCTCTATCACCAACGAGCATTGCACAGCTAGCTCTATCACCAACAAGCATTGCACAGCTCTATCACCAACAAGCATTGCACAGCTAGCTCTATCACGAACAAGCATTGCACAGCTCTATCACCAACAAGCATTGCACAGCTAGCTCTATCACCAACAAGCATTGCACAGCTCTATCACCAACAAGCATTGCACAGCTAGCTCTATCACCAACAAGCATTGCACAGCTCTATCACCAACAAGCATTGCACAGCTAGCTCTATCAGCAACAAGCACTGCACAGCTAGCTCTATCAGCAACAAGCACTGCACTGCTAGCTCTATCACCAACAAGCATTGCACAGCTAGCTCTATCAGCAACAAGCATTGCACAGCTAGCTCTATCACCAACAAGCATTGCACTGCTAGCTCTATCACCAACAAGCACTGCACTGCTAGCTCTATCAGCAAGCCTAGTTCAGCCCCCCTCACTGTCCACTGAGTCCTATTTATACCCTCCAGATATCACATGTCCTCCACGGGTCTTGCATGTGCATCTGTCTCAGCTGACATCACTCTGCCAATCAGCCCAAGTCCATGGAAGCAGCAAGAAACTGCTGCATACCACCAGAAGTTTTTGGTATGTTTCTATGTCGTCCTGACAAATGCAATGTGAGGCAGACCAATACAGGCATGCCATTAGCAAAGAATCTTTCATCATGTGTCCTCTTACATGTTTGATTTTAGCAGAACATCCTCTCTCCTGTGTCTACTTCAGCAAAACATTTCTTCACTAGTCTACCTTAGTCTTTCACCTGTGTTCACTTCAGGAATCCTTCACCTGTGTGCCCAACAAAATACTATCCAACACAACTGACTCTCCAGAGAACCTTCAAGTTTCCACTTTAACACTCCCAACACTGCTCTCCTTGTCCTCTTCACCTGCATTTAGCATGCTACACAAGGCCTATTACCGACCTTGGGTGCTGACAGTCTGCCTCTGCCCATGAAGGAGTAAGAACATGAACAGAACCCTGGTCTGCTCTGCTCTCCAACAAAGCCAAGGTGCCTGGAACAGGTGGAACAGAGAGAGAAGCAAGTGTTCAGAGAAGCTACACATAACAGCTCCCAGCTCCAGCACCTCTTCTGTTATAGCAATAAAGGAAAGATAGCCTGGTTCTTCCCTGCCACGTAACACAAACTAAAGAGGCACACGATGTATGACCTAAGAAAAACAACTGTCACTTCCAACATCCTTACCATGAGACATGTGTAATAAGCATTCAGAGGCTTCAACAACTACCTTTAGGTTATTCCTGACATTCAGACTGGCACAGTATATTCCATTCAATCACAAAGTAAGAGTTAGACATTTTGAAGAAAGTGACTTCTTCAAAGTTACACTACAAGCTACACTGTGTCTGTGACTCCTCACAGACCGGAACATGAATCTAGCTGCTACTGGGGTAGCTTTCTGAATGAATACAGACCAGAAAAGAGCACGCACCTTGAACAGGGGTTACCACTGTCCCCTTGAAGTGTGGGTTGATGTGGATGTTCTTGGGCTGCTGAGGAGTCACTGGGGGAGGGGTCAGCATCATCCTTGGAGTCTCAATCTGGGGGGGCATGTGCACTCCCTGAGGTGGGGAGGGGTGATGCGGGTGCTGTAAGGGGAGTAGAGGCTGCAGCTGCTGTTGCTGGAACAGACTTCTGATTGGCTGCTGCTGAGGTGGTGGCGGTGGTGGAGGAGGCTGCGGCTGTGGAGGAGGGATTAATCTTGGAGAGTGAGCCTGAAAACCACCAACAGAGACAAATTTACAGAAATCAACATTTAGAAGAATACAAAAGTAATACTGATGTGCTACAAGCTTACACCAATTAACTTCTTAGAAATAGGTTTACAGTAAAAACTTGTACACAAACTTTGTACACAGGATGTGCAATAGACTCACAAGTGTCACTCAACTTAGCCAGTCCATGGCAAAGAGGGAAGACATGATAGCCCACACAGCATGAATTCTGAAGAAATAAAATTCTGCCCAGAAAACAAACTGCCCATAATGAGCGAAGATACCCATAGCCTCTAAGCATAGCTAGCCCTGCCTCTCTTCAAAGGGATAGAAGGCAGACAGAAGCAATCACTAGAAACTTGCCATTAAGAAAGGGTTAGGGCTACATAGAGCTGTTCCAAGAAGAAGATGCTTTGAGAAAGTGGTATCTGGGCCAAGCCTCCATTGGAGAAAAGAGATGCATCACAAAGAGAACAATAGATTCTGAAAGTTGAAAAATAGGCAAAAGGACTTCTTGTGTAATCAAGGAGGGGCAGGGCATAGAATATGATAAGAGGGTCAACAAACAAACAAAACAAACAAATAGAAGCACAAATTAAAGTAGCCAAGATACCTAAGTAGCCTGGCCATGCCCTAGAAGTCCGCATTGAAAGGTTGTACAGGAAGCAGCAGGCCTATTCCTGACAGCCACAAAGTGAGTTGCAGTCAGACAATCTGATTCCACGAGTTTTGCTTTTAATCACTAATCAACTCTACTGCCAATTAGCAGTCAAAACACTTGTAATTCAGCTGTCTAATTAGTCTTTTTCCCTGGGATGATGCCCAATTATAGAGGGTCTCTGCAGTACAAGTGAAAGGTACAGCATGCATGGTGAGGAAGGCCTAGTGATGCCCTTTCTAGGAAGTGACTGACTGCTCAGAGTGTGAGATGGACGGGATGACCACAGGCTGTGACAGAGACAGGCTATGGCAAAGGCAGACAGAAGAACAGCCACTATCTGACAAAAGACAAGAGGAACAATAAAATTAAAGTTAAATTGTACATGGCCTTGGCTGGCTGTCTTTCCTAAGAAAGAACTTTTCCAAAGACTCAGAAACCAATAAACCTGAACACTCCTATTCCTAGAATCCAGGGCACACTGCTCATTACTTTTATGCACGCAAGTGTGTAATATATAGAATTGGAAAAGGCTGCATGTTGTTTGAGCTGGTACTGAAATTCGTGGAGGGGAGTCCTCCCCATTTCAGGCACTGTCATGTTTGTCTGGGGGTAGGATGCATCCCTAACTTTAACAACACATTACCCAAGAATAAAAAAATAACTGAAAATATCTAGGTCATGTCACTGAGTAATGGCTAACACTGAGAAGAGCAAACTGTTTAATAGTAGATCTTACTCTTGTTTATCCCATGATAGAAAAATACCTAAAATATTTACAGTATGAAAGAGAAACTGTTAGTTCAGCCATGGGAAGCTCATTAATGAAGAAAAGGCTAAACTAGAAACACCTCAACATCCCTGGCTGATTTCTGCTGGATGCTGTGAGCCCCTCATTTAATAATGTTACCCTCCTACTGTCAATATTTATTAAGCTGGAGGGCCTCAGCTGAGCAGAAAATCTTGCACTGGCCTGGACTCTAGCTGGATGCTTTAGAGGGTCTTCCCCACAGTTGATTTCTCCTGAAAGGAGAGTGCAAACCCTGAAAGAGACCAGAAGAAACACAACTATTGCAAATGTTCCCACCAAAGACATGGTAACATGACGTACATGATGAAGAGTTAACCGTGGTACAATCTTTGCACAACATTTAAGTGTGAGAGACAGGAGTAGAAGAGGGTTAGCTCTAAAGCAAAGCAGCCCAAAAGAGAAAGGAAGTCATGTGACACCTCGGACCCTGGGGCTGTAAGACAGGCATCCAAAATGAATGTGCACTAAGAGTGCAGGCTAGGACTTCAAGAAGAATAGACCCAGATCAAGAAACAAGACCCAAGAACATTCTTCTGAGACTGTGCAGGTGAACAGACAAGGGGATAGATCCATTCTGCATGAGGAAATAAATGAACAGGATCAAGCATCTCTGTGGCTTAGGGAGGGACATCACAGGCAAGCTTACTGACATGATAGCCCCAATGAGAAAAAGAAGGCTGCAGCCAAAGAGCATGGCTAGCCAGAGGGTTTGGTAGCTATGCAACCCACCAAGTGGTCAGTCACACCAAAAACACAGCTACTGTCAGGATGCAGGCTGCCTTTGCTTTTTAACTAGCTGTTAAAGGCTATCTCCCACCCACTATTCACTTCCCTTCTCACTGATAAATAGGCACTCATGTTGATGAAAAACTAGTCTGGGATATAATTTGTTAACCTTAACCAGCCAATTGTGTACAAAAGAGCAATGTACTGATGTCACCAAACTTTCAAGTACTATCACCCACCTTTCCCTCTTCCCTTGGGGTACATTAAACCTGGATTCTCACAAGGCCAACAACCACCCTTTCTACTTCATCACTTCACCAATGGAAACAGAATGTTAACAGAAGCCAAGTGGAGGCTGCAAGCCTTAGAGGGGTATGTGGTATACGCTAGGGGCATATCCTGCCTTAAGTTTCTTCCTAACACTGTCTTCCAAAGAAGAAAGCCATGAAGCTTTCTTTACCTTTAGCTTGAAAAGGACAAAGTATCATGACTCCTGTCTTTGCTTCTGAGACCTCCCAGAAGAAATCCATACAAGTTTAACTGGATAGTTCAGTCTCAAGTTATGAACATTTTTAAAAGATATAATAATAGTTGGTCTGGAGAGATGGCTCAGTGGTTAAGAACACTTGACTGCTCTTCCAGAGGTCCTGAGTTCAATTCCCAGCAACCACACGGTGGCTCACAACCATCTGTAATGGGATCTGATGCCCTCTTCTGGTGTGTCTGAAGACAGCAACAGTATATTCACATACATAAAATAAATTTTAAAAATCTTAAAAAAAATATATTTAAGAAAAACTGCTATTAGGGGGAAAACCTATAGAAAAACTATTTATAAAACAATCAACTATGACCTAAATCCTGTGTTACCATCAGCATTACCTCAGCAGCATACTTGAAGAGGCCTCTGATAGAAGGGAGAAAATTGGGCCTCAGTTAGCCACACAGGCCAACAGCTGTTCAACAGAGTGCTGAGATGGATTTTTAACTACTAAGAGTGAAAGCACCCAATCCTAAGGCTATGAATAAAATCTTACTACAGACCAAAATTCAGAAGTTTTAGCCATTTCTTCTACTGCTTTAGTGTCATTTCAGAAAAGGTGAGTGTGAATTGTGTTTTGTACTAAAACTGTCAGGTACTACATTATAACCCCATAATTACCACAACAGGAGGCTGTGTAGGAAGCAGGGCAGGCCTGTGCTCCTTCATCCTTCCCCTCTCACTGTTGTCTCGTCTCTGGTCTCCCATTCCTCGGCACATCAGAGAGCCTCCTCGCCTTCCTCCCCGCCGGGAACCATAGCGTCCCTGCTTATGCTGTCGCTCTCTTTCTTCAAATTCAAGCAATGCGGCTTTGGCTTCTGCAGAAAGCTCTATGTAAAAAGATGCACAGGTGTTAAGTACAGCCCACACTACGTACAACTGTGGAGAGGACAGTAATAGCCAAGTACCACTCTCTTAATACAAGTACCATCTATCAATCTTAAATGCTTTCATTTTCACAGTGTAGATTTAGTAAATCTAAAAAGTAGCCAATGTTCACAGACCACTATAGTAGAGGAGGAAACTGCTCCTTTACTGGGCTCCAATGAGGCCAGTAAGAAAATGCCACTAGCCAGGCATGGCAGTATGTGCCTTTAGTCCCAGTACTCAGGAGGCAGATGCAGGTAAATCTACATGAATCTAAAGTCAGCTTGATCTATAAAGTGAGTTCCAGGACAACCAGGGCTACACAGAGAAACCCTGTTTCAAAAAACAAAAACAAACAACAATAAAAACAAAGAAACAAGAAAATAACACTAATGAGTAACGGCACAGAATCTGGAGGAAACAAACAAAACCAAAAAGCTCACATAAATCAAAGCCATTAAGCCAAATTATTAAGGATAACTCCTGAATGGAGCAGTCATTAACTGAATTTTGCTTTAAACTTTTACACTCATTAGCATGTATGTCATGCTGTAAAAAGACATCGTATGTCCATGCAGCCAGCTACAGACACCTTCTCAAATAAGAAAGCCATGCAAAACAAAGGTGGCTACTTAAAGCACTGAGAGAGCTTCGTGCGTCTACTTGTGTTCCTCCTGTTTCACAGTGCAACGAACACGGCACGGACCCTAAAACTCTTCCATCAGTGCATTATTCTAGGCGACTAAGGGAGCCCTTTCATTCATGTAGGCCCCTTTACTTCACAGTAGTGTCTAAAAGTATTACTTAGTAATACTACTACATAGTAGTACATCCTATATCAGTAAACATGTATTTTCTCAAAAGTTTCTCAAGATATCACTAAACACACTAAATATCATTAAGCCTTCCATCTCCACTCAGGCCAGTTAAATATCACTGGAGTCTACTTTGCCACATCAGACTAAAAATCTCTAAGCTATGATTCATTTTCTTGGAAATATTGATATGGAATCCTCTCTCATTCAAGTAAGTATGAACCCTTGGGATGAAAACAATAATTTCTTAGCCAGCGTAGACTTTTATTTTAGTCTTGACTACATTATTGCTTCACACACACATTTTATGCAGTGAATCAGCAATTATTTTTCAAGTAGTTCTGAGTGTCAAGATTAATTTTACTATCCTCAGTAATAAAATGGTTCCAAATGACATCTTTAATCAGCAAGAAAAAATGCTCTTATCCAATTGAGACAAGCTGCCACAAAAGGTCACCAAAATATGACAGGATAGAAATTACATTTGTAACTTCAACTGAAATGTTAATTTCCCCCCGTAAGTGTTTCCTGAACTATGTCTAAATCCTAAAGGGATATATCATAAAGTAACTACAACCATACATTATTTTTAGCAAAAATGTATAATAATAATATATACATATCCAAATAATTATAAAGCAGTTAGAAATGAATATATACTTATGGCATATAGTTGGGCAAAATAAAAATGGCAAACATCAAAAAATAACTGAACCCCAAATTTTTAAAACAAGAACCATAGTATAAAAGGCTAAGTGTGTGGCTACTAGTGTTAGCAACCACCCACTGTCACTAGATGAAAGAATTCTCCCACGGGTCTTTGGTTTCCAATCAAAGTAGCCAGGATATTAGTTCAATAGGCAAGATGTAAGGGTTGCCAAGCAGTTAAGACAAAGTAATAAAAAGTAATTTAATATGATGCATGTCTCAGTGAAACTGAACACAAAATTCAGAGAGTAACTAGGAAGCTTAGCTTTACAAAACACTTTCCCTCACAGCCAGGCTGTTTTCAAAATCCACCCCAAGTCCAAGTCTGCTTCCTAGAGCAAGAGAAGCCATTGCTCCTCACTTCTTCACTTCTAGGCTGAGTCTAGAGAAAAACCTGTCAACCTTGTACAGCGCATGCCCTGGCATTTTCATAGACAATAAACCAATCATTACATACACAGTCTAGATCAACTGGACTCTACCAGAGAATTACCACCTATGCCTGTGGCTTCCTCTGCACAAAATGATTTACATTCTGAACTCACAGTTGGATGTCATCCTTGGGAAAATGGAGAAAAGTATCACTTAAATAAATATATTTCTGTAAGTTTTAACTTGCAGAAAAAAATCTGACTGTAAAAAGGGCTAACCAATTAAATAAGAATATCTTAGCCCCAAATTCTACTGCTAACCCAGCCTGAAGTAAATATCCCAATCAACAAGTGAGGTTTTGCTCTTTAACTGTGAAAAGGGCCATGTGTGATAAGTGCTCTTCACATTTGAGTCATTATGTGTCTCAAACTCCATTCTAGATCTCAAAAAGATCACTTCACACACAACTGTTCAGAAATGAGAAGTATCACAGCAGCAAGTGATTCTCAAGCAGCAAAGGATTCTCACAAATAATCAAAGCTATCGATCACTAAAGGAGTTGTTATTTCTGGGCTCTAGAGTTGGCCTAGGAGTTAAGAGCACTGGTTGCTCTTCCAGGGGACCCACGGTCAATGCCCAGCACCCACAGCCATTCATAAACACCCCTAATTCCAGTTTCAGGGGATCCAGGCTTTCTGAACTCCACAGACATTTATTTCAGGCAAACACTCCAAATGCACCAAATAAAATAAATCTAATTTTTACAAGTTTTTATTTGTAAGCAAAATGACAAAAAGAAAACAAAAAATTCAAATATTCAAAAACTATGCATCACTAGAGAACACAGGGACTCTAGAAGAAACACACTTTTGTCTCAGTGTAAAAGCAGGCAAACTGTTTTACAATCCAATAAACTTCATCTTGGGTCTGGGGACACAAAAACAAGCTGACAGGTAACACTCATACAAACTTCTAGCTCTCGAAGGCTGTGGCACCATCATCCTCACCAAGTCTTGTATCTGTCCACTGTCTGGACAGGTGTAAGCCCTATCAGGAAGCTCCTTCTCTCAGGAAACCAGTCTTCTGAAGAGTGGTAACATCCTTTGTACTTTGAAAATGACCCAACTTTGAATGAAGTTCCTAGTAAACTTTCAAACACCGCGCTTCCCTAAATTAGGACTCTAAATAAAAAGGAACTTCTAACATTTTTCTTTTGTTCAATTATCTAGCCAAATTAGCACATTCTACTAAAATGCACTTAGTCCTTTTTAAGAGGAAAAATACATTATCAAATTGTTTTCCCTTATAGGACTGCTATAACAAAACAACCCTCCTAGTCTTTTGTCTCTGGAGAAGACTGGTTATGGCTATCAGGTACCTTGAAAAGAAAGCAGATTTGACAGCTTTCTGAAAAACGGAAAGTATAAATGACTCTGAAAAGAAGGGAAGGAAGCAAAAGTCCTAAAAAAAAAGGAATGGACAAAACTAAAATATGAATACAGGCAAGTAGAACACTCCAGAACGGCCATGCTCACATCCTCAGAGAGAGATGCAATGAATATTGATTACTGTGATGAGTTGAATTTGTGTTGTGGATGAGGGCAGCTTGGTGTTCACCTGGAGACTCTGTGTGTGCCCCTGAAAGATGCTGCTGCTTGATTCTCTTTAGTAGTAAAAACGAGCGTGTTGTAGTTTGAATGAGAATGGCCCTTATAGTTCAGGGAGTGGGGGAACCCCAAGTGAGTGAAGACCTGAGGGAATGCGTATTTTGAAATGTACACCACCATTTTGAGGACTACAAGGCCAACTGACCCATGGGAAACAGGCATGAATCATTATACCCATAGGACCAGGCTCAAGAGAAATGGCTTCAACTTGGAGTCGAAGTCCAATTATGAACAACTGGTCAGTGTTGGCAAAGACTAGTAGCTGCCTCCTCTCAGATGTTTGTAACCTGAGACTGCTCTCTTACACAGACTTCCTACCAAGACTAGCTAGGATCCCAGTTTCACTACGTTTGTCTGTCTTTTCTTCATTCCCTCACTGTTCCTACCCAGGGTGCCAAGCCCCAAGCCTTGAACACCAAGGTATATAGGCTCATATATTTGGATATTTGTCCCAGATGGTCGAACTATTTGGGAAGGATTAGTAGGTGTGGTCTTGTTGGAAAAGATGTTACTAGGAGCAGGATTTGCACTTTCTGACCACTCACACCATTCCCAGTGTCTCTCTCTGCACCGTACTTGTGGATCAAGTAACAATTCCTGCTATCAATACCTTTGCTTTGCCATAACAAACTCAAAGCCTCTGAAACTATAAGCCCAATAATACTTCTTTTATAAGTTCCTTTTGGTCATGGCATTTTGTCATAGCAATAGAATAATAACTAATACAAACCACAAACAATAATTTTAAAACAATTATTTTAAAACAATAAAGTGTGGCTGGAGAGATGGCTCAGCAGTTAAGAACACTGGCTGTTCTTCCAGAGGACCTGGGTTCAATTCCCAGCACCCACACAGCAGCTCATAACTATCTGTAATTCCAGTTCTGGGAAATCTGACACCTTCACAGACATACAAGCAGGCAGAATACCAGTGTATGTAAAATTTTTAAAAAATAATTTAAAAAAACACACATTCACACAGAGAGAGATGAGAGAGATGAAAGAGAGGGGGAAGGGAGGGGGGGAGGGGAAGAGGAGAGAGATAGGAGAGGGAGGGATGGAAAGAGACCAACATCAAGGCAATGAGGCCTTGACCTTTATTTTTATCTAGACCAAAATAGAAAGGCAGGTAGATTCTGATGTCCTGTGAGCTTTGCCTTCCTTCTAGCACTCCAATAGGAACCTAATGATCAGGGAGAAAGGACACAGACTGTACGGAGGGGTAGGGCTGCTGCTTTCAGCCAGCAGCAGTCTGAGAAAGGTCTTCAGTGGTAGACGCTTGGCATTCAGTTAATGATCTCTATTAACTAGTCACGGAACACCCAGGAACAACAAGCAGAGAAAACCCAAAAGGATGGCTACAAGGACATTACAAGGGCAAAATAAAATCAATATGACCAGTGCAAATGGCTACCTGAGGGGCATAGTAGAGTGGAGAAGAGCCAGTATCTATCTCTGCCAAGCATCCCCTGACACTACCTCAGTACAGTCAAGAACACAGGGCACAAAGGAGAGAAGCTTTAGGCCATACACTCACAAAGAAAATGACTATAAACAAACAAACAAACAATACTTCTAAATATTTCACTCAAACACTTATTAATGTTGTTTGGCAAAACACTGAGCATAACACAGCTGGGCACCAGCCTCACATATACCTCACCAACAATCAATCATAATAAGATATAGAGAGATCTGAAGTGGAAATGAAGATGGAGGAAAATGTCGAAAAAAAAAGGAGGGAGGGAGGGAGAGGGAGAGGGAGAGGGAGATAGAGATTGAGATTAACCCACAGGCCAAAACCAAAAATTACCCAAAGTTTCTGGAATGTTCCTTCTCTCTCTAGTTACATCTGAAAGCCTAATAATTGTTCCTTCTTTCCTTTCAGTTTTAAAACGTAATCGTCCAGATTCTTCATCATCATCATCTTCTTCATCTGATTCTTCTTTGATGTCTTTCTGGAGTTCCAGGGTTTCCATTCCTCCCTACAGGCAGACAGAAGCAAAGAGGGAGAGTGCATCCACAGTCACTTAAAATGTGAGTACGTTTCAAAGTTCTTGGTAGAGGCTATGTGAAACCTGAAGCCAACTCCAGCAGGGGAGAAACTTCAATCTCCTGCCTGTAGTTAATATACGAGGACCTCCCCACTACAGCTACTCATACTTGCTTGAGTACAGGCATTTGCTAACCATCCCTGCTGCCTTACATCTAATCCAGACACCAGCAAAGCTCCATACAACCTAAATTGTCTATGACTACGATGTAAGCTAGCACCTGTAAATCCATGAGATAACACTACAGTTAACAGAGCAGGACTCACCCAGTAGATGTAATGGTCACTTCGGCCATGTAAAGCTAAAACAGTTCAGTCCCTAACCACATATTTTGATCTTCTGTCAGGAGAGCAGTCCCTGTCAGTTTGGGGTTTTGTGGTCACTAGCCCTGCCCCTTCCCTACTTACTTCACTCTTCCTGTCTAGTGTTAACTCACCACAGACTTATGTGTTGAGACCAGTAAAAAAACAAAAACCATTTCTTCTGCCACTTCTTCATACTAAAATCAGGTTTTATTTTAGCAGAGTCTCTTACAAAAATTTCCTCTAGTGCTAAGCCAAACTAAAGCAGTTTTTTTTTTTTCATCCATTTCTTCTTTCTGAGCTCCTATGGCCCTATCATCTCCCTCTTAGGTCAGTCTCAGTAGCCCACTGGCAGATGAAAACAGACACATACTACACATAAGGCCCATTTCAACATTTTCTACCACTGTAATAATAATAATAAAAAATGCAGCTTGCCTCTTCATCATCATAAATGTATTGTTAGAAAATATATAAGAAGCTAAACCCATGGACAATTACTGTTAATTTCCTTTCCTAAATATTCTCAATACAAAAAGCTAACTACACGTCAGACTCTAACAAGTAGTACAAACGGGAAAACAGATCCAGGAATCCAAACGTTTACATGGAGAATCCAAATGCTGAGCTAATGCTGATGGCTTTTCAGTGCTCTGAGGTTCAGCATGCTGGAGAATTCTGCACCACCAAAATCTCACATTCTTGCTAGTGGAATACTACCATTTCTGAATCGTGTGAATATAGCCATCAGAATGAGTAGCATCTATGATGAGGCCTTAACGCGCCATTGCCAAAAAGTCCCTGATGTGCCTCCACATGCTCCAGCAGGACTACTCTGTGTTAAACCAATGATATATACCAATTTATATCACTACACATATACCAAAGACTGGAAATCCTTTTCAGAAGCAGATTCTGACCTGGGAGGTCCAGAGAGGGGCCTGAGAGTCCACATTCCTAACAAGCTCCCAGGGAAGTCAATTTTTGGTTACAGAGAAGAAATCATATCTATCAAAGCAAAAACTTTATTGTAGCAGTTTTAATAAACATATTATTACTTCAACAGATGCAAGATTTGATATCTATTAGAAAATCACCACCAGCAAGGTAGAACTAAAGAGAACATCTTCAATCTGAGAACAAAACTTAACGATAAGTAGTAAGTTGCCTTCTTCCTATCACTAAAAATATGACAATAAAATTAGCACTGAAGCAACTTTTCTCCTGTACATAGCTCCTGCACTGGAAGTCAGTAAGGCAAAATAAATAAAAAGGATTCTGATTACAGAGAAAAAAAATTAAGATGTTTTCATTAACAGATAATTATTAACATATTAACAGGAGGGGGGAGGGAAGGCTGGAGAGACAGCTAAGTGGTTAAGACTACATACTATTCTAGCAAAGGATCCAAACTGAATTTTCAAGGCCCACATAAGGTAATTTATAACTACCAGTAACTCCAGCACCAGCAGATCCAATACACTCTACTGGTATTTAGACACCTGCACTCATGTACAGAACCAAATACACAAATACACACACACACACACACACACACACACACACGAGTATAAAAATAAAACCTTTAAAAATTAAAATAAATCTTAAAAGTAATAAACATATCCGTCTTTAATCTAGAGACACATGGCCATCTCCGTCAAACCCCTACCTAGGCAGACGTCTAGTAGATACTAACAGATCTATGACAGGAAAGAACCTCAGAAAAGAATGAAGTTGGTGGACTTACTACACAACCTGGTTTCGTGTTCCATTACTGAAGCTGCTATATGGTGCTGGCATACGGACTGTGTAAAAACAAACTGGTGCAGAAGAGCCTGACAGCAAGTAAATCAGCCGACAGCACAAAAGCTACAGTGGGCTGATGGGAAAACCTACACAGCAAACCAGTGAAATAGTTGGGAAAGCATTTTTACTTAAAACAATGATAGCTCTCAGACCTCAACTGCTATCAGATAAGGGAGCCTCTAACTCTAACACTAGCTTATAATACAAAGCTTACAGAAGAAAAGCGAGAGTTAATTTTACAAGCATGGGATAGTCAAATTTTTCTTAGGTCACAAAATTACTTGGACATCATCCAAATTATTTTCTACTTACGAAAGTTAAATGTGAGGGCTTGATAGCTCAACAGAGGATCCAGGGGGTCTGATGAGCCTCTTCTGGCCCTCAAAGGCACTGCACACACATGCCACAGCAGCATGTATGCAACCAAAACTCCCACATACATTAAAAAAGTTTTAAACTTAAATTTGTTAATACCCATACCACCCTTAATATGACTGATCTCATGTAAAACAAAAAAACTTAAATATCTCACTCTTTGAAATAAATTAAAGAAGAAAAAGTAAGTGTAAGGTGTCTGACTGAGTGTTAATGTCAGGACTTTGAGAAAATAATGGAGGTTCAGAAAAAAAATTCACAAGCCAGGTATCTGCCAATTGATTTGATATCTAGAATATGCAGACACTTGTCTAGCAACCTCTCTTTAGATTACGGACACTCAGAACATGCATACAATCTATACATAAAATATACTGACTATGTGGAATACAGATATATAAACAACAATCTCAATGAAGACCTTATAAATTCTGTAGCTTATATAAACTTAAGTCAACGGACTTTAAAGAAAAGGTGGACTAAACCCAAACCCATAAACTACATAAAGTCCAAAAGATTATATGAACAGTAGTCAGTATCATTAGCCATCAGAGAAGCAAACAAAAACCCACAATGATACAACCCTAGAAGGGTTGACAGAAGAAACTGATAACAAATGAGGGGGAACAGTGGGGATTTTCAAACAGAGGAAGGGTATAAAATGACATAATCACTTTAGAAAACCATTTGTTAATCACCTAAACAAACAAAAAACCAACACATGCTAATCTACCTCAATTATTCTTCCAATACCTATTTGGTTATATGGGCATAGCTCAGTGGTACAGCCTTTGTTCAACATGCCTAAGATTAAGGTTCACACCAAAGCAAACAAACCGCAGAGCAGGCAGACATTAAGATGAACTTCTAGTTTAGTCAGACTGAGTAAGGTAGAAGAAAGAGCAGTGCTGGCCTCTGCAAAGCCAGGATTTGAGGGAGAGGAAGAAGCTGTTTATTTGCACTGAGTGTTAATACCAGGGTTTTAAGCGACTACTCCAATCTTTTCTCTGACTGCTGAGTGTAAAGCAGGACCCTTTCCCTTAAGCTGAATTTTACTCTTCTTTTTACATCTTACTCTCACTCTTTGAAATAAATTAAAGAAGAAAAAATAAGTGTAAGGTGTCTGACTGAGTGTTAATGTCAGGACTTTAAATGACTACTCTGATCTGTTTCCTGTGAGTGCTAGGTATTAACAGGAGCCTTAAGCTAACTTTGATTTTTTTTCTTCTGGCATGCAAGTGTGCATGCAGATAGAATATTCATATTCATAAAATAAATAAATCTTTTTTTTAAAGTTAAGCTTTTCTGAAGGATAACGGGATTGTCCCTTATCAATGAGAATAAGGTAAGATAGAAAGACAGGGGAAATTATGGAACAAAAAATTATGAAACAGAAAATGAACCCCTCTCTGGTGTTTGGGTAAGATCTCTTGCCAGTGGAAAACCAAGGATTCTAACACAATTATCAAGATTCATTGTGAGGACTGCCAACAGAAAAAACACAATTTTCCTTTTCAAAACTATTGTTAAACAATGAATTATTTTTTAAGGTCCTGAGTTTGGCTTTACTCCTTTCCCAGATGTTTTGAGAATGTTTTATTTAATTAACTTTAGTTTACATGAACACATTCTAAACACATCAGCAACTCCTATGACCTCAGTTGAAATCCTATCAAAGCACTTCAGGAAGCACCCTATGATCTCATTTAAATTCCTCAGCACCCTGAAGAATCCACCAATTTAAGTGTATACAGCTTCTTTAAAGACTTATCACACAGTGTGACTCATACTGGCAGGGGTTTCTATCTTTTCTCTGGGAATCTTTCTTTTAACCCTGTGCAATCTGTCTCTCTTTGTCCTCTTTCTCCATGAACTCCAAACATGCTCCATACTGACTCATCCTGAGATTATTTCTTGTGGTAAAGCCAAGAACGCCAGCTTCATCTACCTGGAGGTCTCTGAAAAGACATAGGCTGCTGTAGGTAGCTGTATAGAACTGTGTCTCTGGCTTTGCACCCCACGACTGCTGGCAAAATGGGAAGCTGGATATATGCATCATTTGAGATGTAAATGACTAATTTACTAAATATAAGCAATTATAGTTGGGGGAGGGGGTTGCTATTGGTGGGGAGGTGCATCCAAACATGCCAGAGGAGGTCACTAGGTGTCTTCTATCTGTTTCTTCTTTACTTCCTTAGAATAACCCCAAAATTACTTATTTCTTCTAGGCTATCTGGCCAGTGACCATCAGGATCCACTTGTCTACAATGTCCCAATGCTGGGGCTAACAAAAAACTCTGGTCATGACTAACTAACCCCACAGTCTAAAGCAATCACTAAGGACATTTATCTTCATCCAAACTTTGGTTGTTTTTAATTTACAAACAAGCAATGGAGGAGCTGAAAGCACATGATCTAGCTCTTCCCATGCTCTATAATAAAAGAAAGGCTTGGGTTCCTTCCCCTCCTATGAGGCCACTATGGTGACCTAACAAAATTTTGACCTGTCAACAGATACATGTTCCAGGGATTTTAATCGAAGTGTTGAACCAAAGGACAGCATGCTTCAGGGCTGATAAACCGTCAAGGACAGTGAGGGTTGGTTACACTCCTGAAAACTGGCAAAGTAGACTACCACATACTAAAGATGTGAAAAGTCCAAGACTTGTTAGAACCGGGCTGAGTCATGAGTCACCTCCCCAGCAGTGGCATTTCCCTGAGGCCCGGCTTGCCCAGGGCTCTGTGATCACGTCCAAAGGGAATAGTACTTCAGACAAAAACAGACCTGTCCTGGAAGACCCTTTCTTGAAGGTCATCAGGTACATAAGCATACCTGGACAGAGATACTAGAACAAAGAACAAGCAGTGACATGCTCACAGATATGCAGAAAACAAAGGAATCATGGTGTAACACTTCTACTACAGATCCCCAACAAAATAAGACTACATCTTCCAGTAAGTAGTCTTCGTTTTGCCAGTGTTAAAATAGGTTTTAATTCTTACCTTATTGAATATATTTTCATGAGCTCGTATGCTCATCCTGTGAGGACATATGATATATACACAGAATTATTTCCCTGACAACCTTTGACCACCTCCTTGGCAGCCTTACAACTGCTCTGCTCCCTGCTTTCAGGTCTTCTTGATTTCTTTCTCAAGTGTCCTTGGAGGTCCGACTAAGCTGGGTCACAGTGTGCTAGGGAGAATGATACTGAACATTTCAGGCAACCAGGCTGCCTGTTCTGGGTCTTCTTCAACCTTGACATGGTTCCCTGGATTAGATGCCGTCTTCTACAACTATACAACTGGGTAGTGAAGAGTCTCTTAGTCTTAATTTTTTCTCTATGCTTTTAATTTATTTCAAAGAGAGAGAGACACAAGGTACAAAAAGAAAACTCAAATTCAGCTTAGGGAAAGGCGTCTGTTTTACACCCTCAGAGTGTTAGGTACCATTGGTGGATATATTCTCTGGCAACAGGAAAGAATATTAAGGTAAGTATAGAGGGAAAAAATGTTAAGTTTTTAACATTTTATCCCAGGAATAGGTTTTATGGCCTATTACAGACCTAGCCACAGTAGCTCAGAATTATCAAAGGCCACTCTTCTTTCATGAGTACTTCAGAGGTCATTCTTCTACACAACCTCAGACATGGGCCCTTCCCGGACAGGACTTCTGAGGACCCAGGACTCCTGGGAGCTATCACTTTCACTGTGCACAACAGTAATTTTCAGTACCTTCCTTCCTACATTAAACTGCAAAAGTCCCTTAGGGACAGAAACCCACATTAACATTAACCCTAACCCTAACCCTAACCCTAACCCTTAAAGACCAAGCCTAAAACTTGGCGTTGTTTCTTGAATAATGGTGCAAATTAGCTAATATTAACTAATTAAAATAATTATAGGACTAATTTCAAAGCAGTGACATGACACTTTTAACAATCAGCCCTGTGCCAGTCCGATGAACTGAGATCAACCCCTCAAAACAAGCTGCCTCATATGTGTGCCATGCAGATATTCGCAAACACACACACACACACACACACACACACACACACACACACACACACACACACACACACACTCACACACGCATGTACGTGATAATAAAAAGAAACAAATAAACAAGCACTACGACTCCAGAGCACACACTTCTCCCAGGTGCCAGGCAGCAGAATGCACTTCTCTAGGCCCAGACTTGGGCTTCTACTACAGTGCACACAGTTCAGAGAGGCATCAACTTTGTACTAGTATTTTTTTTAAATAGGTACTCATTTTAAATCTGGAAGGAAAGAAACTCAGGAAACTGTAGAAGTTGAACAAGTACCTCGTGGGTCTCAGAAGCAACCTGGGAATCAGTAATCTCATCTAAGTCATCTTCAGCCTCACAGTCTTCCCGCACTTGCAGCCCTTGTTGCCCACCATAAGCCTGCAAGTATTCTTCATCCTAACGGCCATTAAAGAGAAGAAACATTTTTCTCACAAAGCTTTTGGTTGTTTTCAACCGCTTTTCATGTACGATTCATACAGTTATTTTAACACATTCTACTGTGGGGATGCTCTCACCAAGCACAGAGCAAAGGAGTGTCCTCTGCAGTCATGCAACCCAAGCATACATGCTCCTTCAGC
Organism: Rattus rattus; assembly: GCF_011064425.1. Taxonomy (NCBI): domain Eukaryota; kingdom Metazoa; phylum Chordata; class Mammalia; order Rodentia; family Muridae; genus Rattus; species Rattus rattus. Next base: position 157,140,429 of record NC_046159.1, on the reverse strand, counting down.
CATGAGAGCGAGAATGGCTCAGCTTCAGAGCCAACCCCGGGCTGAGCAGCTCTCCCATCTGCCCAGAGGAAAAAGCCTTACAAGAACCAGGCTTGCGGGCTCACTGAGGAGCTGGTCGGCAGCAGGAGCTGGTCTCTGTGCCCCTTGCCAACCCGAGGCCAATAGCAAAAGCAGGAGTGGGATGGTTTGACAAAGTGCTCTTCACACGTCACACTGCAGTGGATTCTTCGTCAAGCCTTTCTTTCTCTTGGGGGAGGTTTTGGATGAAATGGACAGGGCTTGTCCCTTCCGAGTTCAGGCAAGGTAGAAGACAGGGTGACTGGAGAACAACACACTGCCAAAGAAAGCAAACTGCTACTGGCATTGTCTACAAGTAGTGAGGTGGGGAGAACTGACTCTCCTGCTTCTCAAGATGATCCTGAGATCCACTATGCACAACAACTGTTACCATCCCATTAAAGTAACATTTCAGCCACATCCACAATGGAACAGTCTGCTACTCTTTACACAAATTGTAAATTTAAACATAATTTTAAAACAATGTTTCATGAAATCTCATTGGATACTAACTTCACAGTGAATATACTTTAATGTCATCAGCAAACACTATTCTGTTAGCCACTGTGCTGATGCCAGAGTACAGAAGGTAAATAAAATGCAATCACACTCATCAACAATGGTACTTGCGAAATTCACTTAACAGATCTCCAGAGCTGTCTCTCTCAACATCCTGGGATCTCCCATTCTTCCCATGTGGCAGTATCCCTTCCAGTTACAAAGTGTGGTCTTAGTTCTGCACCAAATGCATGATTTTGGGGGTTCTCACAGAAAGCCGATGCTTATGGGATCACATTTCAGAGTCAATTCTGGTTTTGAAGAGCAAGTCAACAAATCCTGACTAGGACAAGGAACCAGTTTAAACCACTCAATGAACTACATACCTGTAGGGTACATGGGGACACAATCTATTCATGTGTTTATTGGTCTAATGGCAATATGCACATCAAGGATAGTCTGAGACAAGACCGCAGCTGTTGGACAAGAGCAAGGTACTCCACAGCTTAATTCTGATCTCTTCCCACCCAGAGATAGCAGGCAGTCAGTTCGGACACTATCACTGTGGGATCCATGGAGAAAGAAGATGATAGCTTTGGCTCCAACACCAGACATAGTAAGGTAGGCTGCAGGTATGAAATACTAGCATACTCAGAATTTATAAATGAAACTTTAAAATTTCTGAGGGATTTTTTTAATTCTGAAAAAAAGTAATTAATTTTCATGTAAGAGTTCTATAAGCATTTCAATTTGAATATCTTATTCTTTTCAGTGCCTGAATCTTAGACCATAGGATGCCTATTTAAATTGTTTTGTATTATTCCTGGGATTTTATGTGGTCCTAAATTGGACAAAGATAAGAGGAAATTTTCTCATTGACCACAAGTTCCCTCTACAAGTCCCTAAGAACTGAGTAAATTATTTGGCTGAGCAAACTCACCCTATGCACACTTTCCACTGTATGAATACTTCCTCTATTCCTTGTTTTTATGGTTCAACAATATATGAATTACAATTAGTAAAGATGTGCTATTTAAAGAATACAGGACCAAAGAAATGAACGACTAATGTTACCAATGAATAGTAATGGTCAAACACTAGAAGAAAATAAAAATAGCACATTTTTTAAAGACCTTGGGTTAGACAAGCAGTTTAAATTACAGTGTCCCATAAGCATGCAGTATCAGACGATACTACTGAAGGACTGATTACTAAAACCCACTCATTACAGGACCACAGACAGCAGGCTCCACTGACCACAAAGTACACACACCTTCAGAAGAACAAGCCTTGACTTTCCAAGACTCCAAACCCCAGTCATGACTGAATTAAGTATTTTCAGGCTCTGTATCATCAACCCCTAGTAAAGAAGGCTGTTATATTACATAAAGACTTCTTAGCTGTTGACCAGTGTCCTCAAATGCAAGCACACACTAAGTGATGGTACCACCAACAAGGGTTCTACACACCTCTTGTCCATTCTCCTATCCTAATGAAATGAAACCCTTAGGCATTACACAATGCAGCAATAACATCTTTCCAGCATGAATGGCATCAGGTGCTTTTTTAAAACACAAACCTCTTCCGATAATATACCATTATGACAGATGACTAATCTGCCACCAGTAACCAATTCTTTTCTGGAGTGTAATAAAATAAACACTACCTACCAAAGACATCTTTCTGAAATGAAGACCAGCACCATCTTAGCTTGCTGATTACAGATAGATAACAAATTATGTGTGACATTTTCTAAACTAACCTCAACCTCTTTATTCTGTTTAGACAGTTCTCTGTAAGAAAGGGATGAATGAAGACAGGACATCAATCACTGTGGAATATTAGCACCTTGAAGATGTCTTTAGCAGGTCAATAATCTTTTCACCTCAGAAGGACTTTATCAGATCTTGTCTAAAGCCTGGATAAAAGCTCTGCATTAAGCACTTCTAACACTGACAGTGCGCCTCCACCACACAAAGCTGGTTTCTTCCTTAGGGTGCAATCCTCAAGGTCACAATTCTTTGCAGCTTTCCCAAATGACAAAGGAGCATTACCAGTGGCCAAACAAGCTGTCAACACAAACTTTGTCATAGCTCTGATAAAGAAACTGGCAGACAGTGATAATAAGGTCTAATTTCTCTCCTTCCCATGGGAGGTAAATAGATTTCAAATCAGTCTAGAAACCTATGTGCAGGAAGCCATGTTATCTCTGGCCATTCAAAAGAAAAAGGACTCACTGTAAACTCATCTAAAGGTTCATTGATTTCAATGTCCAGCACTTCATCACTGTACAGCTGCTCCTCCTCCGGCTCATCCCCATATTCTATTTGGTCTTCTGTCAGCTCTGTGTCATGGCCTTCATACTGTCCTTCCTCTGGGTACTCTTGAGTATACAGTTCTTGTTCCTCAGGTTTGTGGTAGGCTAGCTCATCATCTCCTTGTTCATACTCAGATTCCTGTTCTCCGGATTGGTCATTGGTGTTGTCAGACAGCTCAAATGATGTAACTATGCCAGAGGTGGTATTCAGACTGATGGTGACACCCTGCGAACTAAATGACAAAACACAATGAAAGATAGACTGAGTGGAGGCTTAAAGCTGCATCATTACCTAACTGAGTTACCAGACTTATTCACTGGTAACAAAATATCCTACTGGGTGAGTATGCTTTAACAATCTGTAAAATACAACTGCACTAGATTCCAAGTAGTCCAGGGCCACTGACCCTCAATGCAGATGGCATCTCTGTTTGTCAGCTCTGTTATCTGACTAAAAAACTGAAGTCAGCCAGATGAAGAAGCTGGTCTGGCTTACAAAGATCCAAGGCTAAAACTAAACACTTTGCATAAACAGACAGACTGTCTGGTAGAACGAAATGCTAACAGAAAATAAGAGTATAACCTCAGAAAAGTATAGAATTGTTTTTAAGATTCATTTACCCTTATTTTTGGTTTGTGTGATTGTCTGCATATACAAGCACTGCATGTATGCCTAGTGCCCACAGGCCAGAAGAGAGCACAGGATCCCCTACAGGTGATTGTAGGTGCTGATATAGATACTGGAAAATAAATGGAGAGTCCTTTGAAAGAACACTAAATGCTCTTAACTGCTGAGCCATTTCTCCAGTAACCAGAGTTAGAATGCTAAGAACAAACTGGTTTTCAAAAAAAAAAAAAAAAAAAAAAAGCCTGACGTAAATTATAATCTTCTTTAGAAAAACAAAACATTAACTATCTATATAAAAGTGCATCTCAACATTCAAATAAATGCTAGTCACAAATATATTTTAAAAAATAATTGATACAGAACCAGCTGTGATGGCTCATCTATAATTCCAGCACTCAGGATGCTGACACAGGAGGATTGACATGAGTCAGGACAGCCTACACTAAAACTAAACCCAAAAACTAGCAGTTTCTTCATAAGAGAGCAAAGGGTCTTAAAACCACAAAACCCATATTATAGGTAATTATTATCACTACCTACTAAAGTGCAAACATCTCAAAAGAGTTCAAATGCAGGGGTTGGAGACAGGGTTCAGCTGTTAAGAACACTGGCTTGTTCTTCTGGGAGACCCAAGTTCTAGTCCCAATGCCCACATGGTTGCTCACAACCACATGGCTGCTCTGTACCTCCAGTTTCAGAGGTTCTGACACCCTCTTCTGGTGTCAGAAGACACACAGGTGTTACACAGACATGCATTGCTATGTACAATTTTTTAATTAAGTTAAGTATGTATATATACACACACACACACGTACACACAAGATTTCAGATTCAAGACCATAAAGTAAATCTGTGCTCACAGCAAGGAGCCTATAAAGCAAAACTGAGCACACCATAGACTTCAAACATCTGGCCAAACTCCAAAGATACATTTCAAAGCCAAATTCACTCAAAAGATCAAAATACAATTCATGATATCAAAGAAGAGAATTGGCAAATGCATCTTGCTAGTAGAATAATTTAAAAGTATACTTTTAGTCACAAACCATATGAAAAAACAGGTTTCAAATCTAATGGCCTTCCTATGATGTATCTGCAATTACATATATAACCCAGGAGGATGTGTATATTTTTCCCTTGTTGTCTTCCTAAAAACAGAAAAATGAGTATTTCTAAATACTTCTCCAGAGCGGTATCAATTAAAAACTGTCTGAAAAGGAAAACAAAAACAGCAGCCGCTTGCATCAAGTCAGAGACCACCACACTCCAAGCAGACAGCACTGAGCTTTCACAACCTGCTCTGAAGGGCATACATGACTTTAAGCCATGGGGACAATCTGGGACCTATTTATGGGGACAATCTATATGGCTTCCACATAGAATACAACAATATCCAATTCAGAATGTAACTGTCTGTTAGAAATCCAATACCACATTATTCAATTACTCATTATAATTACAAAATATATAAACAACTCTCATCAATTTAGTTAAATATCATCCAGTTTTGTTTTTTTGGTTTTTTTTATTTTTTTATCATCCAGTTTTAATGTTAACATTGAATACCTGAAATTTTCTTCATCTTCATTATCACTCTGTAAAAGATCATCATTCAGCTCTTCATCTGACAAATCCGACTGATTCTAATTAAAAAAAGAAATTAATTAATTTGTGTCACTTCCATAAGAAGACTTCTTACCAAGCACAAGCTGACCCTGAGAGGGTTGCTTCTAACCTACTGCTTGACCTCTTGCCATCCAAGTTTGCTCAGTCTGGCATTGGCATAGAGAATCTGAAGAGCTCACATACTGGCTAACACCTGAGAAATTTTTAATGCCACAGACAAGTAAATATCAAGCAAACATAATGGTCACATTTATTATAATTCTAGCACAAAAGAAAGAGGTTAAGACAGCCCTGCAAGGGAATCTGTTAACAATTTTTCCTTAACCAAAATAAACAAGAATGGCTGCCTTGCCTGGCACAATGACACGTCTTTAATCCCAGCACAGGCACAGGCAGGCTATCTCTGTAAGCTGAAGGTCAGCTTCAAAAATGAATGAAGCCTTAAAATGACCAACAATGACAGAAACAAAAATCTGAAGATTTTAAACAAGAGATACAAATCTGATACAAGCTGTTTTCAAGGTCACTGGATCAGAAATTATACCAATTAGAAACATAACTTCAGCTTTCCCAAAACAGACAGCATGAAAATACAAATAATAGCTCAGGTCTCCCAATGTTGTCACCCATCTCATTAGTATGTCGAGGCATCAGAGTGATCTGCTAAAGTTCTAAATTCTAAGCTGGGTTAAATATGTCTCAATATTCTAGACAGAGGGGTGGTTCAACTTTCTTCCTCTACTAAAAGTTTTCCTAAGTCTAAAAGGGGGATATCCTTCCAAAAGGCAAATGCATGTCCCACCCCCACCCCTACTCACTCAAAACTCCAAGTGAAGAAAGAAAAACTGACTTGATTTTTTACTTCTTAAATGAAACAACAAGTGTCTGAGTAAGGTTAAATTTAACCCTAACTGTGTTAATACATTAAGTGTGTATTTTTTTATAATAGTATTTCTAGTAGTCAAAAATAATTCTAGGAAAATATTATTAGCTCAAAAGACCTTATCTATCTCAACAGTCAAATAAGCCACTCAAAGCTGTGCTTCCACACAACAGGATGGACCTATAATAAACAGATCTAAAACAAATTAGCTTTAGTGATATAACCAGCTACCCAAACAGTCAAGAAGAAAACAGGAAGGCTCAAAGGTCCCAAAGACCACAGAGTGGCAGGAAGTGCTTACAAAATCCTTTGCCTCATCTTCCCAAGGAAACATAAAAAAGTCCCCTCCAAAACACCTAAAATTGAGGAGTTTCAATAGAACAGCAGGGTTTTTAAAAATGGGGACAAAAGGGTTCTCAAACACTGGCACTTACGACAGAGCCCGTCTTAGGGTTTTACTGCTGTGAACAGACACCATGACCAAGGCAACTCTAATAATAAAGGACAACATTTAATTGGGGCTGACTTACATGTTTAGAGGTTCAGTCTGTTGTCATCAAGGTGGGGGCATGGCAGCTTCCAGGCTGGCATGGTGCAGGAGGAGCTGAAAATTCTACATCTTGTTTCAAAGGCAAGCAGGAGAAGGCTGGTATCCAGGCAGCTAAGATTGGGATCTTTTTTTTTTTTTTTAAATATTTATTTATTTATATGAGTACTCTGTAGCTGTCTTCAGACACACCAGAAGAGGGCATCAGATCCCATTACAGATGGGCAGGGGAAAGAACAGAGCTGGACTTCCTCCAGCCAGCTTGTTAAATAGATATAATAGTCCAGTCTCAAACATTTGGGAGCTAGCTGGTTAAGAGAAAAACTTCAACAAACATTTATAAAATAGCCATTAACACTAGGAAGAGAAGGTAAGAAGACTGTAAGAGCCAGTGGACTAGGACATTAAGGATGAGATAGTGTCATACACACAACAGTGTCACACACACACACACACACACACACACACACACACACACACACGATGGGACAAACACAATGGACAGATGGACTGACTGAGTCAGTCACATTCTAAATCACATTCAATCACTACAGAAGAATTAGAGAGAGAGTGAAAGCAGGACCAGGATGAATCCAGAGCCCAAGACTACTAAACTGTCTGAAAGTCTTAACTGAATGCATAATGAACATGAGTATAGTTCTTAACAATGTGAACCCTAACAATTTTAAGACTTGAAAATGAAGTACAAAGAATTACACCGAGGACCCAGGAGAAGACTCAATGAGGTGCTTGTCACACAAGCATAAGAACCTGAGTTCAATCCCCAGCACCATGAACCTAGAATTCTACCACTAGAGAGGTCAAGACAGAAGATCCCTTGGGCTCACTGACTAGCCAGTCTAGCAAAACTGGTGAGCTCCAGGTTCAGTGAGGAAATCAATCTCAAAAATTAAGGCGGCAAGCAATTGAACAAGACATGTAGCAGCAACCTTTGGCCTCCACATGCACATATGAACATACATAAGCACACACACACATATACATAACCTCTCTCATACATAAACACTGAACGCACTTACAAATAGCATTAATGCTTAATATTAAGCATATGTTAATACTAAGTTTGATAAGCTTGGATATGCTCAGCCCAGAGAGTGGCACTATTAGAAGGTGTGGCCCTATTGAAGTAAGTACGGCCTTGTTGGAGTGGGTGTGTCACTGTGGATGTGGATTTTAAGACTGTCATCGTAGCCACCTGGAAGCCAGTAAGTGTTCTGTTAGCAGTCCTCATATGTAGAACTCTCAGCTCCTCCTCCACTATGCACGCCTGGATGCTGCCATGTTCCAGCCTTGATGATAATGGGCTGAACTTCTGAACCAGCCCCAATTAAATGTCATTTATAAGACTTACCTTGGTCATGGTGTCTGTTCACAGCAGTAAATCCCTAACTAAGACACTAAGTGAAAACAGAAAATGTTTTTAAACTATTTAGTAAACCAAAAAATGTTAATTCACTTTAGGCAAACGAGGGAGGTGGCTCAGTGAATAAAGCACTCACTAATCAAGGACTGGAATTCAAGATTCCCAGCACCTACACAAAAACTTGGTGGGCATAGTGGTCCACCTGTGACCCAAGAACTCCGCAAATGGAAGCAGAATCCTAGCCAATCAGCTAGAGACCTTGCTTCAATAAATAGAGAAGAGTTAAGAGGTGCAGAACGTCAACCTGACCTCCACATGAACCTCAAGTACACATACCACCTGCCCACAAAGAAAATTCTCACTTTCATCTCATGCTTCACAATTCTACTTTTTACATGATTTCATAAAACTGACTGGAAGTATATTATAGACAGTACACATGTTAAAGATAATGTTTCAAAGGTGCTTAATCAAAAGGTCTAGAAAGTTCCCATGAGAATTTTAACTTTTATATATGCAGATCTGTTACACAATATAGCTTGGCAAATTTACCTTTAAGCTGTCAGTGAATATTCCCACTGCACCTTCTAGCACCACAACATAAAGTAACAAACCTATAAGCACTTCATTCCTTTAAGGCAAATGCATGTTTTATGCTACTGTTATCCTGATTCTGATACCTGCTAGAGTTGGACACAGCAGGAACTAAGAATACTTGCTCTCCATGGTAATCTGAAGCATCTACTAATAACCAGCCATTCTGCTGGGCTGGTGGAGTAATAACCCCAGGGCAGAATACATGCTGGGCATCTGTGAAGCTCTGGGTCAATCTACAGCAACAAAACAATCACTCCATTTACAAACTTCTGGTCCCATGCTCAGCTTTCTAAAAATCTACCCCCTACACAAGTGATTGTGGTATGTCTCTGTTTTAGGTATAATTAAGTAATTCTTGTAAGCAATCTTTTTTTTTTTTGTTTTTCTTTACCTTTTTGCCAGACAGTAAATCTTCTCCAAGCAAGTCATCTTCAAGTTCACTGGGGAAAGAAAAATGCAAAATGGCACTCCTATTAAGACTAGAAAATGAACAGTAGTCACTCAAAAATCCAGTAAAAGCTCCAGGGTATGAGAACTTCCAGGTAGCTATACTTTCCTTCCTCTACAAAAAGGATATTCTCAAGGATACATGAACAAATCTGTCTGTCAGCTAAGGTCAGGCTCAATACAGAAGGTGGCTTGCTAGACTTAAGCTTGGCACTGTATAAAGTACTGTATTCCCTTTGAACCTGAATAATCAGCAAAATGAGATATATGCAAAGAAAAAGGTGCTCAATATTATTAACCGGGAAGAAAAAAAACCCCACAAGAAATCATGTGATACTCATCCAACTAGCAGAAACCAAAAGAAACTTAAAATGATTGAGCTGAAGCAGTGGGTGGCTTAGCAGTTAAGAGCACCTGCAAGACTAAGAGTTCAATTTCCTGCACCCATGTCAGGGAACTTCAAGTATAGCACTGAGGATTCAACATTCCATTCTGGCCTCCAAGAGCACGGCACTCACACGGCATACACACACACACACACACACACACACACACACACACACACACACACACACACACCTTAATATTTTAAAGAAAATTTTAAGATTATGATGAAGTTATAAAATTCTATGCAGTATCCCAGGAGTGTGGTCTGGAAATCACAGTGGTCACTTGCCAGGTTTCCCAGCATGCTTTTGTAATAAAGTCACTACAATAGGTTTTCTTAAGGCTCCAGAGGGAGTCTATAACACATCATGAAGGTTGAAATACTTTCCACTTCCTTATCAAAGACCACAGACCATTTCCACTCAGGTGTACAAGATATTCCCTCTCTTACCATCCCCATTTGTTTTTTTTTGTTTGTTTGTTTGGTTGGTTGGTTTTTTTGTTGTTGTTTTTGTTCCCAAAGCAGTTCTGTTTCTATATTCTTAACACCGGTACATATGTGATAGCATATATGTAGATACAACATCTAGGCCCCCAAGGCAAAGAAAACATGTCAAGACAATTATTTTTTATTAAGTGAAAATGGTTACTACTAGATATGTTTTTAATTACAGGGAACTGACTTTTTAGAAGCAAATGTCTTTATGGACCAACATAAGAAAAATACAATTTAAGTCATGAAGATACAGAGCAGGTCCAGGAAAATCTAACTGTACAAATACTCTTACTAAGACTACTTAGGCTCCAGTTTAAATTTTCTGTAGGTTTTGAGATTAACACCAGTACTAATTTACTATTTTAGTATGTTGCTGAACACAATAGTAGAAGCTCTAAGAATGTAGAGATGGAGTTTTAAGTGAAATACACACTCCTAAAAAGCCTTTCAGAACTAGAAACAACCTGGAAAAATCATTCACTTCATATGCTAAAGGCTCCTAAGTTACTGTTAAGTTATCCTGTAGTCTTATAACCTCACTTTATAACTAGAAATATGGACAAGAGCTTAAATAACCTGAGACAAAGAGAGATGCAAGACAAGGACTTTAAAAATTATCTTTCTGACTTCTGCATAGTGCCAATATTTTAAAACCAATAATGTAGGACTGGATTATCTTCTGTGTTACATTCCTCCCGTCAGGGTAGGGAAATAAGCTGCCAGGCAACGCCTATCTGAGAACCTGAGTCTATGTGATAAAAGCATGCAAGCACCTCTTTGAAACACAGCTTTAAGAAATGAGGATGGACTTTCTCAGGACACATTAATTGGGATGGTAATAAGAGAGGTCTTCATAATTATACCAGAAAAACTACAAAGAACGTGCAACTTTTGCTAACAAGTAAGAGCATTGAAAACAAATGGATTTTGAATGACTGTGTTTGTGTGTCGGTCACCTGGCTATGTATGACAGCATGGCCGTTGCTTGAGAACTCAGTCTACTGCCTTCTGGCTCCTATCCACTCTAGTCTTTCACTCATTCTGGAGTTGAACTGTGTCCTCCAGGAATGGCTCACATAGTTGTCCCCACCTGCGGCTTCTGGTTCAGTCCCATACCTGTCCTCCCCGAGGCCTAGACAGGAACCACTATGTTCTGGGTGGGTCCCCCTCACTCCTTAAGCCTGCTCCCTAAATACAATTTCATTAAATGATTCTCAATTAAGATCTCAGTGTGTGCCTATGTTGCCTGAACATCTTTCAGATGCTAAGTCAGCATCACCATATTCTCTTGCAAATCTCCACTGATACAACATGACAAGAGGTTTTCATAATAACCATTCTTCCAAACTTCTCCATTATGCAGCAGGCAGAAAATGTTTGATACTTAAACAGTATCAAAACATGCAAAGCACAGAATCTTGAATGTGCAAACATCATACTGCAGACCAGGTGGGAAAAGAAGCTGGTTTACAGAGACAACTGCTACCCATACTGAGGAGAGTAATAAAACCAGGCTTCCTCACACCATGACCAACCTACATAGCAGGAAGGAAGCTGCCAAAAACTACAAGTCCTAACAATAGACAGATTCAGAAGCCAACCGGTATAAATTCTAATTAAGGGACTATTAGAGCAGTCTGACCCCCATAAGAGAATAAGTACCACAGATTAAACACAACTGATAAGACTCTATGCTTTAAAATTATTCTAAACCAATGCTCAGGAGTAGAAGATGTTATAGATAATTACTTTGGAAAATCTTAAGCAAAATTACTTTGCTTAGGAGCAAATGAAAATCTGCTGTACTGGCTGGTGTTGTGTGTCAACTTGACATGAGCTGGAGTTATCACAGAGAAAGAAACCTCCCTTGAGGAAATGCCTCCATGAGATCCAGCTGTAAGGTATTTTCTCAATTAGTGATCAAGGTGGAGAGCCCAGCCCATTGTGGGATGGTACTACCCTGGGCTTTTAGTCTTGGGTTCTATAAGAGAGCAAGCTGAGCAAGCCAGGGGAAGCAAGCCAGTAAGTAACATCCCTCCATGGCCTGTGCATCAGCTCCTGCTTCCTGACCTGCTTGAGTTCCAGTTCTGACTTTCTTTAGTGATGAACAGCAACATGGAAGTGTAAACTGAAACCCTTTCCTCCCCAACTTGCTTCTTGGTCATGATGTTAGTGCAGGAATAGAAACCCTGACTAAGACACCTGTCTGATCTGTGCCTTGGAAGAACTTACACAGTTAACAGACACACTACAGGAAACAAACCACTGTGACTACATTAAGTCCTCCAGAAGTGTTTGGCTCCTAGTGGAGGTACAAGATAGAAATGAGAGGTTTCCACATACTGACCCACTAAACTAAGACTTCAATGTGAACAACCTTTATACTTATATTCATGAACATAAAATACAAGGGGGTTGGTTAGACTATATAGATAGGAAGCCAAGCAGAAATCCTAGAAAACATCATTTTGTTTCTTTCACAAAGAACTAAAAGCTTCAGTTCTGATGACCAACCTCCAAAGGCCATGATTCAGCTAAAATCATGGTCTCCAGGGTGGTGCTGGTAAAGGTAATGGGACTCTGAGTAGACAGGGACTAGCAAGAGATCCCAGGAAATAATGGGACATGAGTATGTTTCTGGCTCATAACATGAGTGGTTTTACTTGGCCACATGCCTCTCCCATAATATGCTTCCTCATCAGAGGCCCAAAGCTAATTGGGGCCCTCAATTACAAAGTAGAGCATCTAAAACTATAGGGCACACAACTTTCTATGTTAACTGTCCAAGCACTTCACTGTAGCAACAGACAACACAAATGGGAAGAACCAATACTTTAAAGTACAGACCTTTATCTGGATCTAACCTCAAACCATAGGAAAGCAGACATGTAACTGCACTGTGTGAAAATGCATGGATACAGGCACACATACAAACATAACAGGTAATAGGGAAAATATGAACAACAATCAGGCATGTATAGTCAGGGATTTTCCTTAGATGCAATATGGCTGTATGTGTAAGTACTGTGTATTTTAAGAAATATCCTCAAATGTTTCCAAGTAACCTACATCTGATTTGAGGGCTTGCAGACTGTATAAAAACTGATAATCACCCAAGCTGGCTGACAGTACAGTGGGTTGGCAGTGCTCTATCTATCATACTTCCACATATGCCTGAAAGTCTGGATAAGTTAAGTATCAAACAGTGCAATCAAATTCAGGTAGACTGTACTCTGTTGAAAACAATTAACTTTGTCAGAATCAAACAATAATATCTCCCCCACCTCCACCCACACAAATAAAATACATCTCTTTCACGCCCTAATATTCCTCTCTGGAATCCTGACTGAGCAATGAATGAGTCAGGAAAGGCTAACTACTCTATCTTAGGTTGATTATTCAAGATTCCATTGTAAATCATTCTGTAAACTCCTGGGCACTTGTTCTTAAATTAAATCAGCCCATAACCATAGCATATTTTTTGTTCACTCGCCTCAGCACCTAACACAGCCAGCCTGTGCACCACCAGCATGCCTCCTCTAAAAGTAGAGCTCCCCTGCTCCAGAGGCACCTGCCACACTGAGATGACATCAGCCATCACCAACTATTCTTCACTGTGTGTGCAACTGTGGTTTACAAAGCAGGCACCACCTGCACTACTAGTTAGGGAAACAAAATTAAAAGTTAATTGATATTAAATGACAAAATGTTTAAAGTCTTGCTAACTACTGGGTAGGATATATACCAAAAGATACTGTGGCATTCAAATGGTCATAGTGTGGGTCTACATGCTCCACACAGCTATTTACAAGATAAACTTGGACCTGGCCCTGGTACAGCCTGAAGAGACCTCCCATCAGTCCAGCAGGAGGTCCATGTAGGACAGGGCACCAAAGGGCCAGCACACTGTCTTTGGTAAAGATCTCTGTCTCCAGCACAGGATCACAGACATCACACAAGGCACTGTGGGGGAGCCCAAGTATGGACATACCTGTCCCAGTCCTCGTCAGCAGCTCTTCTTCTCCAGGACCGTTCTGCACCAGGCTTGTCAAACTGGTCAAAGTCATCATCTGTGAATAAGGGTCCACTCAAGTCAGTTTTGTTAAATTAAGACAGATACATGGCAATTGCTAGGACAGCTTCCTTAGAAGTTCAGCCTAACCCTTCAGATTATCCATATATAGCAATAATAAATCCTCAGCCATGCTGAAACATTAGTTTTTTTAATAAAAGCAATCCAAAATGTACTGACTACTAGGCATGAAAATACAGCAAGAACAGCATTCTTAAATTATAACTTATTACTACAAAAATGACTTGTTAAAAGTTAGAGACTCATAATAATTTTTTCAACCTTCACAATTTTCCAAATAAGTCCACAGGGGTCATAAAAGCATACTCAAACAGGCAAAATAGGAAAAAACATCAAATGACCACTATTGTAGCACTATTGTGGACTACCAATATCCCATGAATATAAACCAAAAGAAATACCAGATAAAGGGTACAAAGGAGCAGGACAAACATCTGAGAATGTGGCTGAAAACTTCCCAAATTTACTGGAAAACAATCAACTTTCATATCTAGAAAAACTCAACAAATTTAACTTACAACACAATAAGCATGTGTGCTTGTGTATGTGTGTGCACGCACATACACACACAAACATGTGCCCCAGTTAAAATGCCCCAAAGCCAAAGACAGAAAATCTAAAGAGGAGAAAAGGTTCATCACTATAAGGTAACGAGAATAAATGCTGCTCATCCCCAGAACCAGGAGTTGGGGGGTTCAGGGAGTAAAGGAAAACTCAGAGTGCCTTATAGCCTGCAAAGCTATCTTTCACAGAGATGAAAATAAAAGCTGCAACCAAGCTCTTCTGATTAACAGATCTACAATAATGTAATTAGGTGATGTGTGAAAATTATTTCCTGTTGCTGTTTTCTGAAATAAGGTGAAAATGACTTTAAGTTGAGATAACACTGGACATTAAGAGGACACTAAATCAATGACTGGTGCCCTTATGAGGAAAAGGAAATTTGTAGACAAGACAATACAGAGAAAGGGCCATGTCAGACCAGACAGTGAGGCTTCTAGACAAGTATCACCCGGAACTGGAAAAGAGTGATACTGGGATCCCCAGAGACTGTCTAATCTCCTACCAGCAACTTTCCATCCAGCTACCCTCTTTGTAGTGTTTAGACATTTACGCTTTTATCTCCTACCTGAATCTAAGGGTAAGTTCTTAGCCTTTATCTGTCATCCCTGTGCTCTCCTAGACATGCACATGTGATATCCCACATGCTTTTCCCCCTCTTCTCCATTAAATGGATACTCTCATAGACCTCCACACTTGCTCAATCTTCTACTAAACTGTCAAAATACTATTTCAGGGATCTTACTTTTCAGATCTAGAAATGCCCCTTGCTTCCTCTTTATTTCTGTCTCTTTCTGAGCATGCTGTTCTCCTAAATTCTAATTATATATACAATAATGGTCATTTATTTTGGTTTCTTCTTTTGGGGTCTAGGGTTTCTTAGACAGTTATTTCAAAGTATTTCTGGGTCTCCTGGTAGGTGGCTGCTGTTTCTTTTCCTCCTGGGGGTAGATCATACTTTCCTGGGTCCTTTGTACAAGCTGATTTTTCATTTAAAACTATGTATATCTTGGATACCGCAATAGAGTAACAATTCATCTCTACCATGTCCATGGGTGCTGCACTTATTTACTCGGGCAGGTTGTTGTCCATTAAATAACTTCCAAACCATCTCTACAAATACTATCTATTCCATCTCTTCTTGAATGAGGTTACTAAAATCCCTAGCCAGCCAGTGACCTAAAAGGATTATCTTTAAATACCTCAATACAGTAAGGTAAGGGAAAATTCACCCACAATGTATGACCATGATAAAAATTAAACAAAGTGAATCTGCATCAATACTCTGTAAAAGCACAAAAGAAAAACTTTGTTCTTAAACAAAGCAAGGTTCTTTTACATAAAGCATCACCAAAACCAACGGAAAATCTGACTGAGTACCATCAGAACCTACATCTACTCTCGCAAAGGCACAATCAGGCAATGAAAACAAGCCAAACAGCTCTTTCGTTCCCAGTGAACTCGTCCACTAATGTGAAGACCTTAAGCCTGCCCAAGTATCACAGTGGGTAGCCTGGACCTCATCTGTCATCTTCAGTGAGTGGGAACAGTGCTGTTGAATGAACCCCTAATTCTGGGATTGTCAACATAAAGGGAAATGCTGATGCTACAGAGTGACTGTTTAATTAGTCCAATCTACAAGTCAAACTAACTTAATTTTACAAAGACAACTGAGTGAGGAGTTAGTGAAGAACAAGGATATGCCACCCTTCAGCTCACTGATGTGTGCACAGTAAGGGCACACTGATTGTATTCCTGGAAGGTTAGGAGTTCAAAGTTCTAAACTGTAGCAGAATTTTAGAGAGCCATTGTATCTGGCATGAATTCTGGAATGATGGCACCAAGGCTTTGTGGTAGCCTTTTGTAAATAGTCAGTGATTGCCATCTGAGGTTTTATGCTCTTCTGAAGGATCCCAGATCCTTTGCACAACTTAGTTCTGAGACATACCTAGCAAACCAGTAAGCCTCCTATGGCTGAGAACTGCTTAGGTAATGGTTCCTTCTGACAACTCCTAGATAAGAGGTTTTGCTATGCTTGACTTGCATAGCACTGACTTGCTAACACTGCACTTTGTGCAACAATAATACAAAATGGGTTTAAGGTTCAGTACTTGAGAAGCTGAGGCCCTGCTGCTGAGAAGCCTAAATTCATCCTACAGGGTCTTCCTTAGAGCAATCATCTCTTGTAACTTTGAACACGGACATCTAACTTCTTAACACACATGGTTGGTTTTTCATACAACCAACCCCCATTTCACAGCTAAGGAAACCTCTCTCCACTCATTTCATTAGCAGAAGAGAGAACAAATTCCAAGAACTTTAGAAACTCTGCATAGGGATCAGAAACAAGGCCCACTCTTTCACCATACTACATATAATTAATGCCCATCAAAAATCCTGATCACTATAACCCCAGAATGTGCTTATTTAGAAATAGCAGGGGTTGGGATTTAGCTGATGGTAGGCGCTTGCCTAGCAAGCGCAAGGCCCTGGTTCGGGGTCCCCAACTCGAAAAAATAGAAAAAAAAAAAAAAAAAAAAGAAAGAAAAAAATAGCAAAGACCTTGCACATAATTAGTTCAGATAAAAATCATTCTATTAGAGTGGGTCCCAAAACCAATAACTAATGTGACAAGCCACTCTTATACACCTAAAAGAAAGAATACAGGGCCTAAAGTTATTTGTGTATCAGTGCTCACAACAGTGCCACTATAGTAAGCAAAAGGTAGAAAGCACAAGTACAATTGGGGGAAATGACTTGTTTGCCTTTCTAATATGTTTTATAATATAGAATGTTTTATACATATAATACAGATGTGCCCAATGGTGCAACAGTTCCATGACTGTGATGAGGGTAATTAAATGTTCTGATTGGATTTAAGGCCTGCTCCACAGAAAGGACTTCTTCCTACTACTATACTTCTAGTCAACAGTCCATGGCTGGAGAGGGTCACAAGCCATTGTGGGGAAGCTACTATTGTTACTTAAATAGGCAAATATACTCATCAAACTGCCTCCTGAATATTTTGTTTATACCCTTAAGTAAGCTGCTCTTCGACTTTATCAAAGAAACTTTATCAAAAAAGCTTCTTTTTGTAGTGGTTCTCAAGCAGTGGTTACTGCAAACTCAAAACTGATCAAAGTACTGACCGTGGCTGTTCCATGTTCAGCCCTAAATCAAGTATCTGTCATCACCCATCCAAAGCTTAGGGAGTATCTCAGAAAAGGAGCACAAGAGAACGTGCTGGAGAAAGAAGTTGTCTTCCAGACACGACTTGACAGCACTCACCCAAACTCACAGCAGCTGTGATTACCTCGCAAGACTAGACTGTTCAACACTGTATCAAGACCTCAACCCTTCCCAAGTGTTTAAATATCCAGTTAATGCAGTTAAGTAGGAACAACTCAAGAAGACCACCTCCACCCCCATGAAGATCTACTGGTAGGTAATGGTTGCTGGAAGGGTAGATTTTCTTCAATGCTACAACCATTGTTAGGTTGCCTATTCTATGTAAAAAAAAGAAAGAGGTACTCACCCATGTTTATATAACCAACCCCAACTAAACTCAAGTCACTAAAAAGAAAAAAAGACATAAAAAAAGGTGGGCTAGCTGGGAAGATGATCAGTAGGAGTGCAAAGAGACTTTGTAGGCTAATGAGGATTAAATATGATAAAATATATTAATATACTGTATAAAAATGTCATAATAGTAAAACCTATTATTGTATTTAATAGCATGCTACTAAAAGTGTAATAGTATTAATTTGGGAATATAAAAAAATACTACAAAAAGTAGACTAAAAGCTGACATTTCAATTTTTTTTTTCCGGAGCTGGGGACCGAACCCAGGGCCTTGCACTTGCTAGGCAAGTGCTCTACCACTGAGCTAAATCCCCAACCCGACATTTCAATTTTTAAAAGTAACTTTAAACCCATGTGTAATTCAGTCAAGCATTCTTCCAACACTTAGTATTTTTCAAACTTTTCAAATTCCCCAGAACTTCCACTAAGAGAGCAGCATACAGTTAACACAGCACATGTGCGCTCACATGCAAAGACAATTGAAACAACCTCTGTAATCACAGATTAAAATCCAAAATGAGACCGGGTATTTGGGGTTGGGGTTGGGGTTGGGGGGGTCCTCTCTGTAACAGGCTTATAGATGTTTTCACTCTTTAACAAAGCATACAGAGCAAGAAAACTGTGGACAAAAATACAGAACAAATTTATAAATGAAGGAGGTATTGAACCCAGGAATGCATGTTTGTTTAACACTGAGAACCTATTAACACAACACTATATTAAGAAACTGGAGAAGGGAGATCCATGATTGCCTCTGCAACCAGAGAAGTACTTGATTCAAACTCTATCAACCACCTATATAGCAAATGTCACACTCAAGTAAGACATTTAAAAATCAGCCACTGAGCTGTAAACCAAGACAAAGAGATCAGGACATCTCTCACCACCCACTGTTCTGGACTAGGTATTGGAGGGACAGACAAATACTTTCTATTCAAGTGCCTGACTTCAAAAAAAGAGAGACATAGATGAAGATAAAACAGATACAATTACATAACTAGAAAAATCTCAATCTCCAAATTATTAAAACCAGAGTCCAACTAGTTGTAACTATCACAATTACCAAAGTGTCCTGGTTAGCGTTCTGTCAATCTGACACAAGACAGAGTCATCTGGGAAGAAGGAACACATTTGAGAAAATACCTTCATCGGACTGACCTGTGGGCAAGTATATAGAGCATTTTCTTGATTGATATTTGGTGTGGGAGGGTCCAGTCTACTGGGGCAGTAGTGGTTCAAGAAAGCAAGCTGAGCTAGTCCCGAGGAGCAAGCTGAGAAGCAGCACTCTTTTTTTTTTTTTTTTTTGGTTCTTTTTTTTGGACTGGGGCCGAACCCAGACAGGGCCTTGCGCTTCCTAGGTAGCGCTCTACCTTCATGAGCTAAATCCCCAGCCCCGAGAAGCAGCACTCTTTCATAACCTCTGCATCAGTTCCTACCTTGAGTTCTTGCCCTGGAGAGTGATGTGAAAGCTAAAATAAACCCTTTTCTCCCTAAATTTCTTTCTGTCGAGATGTTTTATCACAGCAACAGAAACCCTGTAACACACAAAGGCAACAGGGGAGCTTTTGTATTATAAAGCACTAAGAAATGTGAGAACGTAAAGGTTTAAACAAACAAACTAGGGCTAGAGAGATGGCTCAATGGTTTAAGAGTTCAATGCCCAGCAACTGCATGGTGGCTCATAACCATCTATAATGGGATCTGATATCCTCTTCTGTCATGCAGGCATGCATGTAAATAGAAAACTCTTATATATACATAAATAAATCTTAAAAAACAAAAACAAACAAACAAAAAAGAAAACAGGGCTGTAGAGGGCTGGAGAGATGGCTCAGTGGTTTAGAGCACTGACTGCTCTTCCATAGGCCCTGAGTTCAATTCCCAGCAACCACATGGTGGCTTACAACCATCTGTAATAGGATCCAATAACCTCTTGCGTATGTCTGAAGACAGCTACAACATACTCATATACATAAAATAAACCTTAAAAAAATGTTTAAAAACAAAAATAACTACACCACCTAATTACAATATATTGCCAACTATTAGAAAGAAAAACAAGATGTCAGAGAGATGGCTCACTGGTTAAAAGTGGTACTCTTTAAGAGGTCCTGAGTTCAATTCCCAGCACCCACATGATGGCTCACAACCAGTGATGGGATTTGATTCCCTCTTCTACTTCTAGTGTGTGAAGGATATACATTAAATATTTAAAAAAATAGAAACAAGTGCTAAAAAAAAAACTACATGATATAAAACTTACGTTATAAAGGCCTAGCCTATTCACTCAAACATCCTATGTCTAAGTACCTTGCATAAGATGCATACTTAATAAATATTTGATAGGTAATAAATGATAAAAAAATAACTTGACAGTGGAACATTCTTTATACTGGATGAAAGAATCAATACTATAAAAATACCACTCTTAAGCCAAGCATGGCAGCAAATTTATGTAATTCCAGCATCATGAAGACTGAGGCAGAAAGAGGCAAGTACAATGCCTCAATCAAAAACCCACTTTACAAAAATTATTTTAACAACCCTATCAAAATCCAAGTCACAATACCAACAGAATTTTGTACAGACTTGGGAAGGTTATTATAACGTTCATTGTTTTTACTGAACCAGGTTAATCAAAAAGCATTCTGAAAAGCAAATGCTATGTTACAAGAACATACAACATGCTAATAAGCCATAATATTTAAAAGCTACTGACAGGAAAACCTACATAACAGAATGATAGGGAGTTCAGTACATGGAACCATAAAAGGTCCAAGTTCATACCATACCCAAAACAAGGCCTTTTGGGTTGATAGATATACAAAGGCATACGAAAAGGAAAGAAGGCCTTTTGGATTGATAGATACACAAAGGCATAAGGAAAGGAAAGAAGAAGTGACATGGAGAAGTCTCAGAGAGGAAAATGTTCAAGAGCAGATACATGTCACAAGGTAAAGCTAAAACTATCACACAATGCGTTTAAAACAAGGACACGGGGAAACCAAAGAGCCAATCATCAAAACAAGAACTTAGAAACAAGAAATACATTTGCTGCCCAATTTTTAAAAAGTGAATGAATGAACACATAATTACAAGGCACATATTCACTTGAGCACTATAAGTAGTATAAAGTACAGCATTGAAACTACTTTTCCCATCTACATTAGCAAAAATTCAGACTCACTTAAAAGAGAAAGGGAATATTTGACTGATGGAATGACAAAATGGTACTGAGTGTTGAGGATAACTAGAAAGTAGCTACCCAAACTTTCCATACATATGCCTCAGTGAGCCCAATCTTAAAGGTATCCATCTTCAGACATTCGCACAGGCACCCTACAGTGAAAAAAGAAAAATAAATGAAGATGCTCAAGAAATACCAATGGTAAGTGGATACATCTCTAACCTTCACAGAAAAGAAAGGTTCTCAGGTGAACGAGCAAACCCAGT
This sequence comes from Rattus rattus, assembly GCF_011064425.1. Lineage (NCBI taxonomy): Eukaryota > Metazoa > Chordata > Mammalia > Rodentia > Muridae > Rattus > Rattus rattus. Next base: position 157,118,873 of record NC_046159.1, on the reverse strand, counting down.
GCGATACACATTCTATTCACACTATTAAAGTACACTGTTCTCTGTGTGTACAAACATGCACAGGGTTATCTTCCAAGGTGGTTTTTCAGATCTTTCCCTATCTGAAAAACTACACTCAAGGACTAGGAAGATGTCTCAGTTGATGAAGTGTCTGCCACACAAGCATAAAGACCTTGTCCAGATCCCCAGTACCCACATAAAAAACTGGACCAGAAGTTTTGAATCCATTCCCCCTATGCTAAAAGGAGGACAGGGGAAGAGTCAGGGAATCCCTCTCTGGCTTACTGGTCAGACAGCCTCACTCAATCAAATGGATGAATTTCACGCTCAGTGAAATCCTGGTGAGGAGTGATACATGCATGGACTACTGTCCTTCACACTCACTGACACACACCTACACACACTCATATTAACACATATATAATAGGTGTGCAGGGTGTCACAAACACACCTTATAATCACTGTAAAATTCATTTTAACTTGCTAGACACAGTAGAACTGAACCTGTCTGGCCACTGAGGTAACATTAAACTGACAAAACACATCCTCAAAAACCAAAAACCTAATTCATGAGTTAAACAACATCAAAATGTTGGTAAATGTTGACAGTGGGTCATTCTTTTTACTATAGACCCAAGAAACAAAATTTTACAAGTACATTTGCCTCACCTATAAAAATCAGTGTATTTAAGGTCCAAGATTACTATTAAATTGTGAGACAAGGCACTCATTTTAGCCCAGTTCATGAGCTGCTTTATGAACTGTTAGGTCTTAACATACAAATCAGCTTGGAGGGTTTTTGCCAAAATTTATATTCTAACTTTTCATTTTATACTGCAAAGCTAAGCACTAGACCTTGAAATTTATTGTTTGCTCTACAATGTGTCCTTAAAGACCTACTTTTGCATTTATGCTAATCTCTATGTCCAGTGTTACAGGTGCAATATGACCCAATGCTTCTCCCACCCTTACTTGGTAACAGCTACTATGTAAAGTCATGGGCATGCTTCATTCCTATAAGCCCTTGAGTCTCACATCGACATAACTGTGCCTCTGTGATTATCTATTTTGGCCACCCAGAGATTCCGTTCATTCTGGTTATATTCTAGACACTGAAAATACCACTTCTACCACCACTACCAACCCCGCCTCCAAACATCAGTCCCTTACAATACTGAGATAATTTTAAACTATCAATTCTGGGACATTTAGCGGATTTAGTTTAACAATGAAGTTAGATTAGGCAATAACCAGGTTTTGTTGGGGAAAGGAGTAAAGACAGACTCTCACTATGCAGCACAGGTGGCTTCAAACTCACAACCCTTCCACCTCAATTTTCCAAGTGCTGAGATTATAAACCCATGCCAGGAACATAGCAGTCTTTTAATGTAATGTAACAGAAATCACAGTTTGGCACAGTACACAATAGAACTAACCATGAAATTTGTGTAGTGCTAAATCACAATGTCAGTGTGAGATCTAACTGTAAAACTCTGAAAGTCACTGTGCCAGGTAATATGCTAAACTGAGGTGTCAAGTAAGCAATCTACAGATATAAAGAAGGTATTACCTAGAATGTAAATATTTCTAGTGTAATGGCTTTGTTGGTTCTTTAGCAAACATTACAGATCTAATGGACAAAAGGCCCTGTTTTCTTTTAAAGGAAATATTTCAATCTCTAACTGATTTATCAAATATTTGCTGAACACGTGTACAAGGTCAGGAACTCGGGGTGCATGGCATTGCAGGCAGACATGCTTGTCCTCAGAGGTCTTAAAGTTTTACAGATTAAAGTAATTGTTCAAGAGAAAACAAGAGTGTTACTAGATGGAGAGGGAGGCACTAAGGTAGGAAACAGATAAATAGAAACCAATGATTTCTTTAGTAAGGCCTCCTCCCTCAGGAGTCAGAATGTGTTGAATCAGGATACAGTTACAGGATATTTGATCACACTGTGAACCCCAAGATTGTTACTAACTGAAAAAAAACATGCTTCTAGTTGTGTTGTATATCAGCCTTAGCACACATCTTTAATCCCTATACTGGAAAACAAGTCCTTAATATATGCTTTTAATCCCAAACAAAAAAAGTAAAGTTAGTTTGTAGAAGCACCAATGTTTGAAAGGCATGTCTAATTCTGTGGCAGACAAAGTGATGAACGAGTGAAAGATTTGACAGAATAGGCTATGCCCAGCTCTTAGGAGAAGAGAGAGAAAAGGGAAGCTATTTAAGAAGCAGGGCAGAGAAAGAAAAAGAGGAAGGAGGCAGTTTTACTGGGAGAGTTTTACAAAGGTTGAAGAGAGAACAAGCCAGAGAATGAGAAGGAGCCAGATTAGACGAGATTGCTGAGTTAGTCTGAAGCCAAACAGCAATTCAGGAGAAGGCCAGAGAAGCCAAACTGAATCAGTCAGCTTGGAGAGGAGTTCGAGCCAGAACAGCTAAGTTGAACCAGCCAGGGTTCAGAAAGAACTAGAATGGATAAACTTACTCTGCAGTAAGTCTCAAGGCTGAAAACATTCTAAGCCTAGATAAGACTGTGCAGAGGCTAGAAGCTTCCAGGACTAAGCCTAGGTTAGCAGAGGAGGCAGTAAGCCTCAGAGATGACAATTACCAATAGGAGTATAAAAGACACTTTTAGAACACAGTCCTTCAAGGCAGGAACAGTGCACTGCAAATGGGGTGAGGCACTCAAGCAGTTCCAGGACTGCAAGGCTGCTGAATACCAGGGTGAATATTCAAAAGAATTTGCAAGGAGTTTGGACCGTGTCTAAGCAGGAAGAACGCTGGCAAGGTAGTAAGATGGAACAGAAATTCCAAACTTCAAGAAAACCAACCTAGCACTCTAAAATTATAACCTTCAAACTTTCTGGCTGAAAATAACATGCAGCCCTCAAATTTTGTTTGTGCAGATATTTATCAGTTTTCACTGTGTTTTAAAGTTTTAAATGAGAAACTTAAAAAATCATAAAAGCGCACAGTCCCCAATATCAACTCTTCACATGCCACGCAGCCTCTAGAAAACCCCAATCCACACTAGTGAAAAACAAATGGAAGATGAAAATATCATCTTCATCTTTTCTTTGACCCAAGAGTTCCTATAACACTGAGACTCACATATAAAATGTTAGTTTTTACCTTCTCTACTTAAGTAAGACAGATAAAATGTATTTTAAAAATTTAACTAGAAAGCCTCGAATTTGTGTGTTTAAAAAAATCATCTATGAAAGCTGGCAGTGACATACCATACCACATCCTGCCAGAAATGTCATTCTGGCATGCAGCCACTGCCATTTTGGTTTGGTCATACAAACATTCCGGTCCTGGGGTCAGAATTCCTAAGCAGGGTTGTTTAACATGCCCCCCACCACCACACACACACACACACACACACACACACACATCTGTAAGCAGGACAAAACACCTCTGGAATATGTACAATAGTTCAAGTGTCCATAGCCAGAACTAGCTGGCAAATGCTTTTGTTGTCTACATTTTACCATGTGCAGGTCTCCTTTTATCCGAGTCCTGAAACGTCATTTTTTAAGTATTGTTCCACATCTTTCAAAAAACCCTCATTCAACAAAACGCGGTTTTACTTATAACTAGTTAGTCTTTCCATATCGTTTACGATTGCAAAATGAAAATACCCAAGCAAATGGTTCAGTTACTAACCCTTTGTACCCGGTCTTCATCCCTTTCAAGCATACTGCCAAACACTTATAGGTTTGCCTTAGATGACAATAGGTTTATTCAAAGCAGTCTAATAAGCCGCGAAATTCTTCTTACGTTGAGAGGGCTGCTTGCCGCTGCCCAGGGCGAATCTTCCAGGAAGACTGGAAGTCCCAGGACCGCCCGATCCCCGACCCCGTCGCGGGCCCGCCGCCGACCTCGCGGTGCCGCCTCGGGCCTAACGCTCCGCGCTCCGGGCCTGAACGGCGCCGGCAGGCCCGGGGCGGCTCCGGCTGTGGAGGGCGGCACGAAGGCCCTACATAAAGGCTGCCCGGTCTACGGTCCCCGCCGCGGCCCACATACCTCCAGCGCCTGCTCCTCCGCCCGCGCCCAGGGCGGCCGCCATGGTGGTCCCCGGGCCCGGCCTTCAGCCGTCCCTGGCGGGCCGACTGCTCTGGTGCGGGCCGGGGAGGCGGGGGAGCGGCGAGGGCCGGCGCCCGCGAGCGAGCAGAGGCGAGGCCCGCGCGTCGCGGCCCGCAGCGGACCCTCGCCTCCGCAGGAAGAAAACAACACTACAGCAACATGGCTGCGCCGCGGTGCACGCCGGGAGGAAGGCGGGCGGAAAAGCCAGCCGGCAGCGGGCGGATGCCCGAGGTCCCTGGAGCCTGACCGCCAGGGAGTGTCTGGCGGCGCGCGCTAAAAAGAGCCGCGCACAGAGACGGATTCGGCCGGGAGAGAAGGCCGAGGCTCCAGACAGGAGGCGTGTGGACGGCCACACGCCGTAAGTCGAACCGGAGACTGTCATAAATCGCCTTGCAGCAGTTGGCACGGTTGCGCTTTACGACGGCTGAGTCGCCGTGGCTTGTGGAGCTGAAGCGCAGCCGAAGACGGTAACGGCCGAGTCTGGCTTCCGCGCGACCAGGTTTGAGGCGCGCGAGCGCTGCATTGACTCACGCGCACTCGCGTCCGCGCCCGCTGGCGGAAACCGTGGCGTGTAGGGTCTAGGAAAAGGAGAGGTGTGTTGCGATGAGACAGGGCCCGGGGAGAGAGCTTGGTACCACAGCCTCAAAGACCGACTCCAGAGTATCCAAAAGCAAACCCCTTGGGTAAAAGTGAGCTGGGAAGACCGAGGAGCAGCGCAGGTGGACCCTGGAGAGGCCTGGCACCGAGACTGGTCACCATTCAGTTAGAGATTTCCAGACACAGGCATCGACGTTCACAGGAAGTCACTGGAGGCTGAAAAAAAATGTCTCCTGTGAAATTCAACTTTTAGGTGATTGAAATTTTTCCTCATAAAATGTTGGAGAAGATGAAAAAAATTTCCTGCTTTTAGGTAATGTTCATTTAAGAAACAGAAGAAGACAATTTCCTTAAAAAAAAAAAAATTATCCTCATGAAGTCATTGCCCAATAAAAAGTAAGCCTAGCATGGAACCTCATTGACTAACTAGATTTGTCAGAAAACACATTAATTCATATTTAAATTCCTTGAACCCCTTGTCACCTTTTCCTAATTTTTGGACTGTGCAGAATGGAAAGCCCAGCTCAGTTTTTTCAAGATAATTTCAGTGCTGGTCTTGAGAAAGACATCTCAAAAACATGCACAATGGTAAAATTACTTCATATTTATAACATCACATATGAAAAAAGAAAGATGTATCTCAATTATAGCAAATGAGGATTAGATTACTCAAAAACCACTGAATCTGCACAAATGAACCAGGATTTCAACTCTATGTCTGCCTTGAGTCAAATCTCATGCTCTAACATAGCTGTGACCTTCAGAAAGTTCTCTCAATTTCACCTAAAACCGAAATTCTCCAGGACAGGAAGCTCTAAACATTTTTCTACTCAAACATTCACTAGAAAAAAAAAGAAAAAACATTTAACCTGTATATAGGAACACCTCTAATATTTAGAGATGTGATCACTTCTTTAAGTACAGATTTAATCACCCCCTTTTACTCATCACTACATACCACTTCCAGTCTACTCTCTAACTTCCTCTCGAAACCTGTTGAAGTCTCAAAGTCAACTGGGAAACCAAACTGCACTGCGTATGGTGAAAATTATCTCTAACTGGTGAACGCAATGTTCTGGCTTGAAAGCCTGTACAGTCAGCTCACAGGAACCCATCCCTCTATACTGTCCTACCTGAGGTTACTAACTAAATGTGAGGGCTTAAAAATGAACTCTCAGAGCTGTTGAGAGACACACTTTCTCCTACAGGTCAGTTGCTTTAAAGCTAAGAAGGCCCCTCCCTTCAGTGAGTACCTAGGTAGCCTTGGAGACACGTCATGCCTTTATTGACACCTAACACCCAAATCTTGGCTTTTGAATCCTATACTCCAAAAGAATAATTTCTATTTGAAACACTTCACCTGAGTTAATTAACACTTCAATTATGAGTGACTAAAAATGTATATCTACAGAATGAAGTAGAACAGTATGTCTTTTGTGGTGATCTCATCAAAGATGTCTACCTGACACCCAATGTAGCCACTGACCAGCTAACTAAGACTTTCTATAGGCTTAAAGAAGATAAATAAAATGGAATAGTGAATGAAAGTACAAGAAGTAAATAAGTACAGTCTATAAGTTATGTGGAATGATCATTTGCTGTTCACTCTATGCCTCCATAAGTTCCGCACATTTTCCTAATTAAAAAGTGGGGCAATTATTTATAATAGCCAGAAACTGGAAAGAACCCAGATGCCCTTCAACAGAGGAAGAGATACAGAAAATGTGGTACATCTACACAATGGAATGCTACTCTGCTATCAAAACAATGATTTTATGAAATTCATAGGCAAATGGATGGAACTGGAAAATATCATCCTGAGGTAACCCAATCACAGAAAAACACACATGGTATGCACTCATTGATAAGTGGCTATTAGCCCAAATGCTTGAATTACCCTAGATGCACAGAGTACATGAAACTCAAGAAGGATGACCAAAATGCAAATGCTTCACTCCTTCTTGGAAGGGGAATAAGAATACCCTTAGGAGCGAATAGGGAGACAAAGTTTAGAACAGAGGCAGAAGGAACATTCAAAGCCTGCCCCACATGTGGCCATATACAGCCACCAAACTAGACAAGACGGATGAAGCAAAGAAGTACAGGCTGACAGGAACTGGATGTAGATCTCTCCTGAGAGGCACAGCCAGAATACAGCAAATACATAGGCGAATGCCATCATTAAACCACTGAACTGAGAACGGGACCCCCGTTGAAGGAATCAGAGAAAGGACTGGAAGAGCTTGAAGGGGCTCCAGACCCCATATGAACAACAATGCCAAGCAACCAGAGCTTCCAGGGACTAAGCCACTACCTAAAGACTATACATGGACTGACCCTGGGCTCCAACCTCATAGGTAGCAATGAATAGCCTAGTAAGATCACCAGTGGAAGGGGAAGCCCTTGGTCCTGTCAAGACTGAACCCCCAGTGAACGGGATTGTTGGGGCGAGGGTGGTAATGGGGGGGGGATGGGGAGGGGAAGCCGATAGAGAAGGGGAGGGGGAGGCCCTAGGGGGATGTTTGCCTGAAACTGGGAAAGATAACAATAGAAATGTAAATAAGAAATACCCAAGTTAATAAAGATGGAGAAAAAAAAGTGGGGCAAATGAAGATTAATCAAAGCCACTGAATCTGCACTTCCAACAGATGAATCAGGATTTCAACTCGAGTCTATCTTGACTCAAATCTCATGTTCTAACGTAGCTACGGCCTTAAGAGAGTAAAGTTTTCTAACAAGAGAAAGGGATGGAATTCAGTGATCGGTCAGTTCTTCAAGGAGAGATGCTTCCTGTAATTACTTCCTACAGTAATTACATTTACTTGCCTTCCCCAGGTGCCTGCTGTCATGTCCTTCCCTCCATTATGAACTCTCCCTCTGGAATCACAGACCCAAATAAATCCTTTCAAATATCAGAAAGAAAAGAAAGAAAGGAAGAAAGAAAGAAAGAAAGAAAGAAAGAAAGAAAGAAAGAAAGAAAGAAAGAGAGAAAGAAAGAAAGAGAGAAAGAAAGAGAGAAAGAGAAATCTGTATTCTGTGCAGGTTTGTAATCTTAAAAAGCATCACATTTATGAAAGTCTGAGGAAAACAGGTGGAATTCCTAGCTAAAGAAGAGTCATGGCCACCAAGTATAGCACATGACTGAAATGGCTCTCCCAGAGTGAGGTGTATCAGTGGGACAACTTGTGAAAATAGGAGTCCACAGGATCAGAGAGATGGGATATGACAGTTAACTGCCCGATATTGATAGTTGTGGTTGGTAAGTAAAAATGCTTTTGCATAATAAACACAAAAGTGGGGACAGATAACTACTCATAATTCACAATCATGAGTTCAGCCAAAACATGGAGTTAGAGAGATGACTCAGTGGTTAAAAGCATATACTGCATTTGCAGAGGACCAGTGTTCAGTTCCTAGTACCTGTGTCAGGCAGCGCACAGCCACCTATAACTCCAGCTCCAGGGGCCTGATGCCCTTTTCTGGAATCCGAGTGCGCCTACATACTTGTACATACACACACACATATACATGTAAGAAAAAAAAGTGAAACCTTTTTTTAAAAAGAGGAGCAGAACATACGGTTGATACCAGAAGAAAAACAGAATTAATGGAATTAACAAAAGGATTTCCAACAATTATAAATATCTTCAAAGGAATGGGGGAAATAAAGTCCAAATAAGGAAATAGATGATATGCAGTAAAGTTTCCAGAGCTTGGCTTGAAATAAAGTATTTACTGGAAAGGTATAAAAGAATAGAAATTCCAAGGGATCAAGATTTTAAAGCAACCAATTAACTGAAAATCTGGAATAAGACGCCTCTAAAGAGTTAGGACTTTGTCAAGGGCATTCACTTGCCTATGGTAGACACAGCCAGCTCCATATGAACTGGAAATATGCGTCAACCAAAATGGTTAATGAACTTATAATGCCATGTGTGAAACAAGGTGAGTATGGAGCCCCTAGCTATAGAGTAAAAACACTGGCTCCCTTGTAGGCTTCTCCATGAGCTGTACCATGTACTCATGAAAGGTAGGGAGAATCTCGAGACAGCCCATCACTGTGCTTGCTGATTTTCATTTAAGAAATTTCATCCCCACACATCTCCCTTTTCATCCTTTTGAGGAGATTCTGAATCTTCATGGCAGAAGCAAAAACTGAAGCCACACAGCAATGAGGAAAGCCAGTTCCACTGTGGGAAGAGCACAGAGAAAAAGACAGACAGAAAGAAGCACATGCTAGTCCAGCACAATGGCAAGCAGGAATACTAGAAAGCCCAACTACCACAAGATTCAGGACTGCCTGCCTAACACAGAGGCCTGACCCATCATCAGTGGACCCCACTTTCCTATCATGGAAGTAACAAATACCAAGTGGGGAAGGGCTAGGGGTGGGACTCAGGGATAAAGTACTGGTCTATCATGTATGAGGTCATGGCTTCATCCCCACCATCAAAAAGGAGACATTTTTTAAACAAGTGTCGAAGATGAGACATGTGGACAGGGTAACACATACCTGTAATAGCATTTGGGAGGCAGAGGCAGAAGGATTGCTTCAAGTGCATAGCCAGCCAGGAATTCATAGCTAAACCCTGCCTCAAAAAAGAAAAGGAAAATAGGAAAGGAAAAGCCAACTGCAAATAACTGATGCATTAATTCAGTTGGGAGTCATGCAGAGCTGACTCAAGAATGCAGCAGAAAGAGAGGACAAAGGGAATAACTACCAAGCCACATTTCACATACAAGGTACCAGTAGGGGAACTGGGAACCATCTGGGCACAGAGAAATTAGTATCGTGATTTGCATGTGAAATGTGCCCCATAGGTCTATGTGTTTAAACAGTTGATCCCATCTGAAGGTGCTCTTTTGGGGCTGTGGAGCCTTTAAAGTTGAAACCTGGCTGGCAGAAGTAGGACACTAGGGAAGGCCTTTGAAAGTTATGCCCCATCCTTATTCAGACTCTTCTCCACTTTCTAATCAGCCAAGGTATGAATAAGATGTACAACAAGCTTCCGTTGAACCACCCCTGCCACGATGTACTTGCCCACCAGGTTGGACTGCACCCCCTGAAACCTGAATCCAAAATAAACCACCCTAATAAGTGTGCAAAATGTATGCAAAAAGCCTGGCAGTTTCTGTAAAAAGTAAAAGTACACGTATCTGGTCAGGGAGATGGCCCAACAGGTAAGGGCACTGAACTTGACAACCTGAGTTTAATTCCCAGAGCCCACAGAGTAGAAAGAAAAGGAAGGGAGGAGGAAGGGAGAGAGGGAGGGAGGGAGGGGGGAGAGAGGGAGGCAGGGAGGGAGGGAACAAAAGGAAAAGCTGACTTACACAGCTTATTCTCTGACCTCCATGTACTGCCAGGGCACACACACACAATATTTTGAAGTACACTTATTATATAACCCATTAGGTATTTACCCAAGTGAACTAAAGATGTGTGTTCACAGAAAAACCTGTGTGCTTATAATGTTCATGTCAGTACTCATAGCAGGCTTATCTGTGTCAGAAATAATGATCATCCTTCAGTGGGTGACTGGATGAATTGGTAGGTTCATGTCATGGAATACAACTCAGAAATAACGATTGAGCTGTTGATTCACACTGCAATGTGGATGGATTTTAAATGCATTTTGCTACACATTCAGAAGGCTGAGCATATATGTTTGTATACATTCTAGAAAAGGTAAAACTGTAGAAATGGAAAAGCCAGTGAGAGATTGCCGGATGGTGAGGTAATGAGAACAACAAAAAAAGTGAAGACAACCACAAAAAGATGCAATCAGTAAAAAGGAAAACACTACAAAGAGATTAGAGACTAGATTAATATTACAGTGGTTGAGACTGGCTATCAATGGGTTATTAGTAGTCATAATATAAATGGAGGAGAATGGCCATGAGTGTCAAGCTAGCTAGGGATATACAACAAGAATCTGTTACTAACAAAAAGAACAAAAATAATAGTAATCAGGGGCTAGAGATGTAGCTCAGTTTGATACAGTGCTTGCCAAAATGTGCATAAAGCCGTTGCACTACATAAATGGAGGGCGCTGTGTATACCTATAATCTCAACACAACTGGATTAACATGAAAAAGCAGCTGGAGGAGATGACAAAGACCACAGCAGAAATGAACAGACAACAAAACAGACAGTGCTAACCCTGAGAGACACTGCTCATCAGAGCACTGTGTGCCTCAAGGAAAGATAATCTTGAGTCATCTTGCTGTCACAACTTGACAGGATTTGCAGTCACCTAGGAGGCATTCCTTGGGGCAGGTCAGAGAGCATTAAGTGAGAGAGAGACCTGCCCTCAGAGTGGGTAAGGACAGCCCAGATATCACGAGGCACGAGGACAAGCACTTTAAGGAGCCTGGCTTCTTTCTCACAAAGCACACCTGTAGCTGCTGGTGACACACCCCAGTTCTTTCAGCCTTACCATGGAACTTCGTGCCAGACAACCTCCTTCAGAGATGGATTGGATTTCTGAGGAATTCAGCTTTGTGCACAAAGAAGCAAGTGGGCTCTTAGCCACTCCATAATGCAGGCAGTCGTCATTGAGTACCTAGCCAGTTGTGTAAATTGATCCGATAAAAATCTCTTTACTTGAGCATGGTGGCACATGTGTGTAAGGGCATGGAGGACATGCGCACACATACTCTCATTGGTTCTTAGAAACACACCGCCGATTTTCCTTTTTACATCTTAGTTATTACTTTTCATCATAATAAATTCTCTTATTATGCTGCTTTTTCTTAGCTTGGTTTGTCATTATTAAGAACATGTCATTAGGGGTTGGGAATTTAGCTCAGCGGTAGAGTGCATGCCTAGCGAGCGCAAGGCCCTGGGTTCAGTCGCCAGCTCCAAAAAAAAGAAAAGAAAAAAAAAAGAACATGTCATTATAAAGCTATTAAAACTATATCATCCTAATATGTACTGATAAGACTAAAAGACTCTACGTGAATTGGATGATTTCTATAATATTCTAGTTACATAATGCATTTAGAAATGGAGACTGAGGTCCACACAGGAATGACACCCTCACTTCTGAACCACCTGCCAAGTTCAGTCCCCTAGAGAAGAGTATGCTAATGGGTAAATTAATTACAGAGAAATGGCAATTCTAGTTCTTTTTTTTTTAAGTTATTTATTTCTATTGTATGGGATAGGCTTTTTTAACCTGCTTGCATATCTGTGCACATATGAACAGTTCTCTAAATGGCCAGAAGATAGCACTAGATGGATCCCCTGGAACTTGAGTCAAAGAGTTATGAGCCACGGTGTTGAAGCTGGGGACTGAGCCTGGGTCCTCTGCAAATGTAATCTTAAGCACAGAACCGCCTCTCCAGAGCCCTGCTCCAGTTCTTCTAGCACACAGCCAGCACTCCTCACCAGAGTTCCCTCAGATGACAGGAGATGGAGCACACACAGTATGCCAATTAAACAGTGTTGATCGTGGAACAGAGAGGAGCTTCGTCTGGCAGTGATGACTTACTGTGACACATTATTTGGTGCTACTCTGCTAAGATTTTGTTTTCTATTATGAAAGAGCAGAGCATTTATCTAAAGAAGGTGTTGTGAGCACCATAGACAGCCTGGCCGTATCTCCTTAGCATTTACTATTCCCTCTTTGCCATTTACATGAGAGATTCAAGAGATAAAGTTCCACAGGGGTGCCAGGGAGAAGGATACTGGTTCACCCTTGTGGTCTTGGGTCTGATTTTTTATATATATATTGTAGAAAGCAGTATAAAATTACTGAACAGAATTAACACTAACATTAGGGATTGTGTAAAAGCAAATGAAATGTCTCTTCTGAGACACCCTGAGACAGTCCAGGCCAGCAGCTGTGTAGTGGACCCATACAGGAAGAAAAGAGGGGAGAAGGGGAGAGTGCCTCCTTCCACAGGAATCTCAGCTTTGCATCTGTCTGAAGATCTGGGCTGATACCAAACAAGCTGGGTCCTTGTTGAACTGCAAGGTCACGTTCTGAAACTCTTATTGAAAGAAGCTAATGATTAAAAAAAATCAATATGCTCCATTCCAAAACTGGCACCATCTTTCTAATAGCCATAACTTGGAGATCTCAGACACTGTTGGATACATGGACCTGGCCATTGAACAGTCCAACTAAAAAGTTAGATTGAGCCAGGCTTGATGTGGTAAGACCCTGTCACCTCCCGAGACATCCCTGAGCTTTCTTTGGGTATGTTTTATGGTGCTGATGAAGCAGGAGCCAGTTGTCATTAGGCAGTCAGAGAACAGAGCCCACAGTGAAAAAAACGCAAGTTGCTCACACATTACCGTGAGAAAAGATACCTAGATTTAAAAGGAACTTAGGGTTAAAATGGTGGGGCCAGCAACACTAGAGAAGAAAAGCAAAGAAGCTTGCAGAGGACTGTGAGATAACCGTATGAACCGTAAGAGAAACAGGCAGAAACTCTGAGGAGCAAAGCCAGTTGCTAGTTGGCTTCCATGAGAAAGTCCTTCGGCCTCAGTGTTTTTGTCAGGCCCTCCATTGTCGTGAAGACACCATGACCGCGGCAACTCTTGTAAAGGAAAGCATTTAATCGAAGCTGGCTTACAGTTCAGAAGTTTTGTCCATTATTGTCATGGAAGGAAGAATCACAGCATACAAGCACACTTGGTGCTGGAGAGGTAGCTGACAGTTCGACAACTGGATCTTCAGACAGCAGGAAGACAGAGAGACACTGGGCATAGGTTAAGCATTTGAAAACGAAAAGCTTGTCCCCTATGACACACTTCTTCCAAAAAAGGCCACGCCTCTGAATAGTGCTACTCCCTATGAGCCTAAGGGAGCCATTTTCATTGAAATCACCACACTCAGGGAGCATGTGTTAGGTGCCATTGCTCTTTTATATATCCCTGCTTCTAATGCAGCTAATTGTAACAAATTAAATTCTAAGTAAAGATGGCTTCTAACAAGAGGCTTCCACCTACCCAGGTAAGAGACCAGACTACCCTACAGACAAGAAGCTGAGAAGAACAACTATAGCTGCTTGGTCTTGCTGTAAGAACAAAGGACTTGAGACACCTGCCAGGTCAGATGTTGCAAGGTCAACAGTTCACAAAGCACAAATTAGAGATGCACAGAGTAGGCACACTTCAACCATCCCTAACTGGGTGGGTAGGCAGAGTATGAATAGAGAGAGCATGGTGGTCATTTCCTGTTAGTGGGGGGAGGCGTGCATAGAGGGCCATGAGAGCCCAGGAAACCTTTGTCCCCTTCTTACTGATGGCAAAGCCCCTAGACAGAGAAGCTCAGTGGCTCTCTCTTGGGAACGCCTCTTACTTTTCAGAGTTTCTCACAGGTTTTCTTAATATCTTTTAGTGTAGTGAAGCTTCCGTTTCTTTTGTTTAGTCCCATAAATACTTTAGTATTTATCTGGTAAGACAGTGAACTGGAGCCACTGACCCAGTTATATCTTTGATGACCAATCTTTGACGACCATGAGCACCTGGCACCCTAGATCCTGTGATCAACTGGATGGAGAGAGGTCCCTTTATACCCAAGAATCTCTTAATCAAAAGTGACCTCACAGAGGTCATTTAACAAGTCTAGAGCAAGTGGCTAGAGTTTCCTTAGCTGCCTAACCATACCCAGCTACGCAGGGATTATGCTGTGAGCTCCGGTTGCTTCTAAAATTTAGGAAGAATGAATGTACTGGCAAAGGTTTTAAGAATGGAAGAAACACATGACCCCCATATGTTCTGAAATAATGGGATTTTTTTATCACCCTGTAGCTTATAAGTAAACTGACATCTTCAAGAGTAAGGGATTGACCAAGACCCCATAATCCGAACCAGGACCCCACATCCTGTGTGGTGACTCTGTACATCATTCTCTCTGTGAAGGGACATTAGTCCCTTCTTTGAGGTAATTGCTATCTCCTTAATTCTCCACCCAATATGTGACTGACAGGCACAGCTGGGAGGCTATATCTTGAGCCAAAAAGCTCAGCTGAAGCTGGGCAGGATTAGGACAGCCCTAGGTAGAATCCTGTCTTCACCACCCCAGTGTCTGCAGAGCCTGTCTTCAGAGGTGCCATGGATCTGATGAGGACCCACCACCCCAGAGCTGTGGACTACATCTTCTCACAGAGTAGAGTTGGTAAGGCAATGCCCGAGCAGTGCCACTGGCTGTGCCTTCCCCTCACCACCAGAAATGGAAGGAAGGTGGACTTCTGGCTTCTTAGCTATGGATAAATATTTGTCCATGGCACGATGTTCAAACGTCCCTGTGCAAAACAGCATTTGCCAACTACTGTTTGCATTCCGTTTGCCAGCTGCCATTTATAGCATTCTCCACGGCATGTTAATAACAGCTTGAGTTATCTCTGCCTAGGAGTTTGAACATGGTGGGAGAGATGGGCATCACGGATATAACAGCAAATAGCATGGACAATGGGAGGACTGAAGAAGAAAGGCTGTGTGTATAGAATGAGCCAGACCAAAGGGCTAAGGGCCTAAACCAGAGCTGGAGTTGTTTATTTGATTTTTGTTTTTGTTTTTCTGTTGTTGTTTGTTTGTTTGTTTGAGGCAGGATCTTATGAAGCTCAATGCTGGCCTCAGACTGCAATTGAGGATGACCTTGAACTCCTGATTCTCCTGCCTCTACCACCCAAGTTGTGAGATTACAGGTATATACCAACACATCTGGCTGGGTCTTTGCTTTGCCAATATTTAACTTGTAATTTGAAGATCTGGCCCTCATGACTAAAGATAATATATCCAGTAGTCCTCTCCTTTTCTGACACCAGTAGGTAAGGGAAAGCAAGAGCAACGATCCTTCTGTGTCTTACACTCTTCTCTATAAATGCCTAAGACAAAGCTTAGTTAATAAGCTAGGCACAGTACGAGATGACCACCGGGGGCCGGGAGGAAGCCGATGTGCGCACTGTGGACCTGACAAGGTCAAAGCTGCAGGAGGATGGACAGTGAGGCCAGGGAGATGGAAGGAGTTTGGAGCTTATTGATGATGCCTGGCGGGAAGACAAGCTGCCATACAAGGATGTTGCGATTCCACTGAGTGAGCTTCCTGAGCCTGAGCAAGACAACGGCGGCACCACAGAGTCTGTGAAAGAACAGGAGATGAAGTGGACAGACCTGGCCTACAGCGCCTCCACGAGAACGTCCCACCCACTGGAAACTGATGCTGGGCTCCTTTCCATGGATGGGGTTTTCAAAAATACGTGGATGAAAATGTTTCCTCTAGCTCCAAACTCAGACCTTTAGTAATAAACCAACACTCAAAAACAAACAAACAGGGGTTGGGGATTTAGCTCAGTGGTAGAGCGCTTGCCTAGGAAGCGCAAGGCCCTGGGTTCGGTCCCCAGCTCCGAAAAAAAGAATCAAAAAAACAAAAAACAAAAAACAAACAAACAAACAAAAACAACAAAACAAGAGATGGCCACCA
Source organism: Rattus rattus (assembly GCF_011064425.1). Taxonomy (NCBI): domain Eukaryota; kingdom Metazoa; phylum Chordata; class Mammalia; order Rodentia; family Muridae; genus Rattus; species Rattus rattus. The sequence continues at coordinate 157,102,749 of NC_046159.1, read as the reverse complement.
ATAACTAATGACAAAATGAGACAATTATAAGGATATGCTGAATAAAAGTTTCCACCTCAGGCTATTATTAAGATAAGGGTGAGTTGAACACAGGCATCAGTGTGGCAGCCAACCTTCAAGTGACATGGCTAAGTGAGTGACAGGCTGTAGGTACAGTGCTCAGATGTGTTAGACAAGGAATGTCTTGTCCCAAGAGATTCTGTCACTTAAGAATTGTGTGCAGTTTAAAATATAAGAATGCTGACATGTGGAATTTCCCGTTGAATATTTTCAGACTGAAGTTCTCATGGCTGACAAACAGAAACTGCCGGGACAGGAGCTGAAGAACCATTATGAAATTGCCTTGCTGTTCAAAGAGCCGGTGCAGCTTTCAGACAATGAGCAGGGATTATTGGACTCATCAAAGTTTGCCTACTGTCAACCTTTGGAGCTCGGGGAGAAAACATCTATGTTTTGATAAACAGTTGCCTATTAGTAGAATTGCATCAGTTTGGTGGCTAGGGAAGGCTTATTCTGAATCAAGGTGTGGGGATTGAAGTGGCTCAGCTTGCAAAGGCATTGGCCACTGACACTGATGACCTCAGTTCTATCTCCTGGACCTACAAAGTGGAGGAAGATAACACATGAGCAAGTTTCCCAGGCCTGTGGCCCAATCACACACAAAATAATAAATAAAAACCAACATAACTTAATGTAGTGGCGTAGCACTTGGGGGACTAAGACAAAAGGACTATTGCAAGCTTGGGGTCATCTTGAGCTACAGAGCAAATTCCCATTGAGCCAATGATACACAGTGAGACCCTATTTCAAGGAAGGAAGGAAGAAGGAAGGAAGGAAGAAATTTTAATTTAATTTATTTATTTTACTCTTTTGAAATGGTCTCTCTATATATATAGCCCTGGGTGTCCTGAAACTCAGTATGTAGACCAGACTGGCCTCAAAGTCACAGGGATTCACCAGCCTCTGCCTCCCAAGTGCTGGGATTAAGGGTATGTAGCACCATGCCCAGAAAGAAAATCACACTTAAAATAACAATGATAACCAATCAAACAAGCAGAAACAGCAGAGAGAATGATGGGTGATGGAGGAATTGTTTGTGTCCATTCAAAGGTGAAGCTGGGGATGTCGTGCAGTTGGAGAGCGCTGGAACCATGCATGAAGCCCTGGGCGCCACCCTCAGTGCTGCATAAAATGGGCACCATAGCTCACAGCTGCAATCCTGATACTTGAAGATGAGAAGAGCAGCAGTTCAAGAAAATCCTTGGCTACAGAGTGAGTTTGATGCCAGCCAGCATGATATTCTTTAAAAAATGAACAACAATTCAATAGAATAAATTAATGGGAGGTAGAGGGCTCGAAAGACATCTCGCTCAGTAAAGTGCTTACTTTGCAAGTGTAAGGAACCAACGTAAAAGGTAGCATGTGCTTGCACTGAGGAGAAAGCCACAGACAGACACTGGGGCTTGCTGGTTTAGCCTACTTAATGAGTCTCATGTCTCAGTGAGAAACTCTGCCTCAAAAATTGAAGTGGATAGCTCCTGGGGAACGATACTGGAGAACCTGAAGGTTTCCCTCTGGCTTATACATGCACCCGTACAATCTACACAAGCACACACAGAAACTGCTCTGTATCTGCAGACATTTAAAGCAGAAAAGCATGAAGCTGGAGAAATGGCTGGTGGCCAAGAGCATATACTGTTCTCACAGAGGAACCAAGGTTTGGTTCTCAGCACCAATGCTGTGTGGCTCACAACTACCTGTGACTCCAGCCCCTCGGGGGTCTGACACCTCTGGCTTCTGTGGACACCTGTACTAATATTCACACAAAGACAAACACATATACATATGTTTTTTTAATGTGAAAAGACAAGCCATGAGCCAAGAAAAGATATTTGCAGCACACTCAACAAATGATCCGTGCCCTGCATATTACAACTCCTCTTATTAAAAAGCGCACCAATAGGCCAACAGGAAAAGAGGCAAAAGAAATGCCCAGATTACAGATGAGGAAACTCAGTGGCTGATTGCAATAGGAGAAGCTGCTGAGCCGCGCTGTGAAGAGGTCAAAGCAGTCGAGTTTCATATGTCAGAGAGGAGACTTGAACTGGTGCCAGTGAGGACGTTCTTGGTGCTGGAAACACTGCAGAGAAGCCACCATGGAGAGTGACTTGGCTACATCGAATGAGCGTTGTCCATACAAGTGTGTTACCCAGAGTGTCACACACACACACACACACACACACACACACAAGATACAAACCAGTACTTTCGCAGCATTGGGAGCAGGAACAGCATCAACACACTTTTCTAGCAAAGACATGTAGAAAAACCACATTACAAGGGGGAAGAGAAACAAGAAGGAGGAGGAACAAGAAGAGGAGGGAGAAGAGGAGTGGAGAGGGAAGAGGGGAGGAGTCACAAAATGAGAACACACCAACATGGGAAAATTCATGTGTTTTCCTGGCTTAAGGTCACACACTGCCTTTTGAAGTCAAGTCCACACATCTTACTTAAGCTAAGATGAATCCGGCATTCAGCTCTGTGGTCTGTGTCCTTGTCTCCTTCAAAGAACACTGGCAGAGGAGGACTTGGCAGAATGTTTCGCCATGCATCTGGCTTGGTCTAGTTTTAGGCTGGTAATGCCACCACAGGATGGGGATGTGTCCTCACTGATCACTGTTCGGGTGTGCACGATCGTAGGGATGGTGGCTTGGATTCCATGGTGAGGTGACATGAGCCCAGTTCTCACCTGGAGGTTCTCACTCCCTGGGTAACACATCCTGTGGATCACTGAAGAGACCTGTGAACCACTGTGACTGCATGAATGTCCTGCTTCTGCCAGGGTGCCTTGAAGGAGGTTCCTTATCCTTAGAGATTCCTGGCTGCGGTTTCTATAACAAGCACCAAACAGCGCTGCCCAAAGCTGTGATCCTGTTCATGGCTTGTGATGCTACTGTGAGGGGTTTTCCCTTGCCCGTTAATTCCTGTCTCCTGTTATTACCTTTTGTCAACATGGAGCTATGGCTTCTTTTTTTCAATTCTGTGGGTTATAATTTTTATCTTCTTGGGGTTTATTATGCTCAAACTGTCATAGATTTGGCTAATGAAAATCCCTGCCAGCCGATCCAGTGTCCTTTGTGCTTGGTGTCATTTAATCACAGCACTGTGTCCACAGTCATTTGGGCCAGTGTCTCTAACAAGAAGATGCAACTTCTACAACTATGCCAGGTGCCTCATTTTACAACAACAGCAGAAACAGCAAGAGATGAGTCAGGCCAAGGGCATGAGGCAGGGCCTCCCTTCCAGCCTCCTGATGATTGACAAGAAGTGAGTCAGGCTGGGAGGGAACACATGCTGTGTCAGACAAACTGGCTTTGCCAGCAACTGCTCCACCCATGTAGATCCTACAACAGCAGGTAAGGAACTGTGTTGTGGAGGGGGGACAGCATAACAGGCCTCATTTGGCCAGTTCTAACGGGGCAGCAAAGTGGCATCCAGAACAACTGTCTACCCCATCTCCAGGGCAGCACAGTGGCATCCAGAACAACTGTCTGCACCCCATCTCCAGGGCAGTACAGTGGCATCCAGAACAACTGTCTGCACCCCATCTCCGGGGCAGTGCAGTGGCATCCAGAACCACTGTCTGCCCCATCTCCAGGGCAGTGCAGTGGCATCCAGAACAACTGTCTGCCCCATCTCCGGGGCAGTGCAGTGGCATCCAGAACAACTGTCTGCACCCCATCTCCGGGGCAGTGCAGTGGCATCCAGAACAACTGTCTGCACCCCATCTCCGGGGCAGTGCAGTGGCATCCAGAACCACTGTTTGCCCCATCTCCAGGGCAGTGCAGTGGCATCCAGAACCACTGTCTACCCCATCTCCAGGGCAGTGCAGTGGCATCCAGAACCACTGTCTGCCCCATCTCCAGGGCAGTGCGGTAGCATCCAGAACAACTGTCTACCCCATCTCCAGGGCAGTACAGTGGCATCCAGAACAACTGTCTACCCCATCTCCAGGGCAGTGCAGTGGCATCCAGAACAACTGTCTGCACCCCATCTCCAGGGCAGTGCAGTGGCATCCAGAACAACTGTCTGCACCCCATCTCCGGGGCAGTGCAGTGGCATCCAGAACCACTGTCTGCCCCATCTCCAGGGCAGTGCAGTGGCATCCAGAACCACTGTCTACCCCATCTCCGGGGCAGTGCAGTGGCATCCAGAACCACTGTCTACCCCATCTCCAGGGCAGTGCAGTGGCATCCAGAACCACTGTCTGCCCCATCTCCAGGGCAGTGCAGTGGCATCCAGAACCACTGTCTACCCCATCTCCAGGGCAGTGCAGTGGCATCCAGAACAACTGTCTCCCCCATCTCCAGGGCAGTGAAGTGGCATCCAGAACCACTGTCTGCCCCATCTCCAGGGCAGTGCAGTGGCATCCAGAACCACTGTCTGCCCCATCTCCAGGGCAGTGTAGTGGCATCCAGAACAACTGTCTACCCCATCTCCAGGGCAGTGCAGTGGCATCCAGAACAACTGTCTCCCCCATCTCCAGGGCAGTGAAGTGGCATCCAGAACCACTGTCTGCCCCATCTCCAGGGCAGTGCGGTAGCATCCAGAACAACTGTCTACCCCATCTCCAGGGCAGTACAGTGGCATCCAGAACAACTGTCTACCCCATCTCCAGGGCAGTGCAGTGGCATCCAGAACCACTGTCTGCCCCATCTCCAGGGCAGTGCGGTGGCATCCAGAACAACTGTCTACCCCATCTCCAGGGCAGTGCAGTGGCATCCAGAACAACTGTCTGCCCCATCTCCAGGGCAGTCGGTAGGGCAGGGCAGTGCAGTGGCATCCAGAACCACTGTCTCCCCCATCTCCAGGGCAGTGCGGTGGCATCCAGAACCACTGTCTGCCCCATCTCCAGGGCAGTGCGGTAGCATCCAGAACAACTGTCTACCCCATCTCCAGGGCAGTACAGTGGCATCCAGAACAACTGTCTGCACCCCATCTCCGGGGCAGTGCAGTGACATCCAGAACAACTGTCTGCACCCCATCTCCAGGGCAGTGCAGTGGCATCCAGAACAACTGTCTGCACCCCATCTCCGGGGCAGTGCAGTGGCATCCAGAACCACTGTCTGCCCCATCTCCAGGGCAGTGCAGTGGCATCCAGAACCACTGTCTACCCCATCTCCAGGGCAGTGCAGTGGCATCCAGAACCACTGTCTGCCCCATCTCCAGGGCAGTGCAGTGGCATCCAGAACCACTGTCTGCCCCATCTCCAGGGCAGTGCAGTGGCATCCAGAACAACTGTCTACCCCATCTCCAGGGCAGTACAGTGGCATCCAGAACAACTGTCTACCCCATCTCCGGGGCAGTGCAGTGGCATCCAGAACCAATGTCTGCCCCATCTCCAGGGCAGTGCGGTAGCATCCAGAACAACTGTCTACCCCATCTCCAGGGCAGTACAGTGGCATCCAGAACAACTGTCTACCCCATCTCCAGGGCAGTGCAGTGGCATCCAGAACCACTGTCTGCCCCATCTCCAGGGCAGTGCGGTAGCATCCAGAACCACCCCATCTCCAGGGCAGTCAGTGCATCCCATCTCCCCATCTCCAGGGCAGTGCGGTGGCATCCAGAACCACTGTCTGCCCCATCTCCAGGGCAGTGCGGTAGCATCCAGAACAACTGTCTACCCCATCTCCAGGGCAGTACAGTGGCATCCAGAACAACTGTCTGCACCCCATCTCCCAGTGTCGCTCCAGGTCTGCACCCCATCTCCAGGGCAGTGCAGTGGCATCCAGAACAACTGTCTGCACCCCATCTCCGGGGCAGTGCAGTGGCATCCAGAACCACTGTCTGCCCCATCTCCAGGGCAGTGCAGTGGCATCCAGAACCACTGTCTACCCCATCTCCGGGGCAGTGCAGTGGCATCCAGAACCACTGTCTGCCCCATCTCCAGGGCGGTACAGTGGCATCCAGAACAACTGTCTACCCCATCTCCAGGGCAGTGCAGTGGCATCCAGAACCACTGTCTGCCCCATCTCCAGGGCAGTGCGGTAGCATCCCAACTGTCTCCCCATCTCCAGGGCAGTGCAGTGGCATCCAGAACCACTGTCTGCCCCATCTCCCAGGGCAGTCTGGGTGGCATCCAGAACCACTGTCTGCCCCATCTCCAGGGCAGTCGGTAGCATCCAGAACAACTGTCTACCCCCATCTCCAGGGCAGTACAGTGGCATCCAGAACAACTGTCTGCACCCCATCTCCGGGGCAGTGCAGTGGCATCCAGAACAACTGTCTGCACCCCATCTCCGGGGCAGTGCAGTGGCATCCAGAACCACTGTCTGCCCCATCTCCAGGGCAGTGCAGTGCAGTGGCATCCAGAACCACTGTCTACCCCATCTCCAGGGCAGTGCAGTGGCATCCAGAACCACTGTCTGCCCCATCTCCAGGGCAGTGCAGTGGCATCCAGAACAACTGTCTACCCCATCTCCAGGGCAGTGCAGTGGCATCCAGAACCACTGTCTGCCCCATCTCCAGGGCAGTGCGGTGGCATCCAGAACCACTGTCTGCCCCATCTCCAGGGCAGTGCGGTGGCATCCAGTACCACTGTCTGCCCCATCTCCAGGGCAGTGCGGTAGCATCCAGAACAACTGTCTACCCCATCTCCAGGGCAGTACAGTGGCATCCAGAACAACTGTCTTTACCCCATCTCCGGGGCAGTGCAGTGGCATCCAGAACAACTGTCTGCACCCCATCTCCAGGGCAGTGCAGTGGCATCCAGAACAACTGTCTGCACCCCATCTCCGGGGCAGTGCAGTGGCATCCAGAACCACTGTCTGCCCCATCTCCAGGGCAGTGCAGTGGCATCCAGAACCACTGTCTACCCCATCTCCGGGGCAGTGCAGTGGCATCCAGAACCACTGTCTGCCCCATCTCCAGGGCAGTACAGTGGCATCCAGAACAACTGTCTACCCCATCTCCAGGGCAGTGCAGTGGCATCCAGAACCACTGTCTGCCCCATCTCCAGGGCAGTGCGGTAGCATCCAGAACAACTGTCTACCCCATCTCCAGGGCAGTACAGTGGCATCCAGAACAACTGTCTACCCCATCTCCAGGGCAGTGCAGTGGCATCCAGAACCACTGTCTGCCCCATCTCCAGGGCAGTGCGGTAGCATCCAGACAACTGTCTACCCCATCTCCAGGGCAGTACAGTGGCATCCAGAACAACTGTCTACCCCATCTCCAGGGCAGTGCAGTGGCATCCAGAACCACTGTCTGCCCCATCTCCAGGGCAGTGCAGTGGCATCCAGAACCACTGTCTGCCCCATCTCCAGGGCAGTGCGGTGGCATCCAGTACCACTGTCTGCCCCATCTCCAGGGCAGTGCGGTAGCATCCAGAACAACTGTCTACCCCATCTCCAGGGCAGTACAGTGGCATCCAGAACAACTGTCTGCACCCCATCTCCGGGGCAGTGCAGTGGCATCCAGAACCACTGTCTGCCCCATCTCCAGGGCAGTGCAGTGGCATCCAGAACCACTGTCTACCCCATCTCCGGGGCAGTGCAGTGGCATCCAGAACCACTGTCTGCCCCATCTCCAGGGCGGTACAGTGGCATCCAGAACAACTGTCTACCCCATCTCCAGGGCAGTGCAGTGGCATCCAGAACCACTGTCTGCCCCATCTCCAGGGCAGTGCGGTAGCATCCAGAACAACTGTCTACCCCATCTCCAGGGCAGTGCAGTGGCATCCAGAACCACTGTCTGCCCCATCTCCAGGGCAGTGCGGTGGCATCCAGAACCACTGTCTGCCCCATCTCCAGGGCAGTGCGGTAGCATCCAGAACAACTGTCTACCCCATCTCCAGGGCAGTACAGTGGCATCCAGAACAACTGTCTGCCCCATCTCCAGGGCAGTGCGGTAGCATCCAGAACAACTGTCTACCCCATCTCCAGGGCAGTGCAGTGGCATCCAGAACCACTGTCTGCCCCATCTCCAGGGCAGTGCGGTGGCATCCAGAACCACTGTCTGCCCCATCTCCAGGGCAGTGCGGTAGCATCCAGAACAACTGTCTACCCCATCTCCAGGGCAGTACAGTGGCATCCAGAACAACTGTCTGCACCCCATCTCCGGGGCAGTGCAGTGGCATCCAGAACAACTGTCTGCACCCCATCTCCAGGGCAGTGCAGTGGCATCCAGAACAACTGTCTGCACCCCATCTCCGGGGCAGTGCAGTGGCATCCAGAACCACTGTCTGCCCCATCTCCAGGGCAGTGCAGTGGCATCCAGAACAACTGTCTACCCCATCTCCGGGGCAGTGCAGTGGCATCCAAAACCACTGTCTGCCCCATCTCCAGGGCAGTGCAGTGGCATCCAGAACAACTGTCTACCCCATCTCCAGGGCAGTGCAGTGGCATCCAGAACCACTGTCTGCCCCATCTCCAGGGCAGTGCAGCATCCAGAAGCACTGTCTACCCCATCTCCAGGGCAGTACAGTGGCATCCAGAACAACTGTCTACCCCATCTCCAGGGCAGTGCAGTGGCATCCAGAACCACTGTCTGCCCCATCTCCAGGGCAGTGCGGTACATCCAGAACAACTGTCTACCCCATCTCCAGGGCAGTACAGTGGCATCCAGAACAACTGTCTACCCCATCTCCAGGGCCGTGCAGTGGCATCCAGAACCACTGTCTGCCCCATCTCCAGGGCAGTGCGGTGGCATCCAGAACCACTGTCTGCCCCATCTCCAGGGCAGTGCGGTGGCATCCAGAACCACTGTCTGCCCCATCTCCAGGGCAGTGCGGTAGCATCCAGAACAACTGTCTACCCCATCTCCAGGGCAGTACAGTGGCATCCAGAACAACTGTCTGCACCCCATCTCCGGGGCAGTGCAGTGGCATCCAGAACAACTGTCTGCACCCCATCTCCAGGGCAGTGCAGTGGCATCCAGAACAACTGTCTGCACCCCATCTCCGGGGCAGTGCAGTGGCATCCAAAACAACTGTCTGCCCCATCTCCAGGGCAGTGCAGTGGCATCCAGAACCACTGTCTACCCCATCTCCGGGGCAGTGCAGTGGCATCCAGAACCACTGTCTGCCCCATCTCCAGGGCAGTACAGTGGCATCCAGAACAACTGTCTACCCCATCTCCAGGGCAGTGCAGTGGCATCCAGAACAACTGTCTCCCCCATCTCCAGGGCAGTGCAGTGGCATCCAGAACCACTGTCTGCCCCATCTCCAGGGCAGTGCAGTAGCATCCAGAACCACTGTCTACCCCATCTCCAGGGCAGTGCAGTGGCATCCAGAACCACTGTCTGCCCCATCTCCAGGGCAGTGCGGGGGCATCCAGAACCACTGTCTGCCCCATCTCCAGGGCAGTGCGGTAGCATCCAGAACAACTGTCTACCCCATCTCCAGGGCAGTACAGTGGCATCCAGAACAACTGTCTGCACCCCATCTCCGGGGCAGTGCAGTGGCATCCAGAACAACTGTCTGCACCCCATCTCCGGGGCAGTGCAGTGGCATCCAGAACCACTGTCTGCCCCATCTCCAGGGCAGTGCAGTGGCATCCAGAACCACTGTCTACCCCATCTCCGGGGCAGTGCAGTGGCATCCAGAACCACTGTCTGCCCCATCTCCAGGGCGGTACAGTGGCATCCAGAACAACTGTCTCACCCCATCTCCAGGGCAGTGCAGTGGCATCCAGAACCACTGTCTGCCCCATCTCCAGGGCAGTCGGTGGCATCCAGAACAACTGTCTCACCCCATCTCCAGGGCAGTGCAGTGGCATCCAGAACCACTGTCTGCCCCATCTCCAGGGCAGTCGGTGGCATCCAGAACCACTGTCTGCCCCATCTCCAGGGCAGTCGGTAGCATCCAGAACAACTTCTACCCCATCTCCAGGGCAGTACAGTGGCATCCAGAACAACTGTCTGCCCCATCTCCAGGGCAGTGCGGTAGCATCCAGAACAACTGTCTACCCCATCTCCAGGGCAGTGCAGTGGCATCCAGAACCACTGTCTGCCCCATCTCCAGGGCAGTGCGGTGGCATCCAGTACCACTGTCTGCCCCATCTCCAGGGCAGTGCGGTAGCATCCAGAACAACTGTCTACCCCATCTCCAGGGCAGTACAGTGGCATCCAGAACAACTGTCTGCACCCCATCTCCGGGGCAGTGCAGTGGCATCCAGAACAACTGTCTGCACCCCATCTCCAGGGCAGTGCAGTGGCATCCAGAACAACTGTCTGCACCCCATCTCCGGGGCAGTGCAGTGGCATCCAGAACCACTGTCTGCCCCATCTCCAGGGCAGTGCAGTGGCATCCAGAACCACTGTCTACCCCCTCTCCGGGCAGTGCAGTGGCATCCAGAACCACTGTCTGCCCCATCTCCAGGGCAGTACAGTGGCATCCAGAACAACTGTCTACCCCATCTCCAGGGCAGTGCAGTGGCATCCAGAACCACTGTCTGCCCCATCTCCAGGGCAGTGCGGTAGCATCCAGAAGAACTGTCTACCCCATCTCCAGGGCAGTACAGTGGCATCCAGAACAACTGTCTACCCCATCTCCAGGGCAGTGCAGTGGCATCCAGAACCACTGTCTGCCCCATCTCCAGGGCAGTGCGGTAGCATCCAGAACAACTGTCTACCCCATCTCCAGGGCAGTACAGTGGCATCCAGAACAACTGTCTACCCCATCTCCAGGGCCGTGCAGTGGCATCCAGAACCACTGTCTGCCCCATCTCCAGGGCAGTGCGGTAGCATCCAGAACCACTGTCTGCCCCATCTCCAGGGCAGTGCGGTGGCATCCAGAACCACTGTCTGCCCCATCTCCAGGGCAGTGCAGTGGCATCCAGAACAACTGTCTACCCCATCTCCAGGGCAGTGCAGTGGCATCCAGAACAACTGTCTGCACCCCATCTCCGGGGCAGTGCAGTGGCATCCAGAACAACTGTCTGCACCCCATCTCCGGGGCAGTGCAGTGGCATCAAAACAACTGTCTGCCCCATCTCCAGGGCAGTGCAGTGGCATCCAGAACCACTGTCTACCCCATCTCCGGGGCAGTGGTGGCATCCAGAACCACTGCTGCCCCATCTCCAGGGCAGTACAGTGGCATCCAGAACAACTGTCTCCCCCATCTCCAGGGCAGTGCAGTGGCATCCAGAACCACTGTCTGCCCCATCTCCAGGGCAGTGCGGTAGCATCCAGAACAACTGTCTACCCCATCTCCAGGGCAGTGCAGTGGCATCCAGAACAACTGTCTACCCCATCTCCAGGGCAGTGCAGTGGCATCCAGAACAACTGTCTGCCCCATCTCCAGGGCAGTGCAGTGGCATCCAGAACAACTGTCTGCACCCCATCTCCGGGGCAGTGCAGTGGCATCCAGAACAACTGTCTGCACCCCATCTCCGGGGCAGTGCAGTGGCATCCAGAACAACTGTCTGCACCCCATCTCCAGGGCAGTGCAGTGGCATCCAGAACCACTGTCTGCCCCATCTCCAGGGCAGTGCAGTGGCATCCAGAACCACTGTCTACCCCATCTCCAGGGCAGTGCGGTGGCATCCAGAACCACTGTCTGCCCCACTCCAGTCCAGAACTGTCTACCCCATCTCCAGGGCAGTACAGTGGCATCCAGAACAACTGTCTACCCCATCTCCAGGGCAGTGCAGTGGCATCCAGAACCACTGTCTGCCCCATCTCCAGGGCAGTGCGGTAGCATCCAGAACAACTGTCTACCCCATCTCCAGGGCAGTGCAGTGGCATCCAGAACCACTGTCTGCCCCATCTCCAGGGCAGTGCGGTGGCATCCAGAACCACTGTCTGCCCCATCTCCAGGGCAGTGCGGTGCCATCCAGAACAACTGTCTGCCCCATCTCCAGGGCAGGACAGTGGCATCCAGAACAACTGTCTGCACCCCATCTCCGGGCAGTGCAGTGGCATCCAGAACAACTGTCTGCACCCCATCTCCCAGGGCAGTGCAGTGGCATCCAGAACAACTGTCTGCACCCCATCTCCGGGGCAGTGCAGTGGCATCCAGAACCACTGTCTGCCCCATCTCCAGGGCAGTGCAGTGGCATCCAGAACCACTGTCTGCCCCATCTCCAGGGCAGTGCAGTGGCATCCAGAACCACTGTCTGCCCCATCTCCAGGGCAGTGTAGTGGCATCCAGAACAACTGTCTACCCCATCTCCAGGGCAGTGCAGTGGCATCCAGAACCACTGTGAAGTGGCTGAACCCCATCTCCAGGGCAGTGCAGTGGCATCCAGAACCACTGTCTGCCCCATCTCCAGGGCAGTGCAGTGGCATCCAGAACAACTGTCTACCCCATCTCCAGGGCAGTGCAGTGGCATCCAGAACAACTGTCTACCCCATCTCCAGGGCAGTGAAGTGGCATCCAGAACCACTGTCTGCCCCATCTCAGGGCAGTCGGTAGCATCAGAACAACTGTCTACCCCATCTCCGGGGCAGCACAGTGGCATCCAGAACAACTGTCTACCCCATCTCCAGGGCAGTGCAGTGGCATCCAGAACAACTGTCTGCACCCCATCTCCAGGGCAGTACAGTGGCATCCAGAACAACTGTCTACCCCATCTCCAGGGCAGTGCAGTAGCATCCAGAACCACTGTCTACCCCATCTCCCGGGCAGTGCAGTGGCATCCAGAACAACTGTCTACCCCATCTCCGGGGCAGTGAAGTGGCATCCAGAACCACTGTCTGCCCCATCTCCAGGATACTTTCATCTTCACAACATCCATGAAGCTCAGATTAAGGAGGAATCCAGCCTCATTGAAATTTCACTCCAAGTCCTGTTAAAGCATGGAGGGATACGGCCCCACCTCAGCTGGCCTGGACCAGTTTATAACTTCCTTTTCCCCAGTGGTCATGCCTTCTGATCCTCTTTGTCTTCGTGTTGCCTGTTCTGGATCGTCTTACAAATGGAATCGTGCCCGATATGGTCTTCTTCAGCCCAGTGCGTCTGGTTCTTCTCTACTATGGTGTGGATCTGTATTCTCGCTGCCACGAAGGATTCCATGGCAGCAATGAGGACTATGCGCCCTCATCTACTCACCCGGTGGCGGGGGCTGGTCCCAGCTGCGCAAGATAAGGAAACACACAGAGAGGCACAGAAGCACGTGCCTGCCACCTCAGCACTCAGCAGGCTAAAACAGGATTGGCTTGAGTTTGAGGACAGCTCAAGCTACAAAGTGAACTCAAGGCCAATGTGGGATATACTGTGAGACACTGTCTTTGAAAAAGAGAAGGCAAAGGGGGGAGGAGGAGGAAGAGGAGGGAGGGAGGGAGGGAGGAAGGAAGAGTTATAAACATTCTCAGACATAGCTATGTTTTTGTTTCTTTCCAGCAGACCAGCAGACAAGCAGAGACACCTAGAAGTGACGTTTCTGGGTCACATGAGAAACTGGATTTACCCACAAGGAGCTGCTTGCTGGTCTTCATAGTGAAGGCTACCCACACGGGCACCATAGCTCATGAGAAGTACCATGGCCCCCATCCCTATCAGCATGTGGGACTTTCAGATTGGTCAGTAACAACAACCGACGTAGGCAATCGAAAGAGATGTGGAGTGGTTGGTGTTGCACTGCCGCTTGAACTGGCCTTTCCCTGATGGCAGTTAAGGACACTGTCTTTCTCTGCTCGGCCTTCCACATACCTGTGTTGGTGACATCTGTCCAAACCAATTGTCCATTTTTCAGGTGGATTTTCTTTTCTTATCAAGTTTCGAGAATGTTTCTAATATGGTGGATTCAGGCTATTTTTTGAAAATACTTTCTTCAGTTAGTGACACATCCCTTCATTGTGTGTGTGTGTGTGTGTGTGTGTGTGTGTGTGTGTGTGTGTGTGTGTGTGTGTGTGTCTGTGTGTCTGTGTGTGTGTGTGTGTGTGTGTGTGTGTGTGTCTCTGTGTGTCTGTGTGTCTGTGTGTGTCTGTGTGTGCTTTTGTGTGTGTGTTTTCAAGACAGTTTTTCTTTGTCACTTTGGCTGTCTTGGAATTTTCTCTATAGATCAGCCTGGTCTTGAGCTCCAGATCCCCCTGCCTCTTGCTCTGGGGTGCTGGGGTAAAGGTATGTGCCAACACAGCCAGCTTCTCCTGTCTTTCAAAGAGAGCCTAAGACCGTAGCTCAGATGATGTCCACTTAACTTGCGTTTTCAGTCTGCCAAGGTCATTGGTAAAGGCAAAGCAAAGATTTCTTCTACAAGTTTTGTAATTTAGATTTTACATTTAAGTCTCCAGTCCACTTTGAGTTAGCTTTGATTATGCCATGAGTCCTAGTTTTTTTTTTCTTCATTAAAAGCAGTGTTTCCTGATACTGAAGGTAACGCAGGTTCATTGTAGAAACATAAAATGGAGAAAAGAATAAAGTTAACCTTCACCTTGGTCCCTCCGTGCTACTGTAACCAAGTGCGATTGACTGGCTAATATATAAAGAACAGAGGTTCATCTCTTACAGCACTGGAAGCTGCAAGTCGGAGATAAAGGTACCAGCAGGTTCAGGATCTAATGAAGACCACACTGCTTCCAAGGTGGTCCTGTGTGGCTGCACCCCTGGGAGAGGGAGGGTGCTCTGCCCTCACATTCTGGGGAGAAAGGCAGAGGTGGTCAAAGGTGCACTTATCAGAATCCCCGTCCCATTCCCCAGGGGAAGAACCTGAGACCTAAGCTCACCTCTCTCTCCTTCCGCTTTGACTGTTCCATTTGAACATCTGAATTTAGGAGGGAACGCATCAAACTAGAGAGGTCACTGCCCAGAGCCTCAGCGGTCTGCCCTAATCTCCTTCATTAACGATTTTACTCATAATGCGTATAAAGTGCACATCTTCCTTCTATGCATTTAGCTCTGCTATTGCTTCTTATTGCTTGGTTATAACTACATGGTTGTCTTCCTTGGGGTTTGTATTGCTGAGATGAATCACCATAAGCAAAAGTAACGTGAGGAGGAAAGGAGTTTCTGGTTTATAACTCTCAGGTTATGCTTACTCCCACACCGAGGGAGCCAGGAACTCCAGGCGGGACTAAAGTAGATGACATGGACGGATACTGCGTACAGGATTGTTCCCCCACAGCTTGCTCAGACTGCTTTCTTGTACCACCAGGGACCATATGCCCAGAGTGGCATCACCCCCATTGAGCTGGGCCCTTCCACATAAATCAACACTCAGGAAAATGCCCTACAGAGTTGCCCACAGTCCAGTCTCAATTAAGGTCCTATTCCTAGATATGTCTAAACTTGTGTCGAGTTGACAAAAGTCAATGAGCACATGGGCCAAACATTCATAAATTTTAATGCTTTATCCCAAGTGTATGGGTGTCTTACCTTCGTGTTTATCTCTGTACCACGTGAGTGTCTGGTGCCCCTGTAGGACAGAGAGGGTGTCAGGACCCCCTGGAATTGGAGTAGTAGGAGGTTGTGAACTGCCATGTGGGCCAGAAATAGAAGTCAGGTCCTCTGGAAGCACAGATACTGAGCTTAACCTGAGCCCTCTCTCCAGCACCACCCACCCCATAGGCCAGGTCTCATTATAATTCAGACTGACCTTGAACTCACTATGTAGCCCAGGTTGGCTAAACTGCAGATCTTCCTTCATCTGCCTTCATCTTGAATGCTGGGATTGCGTGTAATCGACCAAGCCCAGATGTAATATATATTTTTTTCTCTTAAGACGGGGTCTCACTATGTAGTCCTGGCTAACCTTACTATGTAAACCAGTCTTAAATGAAGTTTCCTGATGGCTTTCCTTATTACTGAAACAAACATATGCATTGCCTAGAGCTAACCTACCTAGATAAGTAAGAGAACAGCATGGTGCCCTTCTGAGCCCACACCTGGAGACAGCTTGCCTGCGCGCTCCTAGATACTCACCTCCAAGGAGAGACAGAGGCTTCATCTCACCAAGTTTACAATCTTATAATGTGCTTAGCAATTCCACTGCTTATTTAGGACAGTCGTGTGTGTGTGTGTGTGTGTGTGTGTGTGTGAGAGAGAGAGAGAGAGAGAGAGAGAGAGAGAGAGAGAGAGAGAGAGAGAGAGAGAGAGAGAACATTGTGAGACCCTGTCTTAAAAGAAATATTTCTCAGCTAGGCTAGCTGGGCTGACTGGGCTTGCTGCTCACACATGTTATCCCAGCACTTAGGAGGCAAAGGGAGGGGGTTTGGCCAACCTAGGCTACATACCACTGCCAAGGTGAAAAGCTGCCCCTGTCTCTGGATTTCAGACTTGTTCCTAAGGTGGGGTCTAAAAAGGTGTAGTGAGCCCGATGCTATGAACAGCAATGCTCTAGGACCTTGCCTCACTCTCTTGGTCTCTCACATGAGTCTTTGCAAACCCTCAGTGTGGACAATTGTTTCAGCATCACCTTTGTCTTGGGATTGGTTCTTACCAGTCCGGAGAAATGCTGTCCTCAGTGCCGGCTTTGTCTTTTCCGTGGTTTCTCCCGTCATCCCTTTTCTTTAGAAGTTAGCATCTCTATTAGTAGGCATGCTAAGGCATGTTCTTCGTCAGACAGAAGACATATAACAGAGTCCTGTCAGCTTGACATCCCTACTGCATAATACAACATGCAGGAGAGACAAGGAAATGTATTCCTATCAATCTTTGTGTTGTTGGGTTTCTGTTTTCTGAAAAGCGAAAAAAGACAAAGTAGATTTTTTTTGACCTTTGAGTCCTTCAATTACTCTGCCAAGTTTCCAAGACAATTAAGACATACCTAATGTTTCTACGAGGTCTTCTTACTCTGTGATTGATACCCTATGCTGAGGCAGTGTGGTGGTGTACAAAGAATTGTCTCAGATATGAACATGTTAATAAAAAACGGAATGTCAAACATGTTTAAACAGAAAAAGATCAGGAGAACGCAGTTTGCCTTTCATAGGTATCCGTGATGTAAGTATTGAGGTAGGAACTGACCCCCTTACTTGGCTTTCTCTTCTAGTTGCTGGCCTGCTTGAGCCTTCATGGCGCCACCTGCTGGCCCTCCTTGGCGCTGCATGCGAAATGCTCTGGAGCAGGAACCAGTTTGAGAATATGGGTGGAAATGAAATTGGGTTTGGGGGATGAGCCTGTTTCTGACGAATCTTGTTTAGTAGCTTGAGTTGTCCTTCAGTTTATGATCCACTTGCCTCAGCGTCCCAAATGCTGAGATTACGGACATGTGCCACCATACTCCACCTGTTCTATATTTTTAAAACATGTTATACTTGCCTTTTGGATTGACCATTTAATAAGTTCTCCTAAGGACAACCTTCAGAAGTCAAACTCAAGTTGCCAGGTTTGGGTGGCCAGAGCTTTTATGAGCAGAACTGTCTAATCATCCTCCCAATACGAGATTTTCAAAACCCAATCTTACCAGGTGGATAATTGAAAATGAAAACGTGACAGAGGGTCCTAAGAGGTAACTCATCAGGTTAGGATGCTTGTTGTCTGCCATATAGTGGAGGTAGAGAAGTCCACAAGAAGTCTGGCCTCCAAATGCTTGCACATGCATGTGCCCCAACTCCACAGTAAATAAATAAAATGTGGTTTTAAGAAAAATAACAGTAACAACAACCTTGATTAATAGTCTTAACAAAGTTAGGGGTTTGTTGTTGTTGTTGTTGTTTTTAGAGTGTTTTGATTTCTTGTTCACTTCCTCGGCTTTTTCTTTGTTTAAGAGAAACCCAGGTGACTGGATTTCCCTAACTTGAATTTTTCCAGTGCATTCCAGGTATTTTAAAACTACTTTGAAATGCAAAACCTCAGCCATCCTGTGTCCCCTTTGGTTCATACATGGAGATTTTGCTTGGATTGAACGAGGGGAAAGCCAAGCTAGAGGAGGTTTGTTTGTTTCTGCCGAAGACCAGGTCTCAGCCCCTTTTCAACTGTGGTAAGAGGTGCCTGTTCCTCTTTTTTCGGTCTGCGTCGGAAGAGTATTTCCCAATGATTTTATACTGGAAAGGCCTAGAGCAGGGCGAATCCATTCAAGCCACAACATGCCTGGCAGAGCAGAAGTTTGTGGACCAGCCCATGATTTGCAATGGAGAAAGAACACCTGTGCAGACATCCGTGTTCCCAACCGGATGGTGAACCTGAGACTGACTACTGCTCTCAGTACGAATTCTCAGTCCATCAAAGGCGTGTTTTAAAGGGAAATGTTAATGCAAACACAGCACCTCACCTCAAACAGGAAGAGACAGTTTATTCTGGAGCTAACTACAGGTGACTAAGGCCTAGGAACAGATTCAGGTTACACTAAATCCCATGTTCCAGCATGGTGACCGCTAAGTGAAGTTCTTCTAGTGACAGAAAGAGTGAGCCAGGTGGGCGGGTTAAAGCAGCAGAGAAGGCTCCAGCGTGGCCTCAGACGCTGTTAGCTGCATCCTTGGCCTTTGGTTTACAGAAGCCAGTGGTGTTCGGTACATTCCGAAAGCTTTCACTTGCATCCCAAAGGTGTCAGGTCAGACACACGGGTGGTCGAGGACTGTCTACTGGGAGGGCTAAGGATAGCCCAGGGTAAATTGTAATCAGGATCTCAACCTGCAACATCCCAGCTTCTCCACAGCATTGAAGTTTGAATCACTTCATTCTGTAGAGAAGGTTCAGTGTGAGATGCAGTTCTTTCCAGAAACTTTCATTCACAGAAAGCAGCTCAGGACAGGACATGCTCTGACCGTGACAGCCACTGCTGTCAGCAGGACAGCTTACTGACTGGTGGAAGACCCTCCAGACTGGGCTTGTTCCCTGTTGACAATCTCTCATAGGGGTCGGCGAAGGACCACCAGACCCTCTGCTGAGATCGCAGCTCTAACTTCCTGCCATTTACATGCAATTCTGACCTAACTGCATGTGGCTTTTTTGTTCCCAGGAGCTGCCAGAGTACACAGAGGCGGGAAGGTTGACTGAAACGGGGTGTGCTTTCTATGCAGCTGTGGAGAAGTTGTCTTCAATGCTGGTGAGGCTTTCTGGTGGTGCAGTGTCTGGGAGTTACTGTGCTCCTGTAACTAACCCCTTACTCATGTGTCATGCGCTAGCCCAATGAAGAAATTGGTCTCAAATTGGGCTTTAGTGATTCATGCTTTGGTTTATTTGAACTCTTATGGAGGCAGGGAATAGATGGCAAGAGTTTCTACAATTCCATTATAAGCACATGAATATACATACATGCATGAATACATATATACATATGCACATACATACTGCAGTGAACTTCGGAACCATGGACTCACCATTCACTTTTGACGGTGCTTTTTTTTTTTTGATGTTTAGGAGTTTCTCGGCAGAAGGAGCTGTTTCACACGCACTGCTGTCCCCCCCCCAGCTAACCTAAGCAGCCTACTAAGGCCCAGCAAAGACACGTTGTGTCTCCCCAAAGCTTCTGCCTCTCCATTTGATCCTATGTGGCCCTTCATGCTACAGCTGCATGTGGTACTTACTGCTTACGTGGGGCAGAGAATGAAGCTGAAGAGACACAGTGGCCTGGACAAGACAGGTTGGCGCTCAAGGATTGCGTGTGACAGATGCGCCATCTCATCTGCTTTGTGCAGCACAAAGAATGTGCCCCCCTCCTGGAGAAGGGAGCCGTGTGAAGAAACAGAAAGCCATGCCAGCCTTGGAAGCGTCATCTCATTGCAGGGATCTGAGCTATCCTGGTTAGTTTTATGTCAACTTGACACAAGTTAGAGTCATTTGAGAAGAAGGAACCACAAATGAGAAAAAGGTGTCCAAATTGCCTGATTGATGATTAATGTGAAAGTGCGCAGTTCCCTGCGGGTGGCGCTACCCTTGGTCTAGTGGTCCTGGATTCTATAAAAAAGCAGGCTGAGTAAGTCATGGGGAGCAAGGCAGTGAGCAGCAGCCTTCCTCCAAGGAATTCTTCAGCATCAGCTCCTTCTGCCTCCTTCCCTGACTTCCCTTAATGGTGTATATGACTGGGACATATATGCCAAACAACCCTTTACTTCCCTATGTTGTTCTTAGTCCATGTTTTATCGCAGTAATCGAAAGCAAACTAGGGCACGAAGTCATGAATGTGTCCTTGTGTTTGGATGCAAAAGGGTGTGCAGAACAGCTTTGTGGTTCCACTGCTTTCCTAAGGCCCCTCTGGTACAATGAACAGAGTCTGTTTCCCTAAACACCCCGTAGCTTATTGATCTGCTCAGAGGAAAGAACAGAGCCACGAAACGATGCTGCAAAGGCATTCCTTTTCTCTGCAGGCAACGGACTACCTTTAAAGTCTGATAAAGTGCTTTAGAGCACATAAAAGAGCTGCGGGCCTGGTGGTAGAACGGGTGTGGGAATCCCAGGAGGTCCCAGGCCCAGGCTCTCTTTACAGCCTCAGTTTGCAACTAGAGGTCCTAGAGGAAGAAAACTCTCTCTTGCAAATCTTAAGCCTGAGGCTTTGACTGAGTTTTCTTTCTTGTCTTTTAATGATCATGACTTTTGTTGTGTTTTGTTTTATTTGGGGACACAGTCTCAGTACATCATCCAAGGTCAATTTGAACTGGAACTTTCTGCCCCCCATCCCCAGCCACCCAAGAAGCCAGGATTTCAGGATGTACCATCAGACCCAGCTAGTAACCACCATTTGCATGTGTCCTTCCTCCTAGGACCCAAGCACAGGGGCCCCAACCCCTAACAACCTGGAGCACGACTCAGATTGTCAGTAGCCAGGGGACAGAGGGCCAGTAAGCAGTGAGGGGACACAGGCACAGCTCCACACATCACCCTTGTCACCATTAGTACCCCAAGTAGTTTCCTTAATCTTTTAGGCACTGTGACTGAAGCCTACTCGGGATTCTTGGATGTGGCACAGGGAGGATTTGAAGACTAGCACGTGTGAAGCAGAGGTGGTGTTTTTATTAAAAGCAGGAAAGTGCTGAGAGGGAACATGCGCGTGAGTAGCTCAAGGAACCAGTTAGTAAAGGGCTTCTTGAAGAAGAGATTTTGAAAAAAAGATTTATTTATTTAATGTATATGAGTACACTGTAGCTGTCTTCAGACACACCAGAAGAGGGCATCAGATCCCATTACAGATGGTTGTAAGTCACCATGTGGTTGCTGGAAATTGAACTCAGGACCTCTGGAAGAGCAGACAATACTCTTAACCACTGAGCCACCTCTCTAGTTCTAAGGAAGAGATATTAAGCCCAAAAGTTAAGAGAAAGAATAAGACATCTATCTATCTATCTATCTATCTATCTATCTATCTATCTATCTATCTATCTATCTATCTCTATATCTACATCTCTCTCTCTCTCTCTCTCTCTCTCTCTATATATATATATATATATATATATATATATATATATATATATATCTCCAAATGTGGGTATGAGCTTCTCAAGGGAGACTCAAAGAGAGTGAGACATACCTAAGACTGGGCCGTGATCCTCAAGGGGGAATCTCAGTTGTCTTGGCAATAGTCATGGACCATTTCAGTGCTTCTGTCATTTGTTTTGTTTTATGTTATTTATTCATATTATTATGTGAGTATTTATTTTATTTATTTATTTTACTTTATGTTTTTTATTTATTTTACATGAGTACACTGTAGTTGTCTTCAGACACACCAGAAGAGAGCATCAGATCCCATTACAGATGGTTGTAAGTCACCATGTGGTTGCTGGGAATTGAACTCAGGATCTCTGCAAGAGCTCAGCTCTTAACTCACTGTTAGCACTGAGTGTTCTCTTCAGTCTTGGAATTCTCACTAAGAAGTAGGAGTAGACCAGAGGAGTAGACATCAGTGGGCTCAGCGAGGGACTCTTTCCCTTCCCATGTCCTCTTCCTGCCTCGGTTTTCCTGCCCTTCTGTTCCATCTCAGAACCATGAAAAGGGGAGAAGAAAGCAGTGAGGCTGGAAGCCCAAGATTGGCAAGATCACTGAGACTATCGTGGTGGCATCTGGCAGGGATAGATACCTCCTGCTTCATAGGCGCTGCTTCTAGCCTTGTCTTCACATGGTGGCTGGGAAAAGGGCCCTCTCTGGAGTCCTTTCCTCATGACTAATCACCTCCTGAACACCTCAGCTACTCATAGCAGTCCTGGAAGGGAAAGATGTCTGTCAGTGCGTGAACTCCGGGGAAACTGGGGCGAATGGAATCCTCGGAGCTGGGCGGATGCTTTCAGCGTCTCCTCTCTCATATCGTACCTTTGTTTTCTAGGTTTTCATTATATTCGCTAGTGTGCGTACACACATATGCACAGTATAAGTGTGTGGGTGTCCATGCCTCAGTGGTCAGAGGACAGGCAGTGGTGGCACACGCCTTTAATCACAGGCAAAGGCTGGCATATATCTGTGAGTTTGAGGCCAATCTGGTTCTACTCAGCCGAGGTTACAAAGAAAAATAATCCTGTCTCAAATTACAGAAGAAAGAAGAGAGAGAGAGAGAGAGAGAGAGAGAGAGAGAGAGAGAGAGAGAAGAGAAGAGAAGAGAAGAGAAGAGAAGAGAAGAGAAGAGAAGAGAAGAGAAGAGAAGAGAAGAGAAGAGAAGAGAAGAAAAGAAAAGAAAAAAGAAAAGAAAAGAAGCGCCCCTACTGGCCGAGTCATGTAACTGGACCATCAACTAATATTATTGGTTTCCTTATTCAAAAGAGACTTCTTGCTGGGAGTTAGCTGGGGTTAGGAAGGCGTGTCCCATGATTCGCTTGGCATTTTAGAGGACTGTCCAGTTATCCACCTAGCTGCTGGTGCAAAATGAACAGTTATTTTGAAACAGTTTGCTGCTTGCCCTCGCTGGCCACCCTCCTGTGGGGGTGCACAGATCCCAGGGCTTCTGTGGGCTACAAAATTCTGGTGCTGTCTGAGGAACAGGGACGGCACTCTACCTAAAGGCATTTGAAGCATGTATTTCGACTATTCTTTTCATGTTAGGACAAAGAGCGCATGTCACAGCCTTCAGATTAGAGTGTACTGGCTCAGGCTACTCAACAACTGCTTCTCGGGAGAAGTTTACCTTCAGGATTTCAAACAATGTTTCTCTGAAACCCTTTCTTGGGAGGCAGTGGGTTGGTTCAATGAGTGGGAAACCTGACAGCCTGAGTTTGAACCTGGAACCCACATGTTGGAAGGAGAGAACTGATTCCTATAAATTGATTCTGATCTCCATACATACCACGGCAAAACTACCTGCCAAAGACATACAGATGGGTGTACAAAGACATACAGAATAAATAAATGTTCCTAACTAGCAATTTTTCTTGTTAGATTTACGTGTTTCAAATCAATGAGTAGCTGAATCAATAATGCTTACCCTTGTCACTGCATTGATGATGGAGAAAATGTTCCTCAGAGGGCTCTTTACATCACACTCACACATGGGAACATTCAACTGCGTCACAAAACACTGTATCTGTCAGAGCCTCACCTGGGAACCAAGCAACGTCCTCCCTCGAGGAAGGAAGGGGGCAACCCTTTCCTTTGCTTTATTTATTTATCAATTTATCTATTTATAACACTTTCCCCTTTCATTGAAAATAATGTCCTTCTCACATAATAGATCTCGATTAGGGTTTTCCTCCCTCTGCTCCTCCCACTCCTCCCTACCCACCACTTGCATCCAGCCCCTTCTCTCTCACCAGATAGCAAATAGGCTTCCTTGGGATAATAATCAAACGTAATAAGATAAAACAAAAGCTAACACATCAGAATTGGACCAAACCAACAAATAGATAGAGACAGCCCAAAAGAAGACTCAAGAAACAGGCCCACTTGTTCACGCATCAGGAACCTTAAAAACACTGAATTGCCTTAATGTACTGGCAAAGGAAACTCCTTATTCATGGTATTCCCTGAGCCCTGAGGGGAAAGATGTGACAGAGACATTCCATTTCGGATTGTGTTTTTGTCTTAGTCAGGGTTTCTATTCCTGTACAAACACCATGACCAAGAAGCAAGCTGGGGAGGAAAGGGTTTATTCAGCTTACACATTCACATTGCTGTTCATCACTAAAGGAAGTCAGGACAGGAACTCAAGCAGGTCAGGAAGCAGGAGCTGATGCAGAGGCCATGGAGGGATGTTTCTTACTGGCTTGCTTCCCCTGGCTTGCTCAGCTTGCTCTCTTATAGAACCCAGGGCCACCAGCCCAGGGACGGCACCACCCACAATGGGCTGGGTCCTCCCCCCTGGTCACTAGTTGAGAAAATGCCTTACAGCTGGGTCTCATGCAGGCCTTTCCTCAAGGGAGGCTCCTTTCTCTGTGATAACTCAGCTTGTGTCAAGTTGACACACAGAACCAGCCAGTACAGTTTTAAAGACTCTTTCTCCCTGCATAAAGTTTGAATGTGGGTCTCTGCTTCTGTTGCCATCTGCTTCAGGACAAAGCTTCTCTGATGATGGCTGAGCAGGGCACTTAGAGATGAGCATAGCAGGATGGTATTCAGAGTCATTTTACTGCTACATTTATCTTTTAGAACAGATGTATTTTGTCTCATCCTAGGTCCCTGGGCTATCTAGTCTCTGATTCTTGGTCACCCAGTGTTGGGTTTTGGTAGCTGGTGACTCCCACAAGTTTCGTGACATCATTGTATTAGTGTATCTTGGAGGCAGGACATTGTAGATCAAAGGGTTTGTGGCTGACTGGGTGTTTATGTTTCTCTTTTGGCAGCACAAAGGATACCTTCCTGTCTCCAAGATGGTAGGACAAAGGGGTGGAGGCTCTACGTAGGGACCTTGTTGCTTCAGCAGTGGGGCCTGGCTGTCAGTCTGTGGAGAGCAGTGTGCAGTCTTGGCAACAGCCTGAGTTGTTTTGGTATTCCCATGGGACCTCTTTGACCAACAGCTCGATTAGATGCACTCCAATTCTCATCCTGGAAACTTCAATTGTTGACCAAATATGGCCTGTTGAGACTATGTCTCCCTCATTCTTTGGTGATTTCAGTTAGATCACTGTCATATATGTTTATATTTTAGGAAGTTTCTACCATATTAGGTGTCCATATTACCCCTCAAATGCCCTGAATTTTAGCTGTCTCTCTCCATATTTCCTCCTGTACTACCCCCTTTACTTGATCCTCTTATTCCAGTCTATCCTCCCAAACACGTACACCATCCATCCATTACTATTTATTCTATTTCTCTTCCTAGAGAGATCTTCCTGCCCACTGGTCCCCAGCCTCTTACTCTTTACCTAAGCTCTGTGGTTCTATGACTTAACAGCTAATATCCTCATATAAACAAATACGTACCATATTTGCCTTCTCCTGTCTGAGTTACTTACTCAGGCAGATTTTTTTTGGTTCCATCCATTTGCCTGAGAATTTCATTTTATGACAGCTGAGTAGTACTCCATTCTTCAGTCAAGGGCATCTAGGTTGTTTCTAATTTCTGGCTATCAGAATAGGATAGCAATGGACATCATTGGGCAAGTGTCCTTGTAGTGTGGTGGACCATCCTCTGAGTATGTGACAAAGAGTGGATAGCTGGGTCTCGGGGTAGATCTATCCCCACCCTCCTGAGGAACCACCACACTGATTCCCATAGTGGCTGTGCAAGTTTTTACTCCCACCAGCCACGGAGGAGCACTCCCCTTTTACCACACCCTCGATGGCATGAGCTGACCCTTGTGTTATTGCTCTTAGCCATTCTGAATGGAGTAAAGTGAAATCCAGAAGTAATTTTGATTTGCATTTCTCTGATGACTATGGATATTGAACATTTCTTTAAGTGTTCCTCAGTTGTTTGAGTTTTTTCTGAGAGTTCTCTGTTTAGATCTGTATCCTCTTTTTAACTGAGTTCTTTGTTTTCTTGAGTTCTTTATATATTTTGGATATTAGCCCTCTATTGGATATGTAGTCGATAAAAAAAGTTTTGTCCAAGCTACTGCTTTGTCCAAATGACAGTGTCCTTTGCTGGGCAGAGGACAAAAAGTCCCATTTGTTAATTGTTGAGCTTAGTGTCTTAGCATCATGCTCTGTTCAGAAAATCTCTTCCTATGCCAATGATTTCAAGACTATTCTCCACTTCTCTTCTACCAGAATCCGTGTATCTGGCCTTATGGTAAGGTCTTCGATCCATCTGGATTTGAGTTTTGTGCAGGGTGATGAATATGAATCTTTTTGCTTCTTTCTACATCCAGCCATCCAGCCTGACCAGCATTTGTTGAGGATGCTGTATTTCTTTCAGTGCAGAGTTCTGGCTTCTTTATAAAAAAAAAATCAGGTGTTCATAGGTGTGTGGATTTATGTCTGGGTCTTCAATTCGATTGCACTGATCAACATGTCTTTTTGTGTCAATACTATGCTGTTTTTATTACTTTACCTATATAGTACAACTAGAAATCAGGGATGGCGACAGCTCCAGCAGATAATTTATTATTCAGAATTGTTTCAGCTGTCTAGCTTGTGAGTATGTGTGTATGTGTTTCTCAATGGAGCTTAAAACTGACCACTCAAGATCTGTAAAGAGTTGTGTTGGAATTCTGATGGGGATTGCATTGAGTCTGTAAATTGCTTTTGGTAGGATGACAATTTTATTGTATGCCGATCCATGAGAATGGGAGATCTTTCTATCATCTGATGTCTTCTTCAATTTCTTTCTTTGATGTCTTAAAGCTTTTATCATGCAAGTCTTTCACTTGTTTGGTTAGAATTATCCCAAGATATTTTATATTATTCAAGGGTGTTGTGAAGGGTGTTGTTGCCTTGTTTATTCCTCAGTTTGTCATTTGTATACAGGAGGGCTACTGAATTTTGAGAGTTAGTTTTATATCCATCTACTTTGCAGAAAGCGTTTATCAGCAGTAAGAATTTCCTGGTGGAATTTTTAGGGTCAACTATATGTACTTTCATATCACCTACAAATAGTGGTAATTAGACTTCTTCCTTTCCAATTTGTATCCCCTTTGTTGGGGAGAATATGCCAGAGAAGACTGCTAAGACATGGATTTAAGTCAATAAAAAGTATTGGCCAGCAGGCAACTATACTGGGAGTTCAGGATCCCAGTGTAGCCCTGAGCCTTTCTCAGGGTGAGTTCTTAAGCACAAAAATGGGTTGTCATCCTTCAGTAAACAAGAAGTTAGCCAGAAGCAGAACTACAGAAACTAAAAACAAAGGTTATTACATTTTGAGGCTTTTTTAGAACTATATGGACTTTGATGGACTAGGCCCCCCTTTTTTTTTTGTTTTGTTTTTGTTTTTGATTTTGTTTTTGTTTTTGGTTTGGCAGGTGGTGTTGTCTGGGTGCTGAGTTTTATGGCCAGGATGGTGCTTCCATCATGGAGTCAGTTGTGCTAAGGTCTAGGCCCTATTACACCTTCAGTTGTCTTACTGCTCTAGCTAAGACTTTAAGTACTGTATTGAATATGGAAAGAGTGGGCAACCTCATCTTGTTCTTGATTTTAGTGGAATTCCTTTGAGTTTATCTCCATTTAAGTTGACTTTGGCTGTGGGCTTGCTGTAAACTGCCTTTATTACATTGAGATGCGTCCTTTTGTACCCCTAAGCTCTCCAGGCTCTTAATTATGAAGGGGTGTTGGATTTGGTCAAAGGCCTTTTCTGCTTCTAAAAAGATGATCATGTGGTTTTTGGCTTTCAATTTGTTTATATGGTGGGTTACATTTATTGATGTATGTATGTTGAACCATCCTGGCATTTCTGGGATGAAACTTGCTTAATAATGTAGATAATCTTTTTCATGAGTTCTTGGAGTCAGTCTGTAAGTATTTTATTGAGGATTTTTGCATGTATGATGATTAGGGCAATTAGCCTATAATTCTCTTTCTTTGTAGTCTTTATGTGTTTTGTGTATCAGGGTAACTCTGACCTCACCAAGCTCCTTCTGTTTTTATTTTGTGGAATAATTTGAGACATGTTGGCATTGACTCTTCTTTGAAAGACTGGTAGAATTTTGTATTAAAACTCTCCAGCCCTGGGCTTTTTCCTTTTTATTTTTATTCATTTATTTTTATTTATTTATTTATTTTTGGTTAGGATATCTTTAACGACTGCTTCTAGTTTACTAGGGGTTATAGGTCTGTTTAAATTTCTTATTCGATTTTGATTTATCTTTGGCAAGTAGTATGTGTTGAGAAAACTATCAATTTCTTTTAGTTTTTCCAATTCAGCAGTATGTAGATTTTTATTTATTTTTACTCTATGTGCTTTGGTGTTTTGCCTGTATGTACGTATGTGTGAGGGTGTCAGGTCTTGGAGTTACAGGCAGTTGTGAATTGAATTGCCATGTGGTTGCTAGGATTTGAATCTGAGTCCTCTGGAAGAGCAGCCAGTGCTTTTAACCATGGGCCATCTCTCCAGCCCCAATGTACAGGTTTTTAAAGTATGTTATTCTTTATGAGTCTCTAAATTTCCTTGGTATCTGTTGTTATGTCCCTCTTTTTGCTTTTTTTGAGACAGGGTTTCTCTGTGCAGCCCTGGCTGCCCTAGAACTTACTCTGTAGACCAGGCTGGCCTCGAACTCACATAGATCCAAGGGCTTCTCCTCCCATTGGTGCCCAACAAGGCCATCCTCTGCTACATATGCAGCTGGAGCCATGGGGCTCAGATTCCTTGTTTGTCTGTTTGTAATAACCCTACTTCCCTGTTCAGCAGTGTATGAGAAAATAATGCCGAGCTTCTAGTAGGGCTGTGGCTTCTTCATCTGAAAGCTCAATCCACGTGAGCCCAGGTTTTCTGTGAGTCCAGCTGTTTGTCTTTTTTCATCCCTTCGCCGCCAAGTCAAGTCAGCCCGGGAACGGTGCAAGGCTCTACACCCTTTTAAGAATCGACACTCGGTGGTTTTGTGTTTGCTATCCTCTTATTTTCTTTTTTTTCTTTTCTTTTCTTTTCTTTTCTTTTCTTTTCAAAACTCCTGGAGATCCCTTTTCACTTCAAGAGAGGGATAAGCCAAAAAAGGGACATAAAGTCCAGGACCCAGAAGACCCAGCCATGTCTCACTTCATCCAGAGTGAATCACCTGTTCTCCAGAGAAGCTGGCTGTGAGCTGCAGACCAGTGTAGAAAACAGAGAATGGCAAGGTAGGTCTTTTATTAACTTCAGGATGTCCAAATACAGTCAGGAGGGCAGTGCATTCTAGCACACTAAGGCCCACCATCATCAGCTGGATGTTAAATACAAGGTCAAACATCAACAGGACACCCGGGGAGGAAGGTCATGCACGTGTGTGCTCAGCTGTGTGTGTGGTCCACCTGCTACCACACTAACCTTAACCTAAAGGGGGAAGCTGGTGGAGAAGACCTGTCCTCAAAAATGCCACAAAATAGCAGTAGGCATTTGTGTATTTAGAAAGGTGGGCTCAATGATGAAGGAACCCAGTTGGAAGGTTTCCATATTGCCTCTCAGAGCCAGCAGGGCTGGAGGCAGGACCCAAGCCGCCCTCTCCAGTGGAGCTGGACAGGACTACTTCACCTTTGAAACACTGTCTACACTGTACAAGTTTGATAAACAAGCAATGGGGTTGTAGCTAGCTTCCAGAGCTCTGAAGTACAAATCTCCCCGTGGGTGGAAGCATCTACACTCAATGCTTGCATGCAGGCTAGAAAGTCACCCACCAGTGGGCTGCCAGCCTGCATGTGGTCTGGCCTGGCAAAGCAGTCTCTGCTGTCCTGCTCCAACAATGTTCCACATGGGAGTGTGGTCCCCTACCCCATGTACCTCTGGTGGCACACAATATGTTTATGGGGTAGGCTGGCACACATCACCAGCATTCTTAGGGGAAACTGGAAAAGCATACAAATGCAAATGCAACATTGTTTACAATCCACACAAACGTTGTTGCCCTGGCTTGAGCTGAGGAAGCACAGCCTTGCAGAGCCTCAGGCAGAGTGGCACAGATGGCTCCAACCTCTGATTACAACCGAGCTTGGAATTGAGGTCTCATCTGATCCCTGCCCCTCTGCTGGGGGAAGCCCAATGGTAGTTAGAGATGCTTGGCAGTTAATTTGTTTTGTCAGAATTGCAGGTCCCAAGGTCAGAAATACTGTAGTACAGGAGCCTGAAATCTGTGGCAGGTCACCTGGGTGATGAAGCAGGAGCACATTCCACCAAACAAGCGGAGTTTTGTTTTGTTTTATTTTGTGTGCCAAATTTTGTTTCCTGTGGCTTTAGGGCCAGGGGGACTGGAAGCTATCTTCCTGAACCTTAGAGCTGGGAAGACGGTTGCAGATTTGCTTGAAAAAAATTTCACTCTCAGGTGTCAGCCGTGTACACTGTGCTCAGCGTATGAAAAGAGGTCCCACCCAGACCTCTGCTGGGCAGATACTGCATCACACAGCTCCCAACCAAGCCCCACCCTGCTGCCCCCGGGCCACTATGCAGCAGACAGACTGTCCATGAAAGCCGGACAGTGCTCCAGGAAGGCTTCCTGGAAAGAGTGCTTGACTTCAGTCTCCATAGCCCGGGGCAGTTGGGAAGACTGGTCTGGGTTTCAGAAGGAGGCCATGGCTTTGCAAGGACGTAGGGTATATTTAAGGCACTCTAAGGCAGGCATACAGGGGGTGACCTAACAGGGCAGCCAAAGTCTGTCACGTGTGATAAGTGCTCTTCTTTGTGATTGGAGGTAGTTCTTCTGGGCTCTTTCCGTGGCTCCATTGCCCTGCGGCCCTATTTAGGCTTAGCCTGAAAGCTCCTGGAGCTCCTGAGGCCCAGGAGATGTGGGATCTATACGGCCTGCCTGCAGCCCTCCCCTGAGGTCATCTGATTTAAGTTCAACCTTTCAAATAGACATGTTCTCCAGGTGCCATGCCAGTTGGGACCCCGGGCTGGTAACAGCTCCCCGTTCCTGACGGTCCAGAGCCCTGTCCAGATCTTCATGAAGAGCTCCTGTATTAAACTCCCTAGAGTTACTCAGTTTGCACAGGTAGTTGTTTTCTGCCTGGATTGATGTATCCATGATGAGTCCTGGGGGCAGAAAGGTGCTTAAGGTTGCGGTTACTCTGTATCTAGTCTCCACAGCTCCTAATCCCTGTTTATCACAGGCTGCAGTTGTGCCGGACTCACCTTACTCCTGCTTCTTCCCATACGAGGTCTCAACAAACTCCTCCTGGCACCTAACGGCAACAGGCTGGCAAAATGCTGCCTGTAAATGAGTTTACACAAAGGACAGGAGCAGAAAATGTATTAGGCCCACCTGAAAAGGGAGAGGGATTTTTTTTTTTTCAGCAGTTAACTGGGAGTCAGTCCAATCAATTGCACAGGTTCGGACCTGAGGGATAGGCTGCCACCTCTGCGTTGTTTAGCAGATTCGTCTCTCTGGAGGCTAGCTATGGGTGTGTGGGTCTGGGGGAGGAATTAGGAATTCAGCTCTAAGTGCTGTGTCACACATCTAAAGTCTCAGGTCTGAGTCCTAAGCAGTCAGGGTCTGGTGGCCCAAGTGTGATGTTTACTTTTACTTGGGGTCTTTTTGTCTCTATATTCTTTCTTCAGCAGGATTCTGTCCATGAGACATCTTTTCCCAGCTTTCTCAAGGGGACACACCAACAGGAATAAGGAGAGGAGGTGGGGAAGTGAGGTCTCTCCCTAGCTGAGTGGGCTGGGGGCTCCTCAGCTTTTCAGCCAAGCTAACACCCAGGACAATGCTGTGTCCTGGGCCCTAACAGAAGTGTGCAAGCCTAAGAGCATTGAGAACATCCGTGCTGTCCTTCTTAGCTCTTCCAGGTGGTCACCTCTCACCTAGATCACCTTCTTGGGTGTTCAGAGTCCATTTAGAACCCCACATGCTTACAAGTCATTATTGCTGGCTATCCTTAGGACTGGAAGGTCATGTGACCTTGCCCAGGAGGTTTGGGCTCTAAGTAAAAGAGACAAACAATTCAAGGGAAAAAAAAGCATCTCCTGCTAAATGAGGCCGTTCCCCACCCAGAGGGCCGAGGTTATTGGCTTTTTCTCTTATTCATTCTTTTTTGCCTGGAGGGTACCATACCACCTGGCCGTAGATCCTTTAATGTGAATTTCTATGTTAATACCCCTATCACTTCTATTTCAAAAGGGATCTAACATTTTACCAGGGAGAGGCTACTGAGTTTAGAGGTTGCTTTGTCCTCAGAATCTCAGAGGCCTATAGTTTCCCCTCCCCCATCCCTAGTCTCCAGGAATACTAGGGCAGTTGGACAATCTGCCCCAGCACCTGGTGTGAGTCTAGCAGCCCTACTGGTGGCTATCTGGGTAGAAATGCAGAGACACCATCTTTGCCTTAGAAACTCCATCCTCCGCGGGGAGAGTTTTGGTTTCTTTAAAAACCCAGTTGTGTTATATGGATGTGCTTATGTTTTAATCCCATGTGGGATATGCAGCTGCTTCCGTTCGTCCTCAGACATTAACTATGATCGTCTCATGCTCTGGGGTGGGGCATGATTTTTGCCAGTTGCAGATAGTTTAATTCAGGTGACTCTGGAGAGGGTATAAATACAAGAGCCCCACGAGGGCCTGAAGCAGCTGCTGCTCCCCACGGCCGCTGCCCCCGATGCTGCTGCAGTTGTGTTTGCTGTTGCTGGACTGCTGGGTGGTCTAACAACGAAGGCTGCACTTGCCCCAAGAAACTCGAGGATCCCAGCAGGAAGTAGTCGAGTTTGTTGTCTGAAAGAGCCTTTTTCCCTCTAGCATTCTTTCTAGATGGGTGGGGGGGGTGGAAGGGACTAGGGTAGAATAAGGATCGAAAGGGAGGTGGGGTTATAATAATCCAATAAAATAATAATAATAGTAGTAGTAATAATAATAATAATAATAATAATAATAATAATAATAATAATAATAATAAAGTATGCCAGCAATCTTCCTGTGTCTCCAGAAATGCTGCACACACTGGGCTCACTGGGCTCTGCAGATGGCCCAGTCCCAGCCTCCAGGTCATCGAGAGGCGTGGTCTTGAGCTGTGCTTTGACTGTAGAATCTCTGTGCATTCATTACCTACAAGAGGCTTCTGAGGGGGCTGCTGGGAAACAGACCAGGCCTTGCCTGCACAACACCAACCCAGGATGCCTGCTAAGCTATCTAAATAGCAACTGGGCTCACGAAGTCAACTTTTAAAAACACTTCCTAAAAATAAAATATATTTAAAACATTGAGAAATTAAATATTTTAATTGTTTATTTGGTATGTGTGAGTGTATGTGCTTGAAGGTTGTTTGGACGTGGGTCCAAGGATGGAGCTTAGGCTGTCAGGCTGGGCAGCAAGCACCTCCTGAGGCCTCTCTCTCTCTCTCTCTCTCTCTCTCTCTCTCTCTCTCTCTCTCTCTCTCTCTCACACACACACACACACACTGAGATATTTCATTATTTTGTGCATTTGTGTATTTTATATGTATGTGGATGTGTGTATATGTGTGTTTGTATACACAAATGTGTGAAATTGGGGAGTTTTAGAGCATGAATTCTGTAGATAACATCAGGCCAAAATATCAAAAGGTTGCAGCCTAAGCCATCTCAGTGAGTTCTCATACATGCTTACTGGGCAGAAGACTGCATCAATGATTACATCCAGCCAGAATGCAACCTTCTGCATGGACAGAAATGAGGACTGTTCTTATTCCTGTGTAGGCTAAGTTCTCCAAAAAACAAACCAATAGGAGGTGGGGGTTCTGTATGTAGATTGCTGTCAGATATAAGTATCAGTGAAGCATAGATGTGGACATGGATGTGGATGTGAGCATGGGTGTGGATGTGCACATGGATGTAGATGTGAGCATGGGTATGGATGTGCACATGGATGTAGATGTGAGCATGGGTATTGATGTGCACATGGATGTGGATGTGAGCATGGGTGTGGATGTGCACATGGATGTAGATGTGGACATGGGTGCGGATGTGGACATGGGTGCAGATGTGGACATGGGTATAGATGTGACATCGGCATGGATATATAGGTAGACACAGATATGGATACTGTGGTAGTTTAAATTATGACCCCTATAGGTTGGTTCATATATTTGAATGCTTACTAACCAGGGAGTGGCACTATTTAAAGGGATTAAAAGGATTAGGAGGTGATGGACAAATGTCGCTGTGGGGTGGGTTTTGAACTTTCGAAACCCCATACGTAGCCCCTGCCTCTGTGTCTGTCTGTCTATTTATCTCTATTTCTCTATCTCTGCCTATCCACCATGATGTAGCTGTCAGGAACTGCACCAGTGCCTGCCTGCATATTCCCATGCTTCCTGCCGTGAAGTTACTGAACTAAACCTCAGAAACTGTAAGGCAGCCTCAAGTAAATGTTTTCTTTTAGCTGCCTTGGTCATGGTATTTCTTCACAGCAATAGAGTAGTGACCAAGACAGATGTGATGTAGATAGATGTGAACATGACTATAAACTAGGTATGGATAGGTACATAAGGCACGAATGTAATGCAGGAGCAGAAACAGATGTAGATACAGATACAGGCAAATGCTGGCGGGTGTTGAGAGAACTAGCTTTGCAGAATGGTTGAAGACACCATAAGAACACAGTCCACAGAGTCAACCTAGCAGGACTCACGGGGGTCACAGACATTAGGGGACATGTATGGATCTGACTTGGGCACTATGCATATATGTTATAGTTGCTTGATATTCTTGTGGGATTCCTAACAGTGGGAGTCGGGGCTGTCTATGACTCTTTTGCCTGATTGTGGGATCCTTTTTCTCCCACTGGGTTACCTTGTTCAGCCTTGGTGTAATGGCATGTGCTGGATCTTATTGTCTACATTAATGTTGTGTCATCTGAGTTTGGTTGATGTCCCTGGGAGGCCTGCTCCTTTCTGGGGGAAAGCAGAGGGAGGGTAGACATGGGGAACTGGAGAGGTGGGAGGGAGACTGGGGCAAGGGAGGGATGGGTAACTGCAATTGGTTTGTAATAGAGGAATAATTTCTTTAAAGAACAAAGAAAGGAGAAAAACAGATAGGAGAGAGAGAGAGAGAGAGAGAGAGAGAGAGAGAGAGAGAGAGAGAGAGAGAGAGAGAGAGAGATTGCTCTGTGGCTGACAGCTAGGGCCCACAGCCTCTCTGTGAAGGCTAGAGAGCCAGAGAGTCCAAGAGTGTGACTCTTAGTCAGAGGCTGAAACACCGAGTACCTGAACTGGTACAAGGGCTGCCATCCAAAGGTCAGAGAACCAAGGTTCTGCCATCTAGGGTCAGGAGGAGAGGTACCCAGCTGGAATACCTGGGGGGGAAGTGAACTCTCCTGTATTTTGTTGCCACATTTGGCCCAGCTGAGAGGATGGTGCTTGGCAGCATTGGGAGCATCAGGCTATTCCTCAGCCAGAAGTTAGGTGACTGGTCTTTTCTGGAAACACAGAGGATGCTTCGCCAGCCATTGATGTTGACACTTAACCACCGCAATCTACTTTACAAGTTGGGAAACTGAGTCTAGAAGGCCAGCACTCCCCGGATTCCCCAGTCCGAGTCACTCTCCTGTTCTCCTCTGACAAAAGCAACAGAGAGGAGGAGAAAGCAACTGGCTCACAGTTCAGAAGGATCGAGAACGTCATATTAGGGGGAGCGTGGCAGGAGCGGCAGTGGCTGGCCACATCACATCTACACTCCAGAAGCAGAGATGAAACAGGAAGTAGGGCTGAGCCAAAAGGCCTCAAGGCCCGCCTCCAGTGACCCACTTCCTCCAGTATGGGTTCACTTTCTGAAACTTACACAGCCTGTTCAAACAGTGCCAGCAGCCAGGGAACAGTGTTTCAAACACATGAGCCTAGAAGGACAATTCGCAGCAAACCACAATGTACTAACAGGAAACCAATGCCTGGTGAGGCAGCTGCCTAAAGAGCGGTGCGCTCGCCCTGGAGCCACTTGCTGGCTACAGCACCATGAAGTAGGGATTTGAGACCAGCTCCAATTTATTTGGCTGGACTCGATGACAAGAATGATAGGCGTACAGGCCAGTGCTTATCTCAGAGCTCAGGGCCCTGTCTGACCGCAAGTGTGAATGCTCAGTCACTATTGACTGAAATGCAAGGGTAATACTGGTTAAAGCCCAAGGTGTCCCTGGTCTGAGTGATGCATCCTGATGCGCAGGGAAGGGCTAGGGTTACACAGGGGAGAAGACAGCTTTGAGATGTGCCTCAGCGTGCCTTCCCAACATTGGAAGGACTCTGCCCTTCCTCAACCGCATAGCATTGCACCGCACTGTCCCAAGCAGCACGAACATGGCGTCAGTCCTGTCGCAGCTAAAGGCTCGTAGAGGCTGGACAGGTCTGACCTTGCTGGGTGCTAGACAAGGGATGGCCCCAGGGATAACTTAACATGGAGTTGGGTGGGATAGAGAGGAAGAAGAATGGGTGTTTAGGGGACAGGTTCACATCAGACAGGTGAGAGTTCACGATGCAAAGTCACACTCCATATGTCCCCAATGGGTACTTAGGGGACAGGTTCACATCAGACAGGTGAGAGCTCATGATGCAAAGTCACACTCCATATGTCCCCAATGGGTACTTAGGGGACAGGTTCACATCAGACAGGTGAGAGTTCACGATGCAAAGTCACACTCCATATGTCCCCAATGGGTATTTAGGGGACAGGTTCACATCAGACAGGTGAGAGCTCACAATGCAAAGTCACACTCCATATGTCCCCACTGTAGTTGATGACAATCTCAGGACTCCCTGTGTTCCACAACAGAAGAGCCGTGACCTTGAAATGCAACCGAGACCCATCTGAGAACTACAAGTTGCTCTGAACCCCTTTACCCTGCACATTTGCACAGGGGACTCTTGAGCCCTTTTTGAATTTAAAATGTCTGATTTCTCATGCCCACTGGACTGGTCCACCTGAAGGGGGCTTTTTTCTGCCTTTTTCCTGTTTTGTGCAGCAGACAAGCCTAGAGGAGAGATGAAGATGCAGGAGAAGAAAAACGCCCTCAGGAAGCTGGAAGGAAGTGTGGTGAGGAGGTTGGCAGCAGGGCCAGGCAGACCCTTCCCAGCTCCCGCCTCCTGCCCGCAGTGCCTCTTAAGTCAAATTCCAGGGGCTTAGTCCTCTCTGTGCCTCTGAAAGGGAAAAAAGAACTTTCTCCACCTGAGCAGGAGGCCTACACTGTCCAGAGATACTGTGGGGTTTACCTGCCTTTAAGGTCGGAGGTTTTCAGGCTCAAGACTGATAGTAAAATCACAAAAAAAAAAAAAAAAAAAAAAAAAGGATTCACCTAGTCCTAGTGCCAAGGTGGGTAGATACCCAAGGGTTCTTTCCCTTCTCAGAGGAGAAAGGGATGGGAGTGGGGGAAGGGCTGTGTGTGTGTGGGACCAGGAGGAGGGGGCTTGCAATGGGAATGTAAATTAAATAAATTAATAAATCAATAAAAATAAAAAATTCAGAAAGGGAAACTGCATTAGCAGGGTCCCTAGTAAAGGATTCTGGGTGCAGTTTCATCACAGCACATGCATGCTATCAGCCTTGGCTGTGGATTTGAAACAGTGCATTCATTACAAACCCATTTGCATCTCTCAAAGTACAAAACACCCTTTTCCAGCTTCATCTTTGTTGTGTGTTACGTGTCTATAAATAGGTGATGTGCTCTGGAAAAAGTTACACAGTGGCTATAGTAACACCCCTCTTCCTTCGCTGGTTCCCCTTCTGGAACCAGTCAGTAGAAGATGATTCCACCTAACACTGAGCTCCAAGAGTTAGGGAAACACTCCCCAGGTCTGAGGGAAAGGCTGGACAATACTACTACACCCTGGCTGGATCCCAGCTCTGTGTGGTCTCTGAAGCACCTACACTCTTGACCCGCTCACCACCAAGCTAGATGTTCCCGTGGTCTCTCAGCTTTGAAAATCCCCTGGAAAACCTACAGAAGCAGAGAATGTGCTTCTGCTTACGTTTTATAATAAGGGACACAAATCAGGTCCAGCCGCTTGAAAAGACACATAGGGTGAGTTTGTGTATCCTCTTCCCATGGGGTCAAGCCATGTCCTCTCAGGACACATCAGTGCTGTTGGTGACCTGGACCCTCATACACCTTGCTGTGTGCCCTATTTCACAGGCAGCATCGATGGGATAATTGGCTGTTGGAAGGGGCCAAGAGGGTCTATAGGGTCAAGGATGGGGGAAACCTCCCTAAGGGTCCTGCTGCCAGTAGTGGACTGTGGCTTAGGACACTGGTGCCTGTTACCTCCAGTAAGGAAGTTGGCCCTGTCACTTGAGAGTTCCCTCCTAGGACTAGGGACCAAAGTTTCTCAATAGGTAAGTACTCCTAGGTTGTTCCAATAAAGAGGCTGATAGAATGCCCCATACTCTTTGGAGGAAGTTTGCTCTACACAGAGGGTGGGGCACATCTACATAATGTTGTTTAAAACTTTTTCTAACAGATTTGTCTTTAATTTTAATTATTGGCATGCATGTGTGTCTGTATGGAAGGGTGTACATTGTACAAGAGTGCACAGCCTGTGAAGTTAGAAGAGGGGATCAGATTCTCTGGAGATAGAGTGATGGTGACCACCGGATATACAGGTGTTGGGAACTTTAAGAGAGTAGCACATGCTTTTAACCACTGAGCCATCTCCGGCCTCCCAAGAGCTTGGATCACAACATGTGCTACTCTGCCTGATTTCGTGCAGTGCTAGGGTACCTTGAGCTTCTCACTGACTAAGCAAATACTCTGCCACTGAACTTATCCCAGATCCCGGAATCTCTTACTAGCAATATGTTAGGAGCAATTGCTGCATACACCGGGCTTGGTTCCATCCCCAGCTCCTGGGTGTACACATGTGTGAGACTGTCTCGAGCAGCACACACACCTTCTCCATACACAATACTTTGTGCTCC
Source organism: Rattus rattus (assembly GCF_011064425.1). NCBI lineage: Eukaryota > Metazoa > Chordata > Mammalia > Rodentia > Muridae > Rattus > Rattus rattus. The sequence continues at coordinate 157,064,090 of NC_046159.1, read as the reverse complement.
TCAGTTTCGTCTGTTTTCTACCATGTGTGTGAATTGTTTTGTGTTTGGCTGAGACAGCCTGTGATAAATAGCCACGTGGAAATTGCATATGTGTGTGAGGCCTACCTTCTTGGAAACAAAACCAGTAGGTAGCCCAGTAAGTGCATTTGCGTTGCAAAGGGTCTTCTGGATACTGCCCACTTAGGAACACGCATTGGTTTCACATCCACAGAGACCGCACACTTGCTGTCTCACACCCCGCCATCTTATTGTGTTCCCCATGTTTCATTTCTGGTTTTTCTTTATAGAAATTTATTTTAATTTTATGTGTATGCTTGTCTTGCCCACAGGTATGTATACCTACTATGAGTGTGCCTTGTGTCTGCAGAGGCCAGAAGAAGGCATCTGTCCCAATCACTGTTCTATTGCTGTGAAGAGATCCTGTGACCAAGGTAACTCCAATAAAGGAGAGCATTTAATTGGGGGCTTGCTTACAGGGGTTAGTCCACTATTGTGGTAGGGAGCACAGCAACAAACAGGCAGGTGCAGTGCTGGAGTGGTAGCTGAGAACTACATCCTGATCTGGAGGGGGGAGAGGGAAGACTCTAGGCTTGGCACGAGGCCACTCATAGTGACACACTTGCTCCAACACTGTCATACCTCTTAATGCTTCTGATCCCTTCAAACAGTTCTACTCCCTGGTGACTAAGCATTGAAATCTATGTGCCCATGGGAACCATTCTTATTCAAACCACCTCAACATCCAATCCCCTGGAACTGGAGTTACAGGCAGTGGTTAGGCTCTGGGAACAACAACAACAACAACAACTACAACAACAACAATAACAACAACAGTTTTTTCCAGCCCCAATTTGTAATGTTGCTGACTTTTTTATTCCAACCCTTGATTGTTAGACTTTATTTTGTTTTTAGTACACCTCATTTGAAAGAGCACTTTTAGGTTCACAACAGTACTTGACAGAATTACAAAAATGCCCTTTACAACTAGTCCATCACTAACCAGTGCCAGAGCAATGAGTGAGCCAGCGCTGGAGACTCTATAGACAGATGCTTTATCAGTCAGAGTCCTCAGGTACAGCCTAGTTCTCTTTTGAGTCCTGTGTTTGGAGAAATGAATATTTAATACATTAGTTTATTCATGTATTCATTTATTATATGCACGCCTGTGTATGTATTTGTGGATGTGCCTATGAAGATCAGAGGACAATTTCTAGTTGAGTCTCTCCTTTCATCATGTGAAAAGGGGGGATGAGATTCATGTCATTAGGCTTGGTGCCTTTACTCACTGAACCATCTCCCCAGCCCCCCAGCCCTCCAGAGACATATTCACCATTATAGCTGCACTGACAATTACTGTTCACCCTACTCTCTCGTGTGTGTGTGTGTGTGTGTGTGAGAGAGAGAGAGAGAGAGGTGGGGGGGGAGGGAGAGGAGCTCAGTATATGTATAAAGGTAGTCTCATGTTGCATCTGAATCCATCTGAAGCCCATCTGGCTTGAGGCACATTCCCATCAGTGCCCTTTGTGACTAGTCCCTTTCTGGGGATACCACCTTTTTCCCTTGGGCCCAAGGCTGGCTTTCAAGAAATCCTCTGATTAGCAATGGAGAACAGGGGCTGGCCCATGGGAAGGCCAGGCTGCATCTCTGTTCTCATCCTCACCATCTTCATCTCCATTATCTCTTTCATCATCACACTGTAATCAGGACCATCAGCATTATCATCAGAACCACCATTCCCAACCTCCTCCTCATGCAACTGTATAGATCCAGAGGATGCTGAGGATGCAGCCTTGGAAGACTGGCACTGAGGAGGGACCGAGCCTGCCAGAGCCTGGATGAATACAAAGCCCAGCAACCAACTTATGAGGATGGACCAGTGTCAACTTGACACAAGCCAGAGTCATCTGAAAGGAGAGACCCTCAATTGAGAAAACACTTCCGTAAGATATGGTTGTCAAGGGCCAAAAAAGATGGCTCAGTGTTTAAGAGCACTGTCTGCTCTTCCAGAGGGCTTCAGTTCAATTCCCCGGCAACCACATGGTGACTCATAACCATCTATAATATGATCTGATGCCCTCTTCTGGCATTCAGGTGTGCATGCAGATAAAGCACTCTTATACATAAAATAAATAAATAAATCTAGAAGGAGAAGAGGAGGAGGAGGAGGAGGAAAAAAAAGAGGAAGAGGAAGAGGAAGAGGAGGAGGAGGAGGAAGAGGAGGAGGAGGAGGAGGAGGAGGAGGAGGAGGAGGCGGAGGATCTGGTTTTCAGGCATTTTCTTAATTAGTGATTGATGTGTGAAGGCCAAGCCCATTGTGGATGGTGCCATTCCTGGGCTGAGCAAGGCAGTAAAGCAGCAGTCCTGCCTCCAGGTTCCTGCCTCCAGGTTCCTGCCTCCAGGTTCCTGCCTTCTTTGCGTTCCTGTCCTAACTTCCTTCAGTAATGGACTATAATTTGGAAGTATAAGCGAAATGAACTTTTCCTCCTCATTTCGCTTTTGGTCATGGTGTTTCATTACATCAGTAGTAACCCTAAGACAACCAGGTATGTGGTGAGCCCTGTAGGTGGAAAGAAAATTGGCTCCCTGTCAGAAATGACGAGATGCATACAGCAGCCAGCTGATCGTGAGGAGACCCTGTCAGAAATGACGAGATGCACACAGCACACAGCTGATCGTGAGGAGACCCTGTCAGAAATGACGAGATGCACACAGCACCCAGCTGATCGTGAGGAGACCCTGTCAGAAATGACGAGATGCATACAGCACCCAGCTGATCGTGAGGAGACCCTGGAAGGTTCTTTCTTGGCCAGCTCCCTCTCCGTCATCCTGCTATGAGCCATTTGCTCTGCCTTTTGTGCTGTTGAGGTCATGTGGCCTGGTGCTCCTTCTCTCCTAACTGTCTGCTGTTTCTCACATGGCTGCCAGACTTCCCCCCCTGGTCCCAGTGGAGACTCAGGGTTACCTTGACGGCTGTGGACCCTGTAGGAGGGGACATAAGCGCCACTCCACCCTTTCAGCTGGGAATTCATTCAACTTCTGGCAACACCTGAAATGACAGTGCTTCAAGCCAAGTAGAAATTAATTTTCTTTTTCGACTAAGGGAAGGTCCAGAACTGAGTCACTGGCTGGAGCAGAAGCTCCATGGCGTCATGAGAGATAGGACCTCCACATTCTTGCTCTCAACACTTTCGGGGCCAGATGCAGAAGCTCCAGTCATCAAACCTACTTTTCAGAAAGGAAGCAAGAAGGAAGGGTTCAGTCTTCCCTAATTTAATGCAGTACAGTCTGTTTATACCTCATGGCAGGATCTAGCAGCAAAGTGACTGGCAGAAGGGCCCCATAGTTAAAAATGAAGTTCTGCCACCATACAAAGTAAAATTGTGTGCACAATGTTTCCCATGATTCAATTTCATCTGTGCTTGGAGCTGGGAGAAAATTAGCGATCAGTTCTACAGGCAACTCTAGTCAGGTACAAGAAATCCTAGGACCTTGTCTGGGGTTAAGCAAGAGAAGTTGCACCAAAGCAAGAGTAATTGTCCCTGCTGGGGGAGCTGCAGAGGGGAGGGGCTGAGCTAGAAGGCAGTGAGGAAGGTCCCCAGTGAGCTCTGCCTATCCCTGTCTCCAGGGGCTGGGGAGAGGCTGTCTTGGTTGTTCTGTTTTGGGAGCAGGAAACCTGCCTGCCTGGGTTTTTCTGGGTTGTGGTTTTTTTTGTTTGTTTGTTTGGTTGGTTGGTTGGTTGGTTGGTTGGTTGGTTAGTTGGTTTGGTTTGGTTTTTTTGTGACAAGATCTTGCTGTGTAGCTGAGGATGACCTTGAGTTTTAGATTTTGCTGCCTTCATCTTCTGAGGGTTGGGTTACAGGTGTGTAACACCATGCTCTGTTCATGCTACTGGGGACTGAACCCAGGGCTCCATGCATGCTAGGCAAGCATTCTATCAGCTAAACTACGTCCCCAGTCAGCCACACGCCCGCATGATTTTTTTCTTTTTTTAATTGGATATTTATTTACATTTCAAATGTTATCCCCTTTGCCAGTTTCCTGTCCATAAAACTCCTACCCCATCCCCTTTCCCCTTCTTTTATGAGGGTGTTCCCCCTCCCTAGCCACTCCCCCTCCCTACCTCTTTGCCCTGACATTCCAGTATACTGGGGGTCAAGCTTTTGCAGGACCAAGGGCTTCTCCTCACATCGGTTCCTAACAAGGCCATCTTCTGCTACATATGCATCTGGAGCCATGGGTCAGTCCATGTATAGTCTTTGGGTAGTGGTTTAGGCCCTAGAAGCTCTGGTTGGTTGGTATTCTTGTTCTTATGGGGTTGCAAACCCCTTTGGCTCCTTCAATCCTTTCTCTAACTCTTCCAATGGGGGCCCTGTTCTCAGTTCAATGGTTTGCTCCTAGCGTTCGCCTCTGTATTTGCCATGCTCTGGCAGAGCCTTCCAGGAGAAAGCTATATCAGCCTTCTGTCAGCAAGCACTTCTTGGCATCAGCAATAGTGTATGGGTTTGGTGGCTGTATGTATATGGGTTGGATCCCAGGTGGGGCAGTCTCTGGATGGCCTTTCCTTCAGTTTCTGCTCCAAACTTTGTAAAAAACTGAAGTCCAAGTAGATCAAGGACCTCCACATTAAACCAGATACACTCAAACTAATAGAAGAAAAAGTAGGGCCTTGAACACATGGACACTGGGGAAATTTTCTTGAACAGAACACCAAAGGTTTATGCTCTAAGATCAAGAATTGACAAATGGGACCTCACAAAACTGCAAACCTTCTGTAAGGCAAAGGACACTGTCATTAGGACAAAATGGCAACCAACAGATTGGAAAAAGATCTTTACCAATCCTACATCTGATAAAGGGCTAATATCTAATATATACAAAGAACTTAAGAAGTTAGATGCCAGAGAATCAAATAACCCTATTAAAAAATGGGAGCTAAACAGAGCTAAACAAAGAATTCTCAACTGAGGACTATCAAGTGACTGAGAAGCACTTAAAGAAATGTTCAACATCCTTAGTCATCAGGGAAATGCAAACCAAAATGACCCTGAGATTCCACCTTACACCAGCCAGAATGGCTAAGATCAAAAACTCAAATGCTGGCGAGGATGTGGAGAAAGAGGAACACTCCTCCATTGTTAGTGGGATTGCAAGCTGGTACAACCACTCTGGAAATCAGTCTGGAGGTTCCTCAGAAAATTGGACATAGTACTACTTGAGGACCCAGCTATGCCACCCTGGGCATACACCTAAAAGATGCTCCAACATATAACAAGGACACATGCTCCATTATGTTCATAGCAGCCTTATTTATAATAGCCAGAAGCTGGAAAGAACCCAGAGGAGTGGGTTCTCAACAGAGGAATGGATACAGAAAATGTGATACATTAACACAATGGAGTACTACTCAGCTATTTAAAACAATGACTTCTTAGGCAAATGGATGGAACTAGAAAATATCATCCCGAGTGAGGTAACCCAATCACAAAAATCACACATGGTATGCACTCACTGATAAGTGGATACTAGCCCAAAAGCTCGACCCAAAGATATAATCCACAGACTACATGAAGCTCAACAAGAAGGACAACCAAAGTGCAGATGCTTCAGACCTTCTTAGAAGGGGGAACAAAAATATTCATAGGAGGAGATACGGAGCCCAGATGACTTTTAAGGCAAGGTTCTATCAAAGTATTAGTTTAGCAGCTCCTGTCAGAAGCTGAGGGAGGGCAGATAAGGCCAGCAGGAGAGGAAGCTGATGGAGACCACAGGAAGAAAGGGGGGAGCACAGCTGTGGAGGGATAGAGGAAGGGAGGAAGGAGAGTGGGAAGGATCATCATGGTGGAGAAAAGTGGGGAAGTGCCGAGATAGGAGCCTAGCAAAAATCCCTATATAGTAACCACTACAGGAGCTTCTCAGACTCCACGGAGATCTCCAGTTTTCCACAGCAGCTAGAAGCCAAAGGGGCTTCACCTTTACCTACAGGGAGAGGGTTTTACCCTTGCTCTTTGTGCTTGGAATCTGGACCTTAGCAAACAGGGGCCAGGCTCAGGGTTGAATAGATAGGTTGAGAATCTCAGATGGACAAGGTTAGGGACTAAAGGGTGATGTACCGTTGAGTAAAGGCAAAATTGGGGGTCAGGGCAATTGCAGGGTTAAAATAAAGATCGAGGGGAGGAGGCAGTCTGGGTTGTGGCTGACTGGGCTGGGGAAGGTAGCTACAGTCCTGGAATGGGGGTAGATGCAGCTCTTAGTCAGGGAAGTGAGCTGGAACTGGCATAAGCACAGGGGTGGGGCCAGCATGAGGGTTGTGGCCCAGATGAAGGTGGGCGGGCAGGGTTGGTTAACCACCAGGAGGCAGGTGCAGTGCACCTGTGGGCCAGCCAGGTGCAAGGCTGTGGGAGAGCGGAGCACAGGGCTCCTTAAGCTAAAGCCGCTAAGGGACCTTGTGTGTCCTTTTCCTCCTCTTGCACCTGTGTTTGCTGCAGGCATCTTTGAAGAGACATGGGGCTCGCCCTGCTGCCCATGGCTTTGCTGATCCTACCTGCCCTGCTGCTGTGGCCTACATTAGCCAATGACTCTGAGGAACCCAACGTGCGTTGTGGAGGTGGGTATATGTGCATAGGAGCGTGTGTGTGCATGTGCGTGTGCGTGGTGTGTGTGTGTGTGTGTGTGTGTGTGTGTGTGTGTGTGTGTGTGTGTGTGTGTGTCTCCCTCTGGGTCTGCTGGTGTGATGTCTCAGCCCTAGGCTTCTGGGGACAGCGTGTTCCTATTCTGTGGGAGTCAGGCCACTGGGCAATTCCCTTTCCTCAACACTCCTGTGTCCCGGGTCCTTGAGAGACGCCCCCGATGCGTCTGCCACGTGGCTGCTGGACGGTCTTGGAGCGCACTGCTTGCTGCTTGCCGTTCTGGAGTGACAGTGCTCTGATCTGGCTTCTGCGTGAAGCTGGAACATTCTTTGTCTTTGCCATCCTTGTCTGGCATAGGCCGGAGCCCCAGCGTGTCCGCAGGCAGAGGCAGGCAGCAGTCTTCCCTGGGTAGTTTGATGGGTTGATGTTCCGGGAACCCGGTGGCTGGTGCCTAAAGAAGCGCTCTGGTGGTTTGTGATGTCAGCTAACCCCTTGCACCCACAGGATTCACAGCGACTCTAGCTATTGGAGAACGAAGGAAGGACAGAGCCTGTCTCAGTCCTGTGGCCCACTTGAACACCTTTAGTTAACAGAGCTGTGAGGATGGTAGGCGATAACAGAAACGCATGACCAGATGGGAAAGGGCTGTCATGTGCAGAGGAGAGGGGACCTGAGGTACAGTTGGATGCTTCTGGCTGGCTTAGGTTTCATTAATTCTTGAATCTTGAGCAAACTCTTTGCTGTTTGCCTGCCTCTAGGCACCTGCACTTTCTACAAGATGACCACTGGAGGCTTGGTTTGTGACCACTCAGTCTGTCTCTTTCTGTGGTGTTAGAGTTGCTTCTCTATGTGGTGTTGGCTTCTAGCCTAGCTCTGGGACCAGGATTGGAACAGTTGCAAAAGCACCGAAGTGGGTACAGGGGGACAGAGTACAGGGTTGAGAGGGGAGCAGAGTCCAAGAAGAATATCTATCCCAGGGTTTGCAACTTTCCTGATGCTGCAGCCCTTTAACACAGCTCCTCATGTGGTGACCCCCAACCATGAAACTATTTTGGTTGCTACTTCATAACTGTAATTTTGCTACTTTTACAAATTATGATCAACTACTTCTGGAAATGGAGGTTTGTCAAAGCGGTTGAGAACTGTCTATCCAGTGTGCGTTGGAAAGGGTATAGGGTAGAATGAGGTTGAGATGCTCAAGGGTGGCAATGAGCAGGGTGGAGGTCACACGCTTCCTCAGAGTTGTTCTCTCAGTCTCAGGATCAGCTGAGCCTTTCTGCCCCACCCCAGGTCGTCACAGCAGCCCCCAGTCCCCTACGAGGTCCCCAGAGATGAGGTAGAGCTTCTAGCTCCTAGAACAGGCCCTCTGATGCACAGACCCCATACTGGATGTCTTTCTTTACTCTAATCTTGTAAAGCTTCTGCTCCCATGCAAATAGGAGGCCCGCAGGGGACCGTGGGGGTGAGGACCAACTGCCCAAGAGGGAGTATGCCTGTGACGGTAGCTGCCCGAGGAAACCTATAACACCAGTTTCCAAGTCTTCCAGCGGGAGAGAGGTAGTGCAAGGAGCAGCTGGCACGGAGAACATGGGCCCTTAGGCCTGGCAAGAGAAAATGTGAGCTGGGAGGGTTTAGAAGGCAGGATAAAAACCCCTGTTACCTTCTTCCTCCTCTCCCTGTGCTGCATGCAGTGGGGTTTCAGAGCTTTGGTGTGTGTTGTTGTAAAAATATAAAAATAAAAAAAAGTATAGGGGTCTTTTACCTCGCTAGGTCCGGCACCTCAGTGCCCCAAGATATCTGCTAGATATCTTGGCTGAAACACATCCCAACTCCTCCGAGGCCCACTGTCTCCTGCCGCCGCACACTTTCCTACACTCAAACCGTCACATAAAAGAACACACAACACAATAATCTTTGACCCAATTGATAAGATATAATTGCCCACCTAAACATACAAAGCCCAGTGCCATCCATCCCTTAAGAACATTGATAACAACCTGTAAAGGTACAGCGTGGAATCTTAACGTCACCCACCATATTGTCCAGCCACGGCTTCTCCCTCTCTCCCCTCCTGTCTCTCCCTTTCTGTTCCAGTCTCCTCCTTTTCCTTCAAACTTCTCTCCCACTCATCCCTCCTTCTCCTCCAATGACAGGCTTCCTTCTGTCCTGTACCTGCCCCTCAGCTGTACTTTACAAATTCAATGGGGAGGTGGTTCTGGTGAAGTCCCCTGATTCCTGAGTACTGACTAGGCAGCTGTCCTTGGGGCAGTGGAATTAGCATCAAAATACAGATAACTCCAGGGCAAACCACAACAGTGTAGATTTTAAGTAAACATGTGTTAGGGGTGCTTTGTACATTTGGAGATGCCAATGAGTTTAGGACACACCCAGCATGGGCTGGGAACAGGGTCATGTGGGCAAAGAGCCCAAGACCTGGGTGAGGAGTGAGGAACCAGACAAGGTCCCAGCATGGGCATGTCCTCCCACACCCACGCCTGCCCTGTTCATTTGGTTGGTTTGTGTGTGTGTTTGTGGGGTATAGATGTTCATGCGGGGCATACCTGGGGAGGCCAGAGGTTAAGGCTGGTTATTTCCTGAGTTGCTCTCCATCTTAGTTTTGAGACAGGGTGTCTCACTGAACCTGGAGCTCACCAGTTAAGCTAGACTGGCTGACCATTAATCCACAGGGATCCCCTCCTATCTCTGCCTCCCCTCTGGGATTACAGGTGCCCGCCGCTGTGCCAGGCTTTTCGCTTGTGTCCTGGGGACTAAAAACTCAGGTGGCCACACTCCTCACACTTCCCTTTCACACTTTTCCTCACACTTGCCCCCCACACTTTTCCTCACACCTCCCCTCACACCTCCCCTTCACATTTCCCCCCACACTTCTCCCTACAACTTCCCCCTCAACACTTACTTCCTACACTGCCACAGCAGCACTTTACTGACTGAGCTGCCTTTCTCACCCCCATTGTTCCTCTAACCTCTCTCAGTGGCTGCTTCCATTTCTGTGTGAAGCAAGCCCACTTAGGACAGCTGGATGGGCATGGCTCCTGGTTTGGTTTGAGCCCCCGTCTCCGCGCAGATGACTTCAAGCAGACAGTGGGTACCAACATGCCAGAGGCAGTGCCACTCTGTGCTTTGAGGCAATCCTAATTCCCCTTTATGGAGAAACAGAAATGGAAGCCTATTGCCACCCAAAGGGAAAGAAAACACTTGCTGCCCCATTTAGGGGTGATACCGGGGGCGGAGGGCAGAGCAGCATTCTGTCCCACCTTCACACTGCTCATTGTTGTCACTGAGGACCTGTTTGCTGAGCGTGCAGTTCTGACTTGGTTTCCCCTCCAGGGATGCTGCAGATGGTGATTTTGCTGTTCTTAAAGCCTGTGGGAGCTGATGGGACTGATAAACAAAGCGAGGGGGAACCCTGTCCCACACACCCGCAGCACTGGAGGGGTATCTTGCGGAAGTCGTCTCACAGACTTCTAAGGTAGAGCCCCAGCCTGTGGGTAACCTGCTGATGTCCCTATGCTGTGAAGTCCTAAGAGCTTTGGTCTCCAGAGAGGTCTTAGTCTGAAGGCAGCACCAATGCCAGTACCTCTCCGACCAGCCCCCAGAACCCATGGTCCAAGCTGCTGGCTCCTTGCTCCTGAAGGCAGCTCTGAAGCTTGTTCTGCACTTGCTTGTCCTGCACATGGCTTTGGTAAAGGGTCAGTTAGAAGACAGCTTAGATTTCACAGGCCAGACAGTCTTTAGGTAAGACCTTTCTTTCTATAGCACAAAAACCACCCCCCAAACATATAAATGGGTCAACAACGTGGTTCAGCAGGTAAAAATGCTTGCCACCAAGCCCAGTATCCTGGGTTCAATCCCCACGACCCACATGGAGGAAGGAGAAAGCTAATTCATAAAGTTGTCCTCTATTCTCCATGCATGACTGTGGCACATGCATACCCCCTTCTGAGAGAGATAACCAAATGCAATAAAAAGAAAACCTGTAAACCCTTGAGCACGCCTATGTTCCAATAAACCTTTATTTATTTATAAGAGCAAGGCGAGGAGCTCATTCCGACCTGTGATTGTTGGTAGCTGCCCAGCCCTGCTGGACAGGCTCTGCGTCTGCCCACAGCTGTCCCTCAGTTGCTCCAGGCTCTTTACTCAGAACTCGCTCACTTCCCTGCACGCCACTTCTTTGTGCTGAGGACTCAGTTTGAGACATGGGAATTATCATCCCATTCGCCAGGGGAGGCCTGGGCATGCCCTTCCCCAGGGTCCTGCAGTTGCAGCGCTGAGTTCTGGGCTGACTTGCGTCTCCACTGCCTGGTTGAATGCCGGGGAGGGAAGAGTCTCAGAGCTCTGGGGAGATGGTAGGGAAACAAATGTACTGACAAGCACCTAACCCTTGCGGACAGGAGCCGTGTGGAGAGGAAACTATTCTTCTCTTCGGGAAATGACTCCAGCCGAACCCTACCTGTTGAAGACATGGGGTCCCCACTATCGTTGACACTTCCTCCCACTCCTTGCCCAGTGGCCATGTGGCAAGTGAGGTGACAGCCCTGTGGCTCCTTCCTTCCTTACTGATGCGGTCTAGCTGGAGCAGCCACATTAGACTCAAAGGCAGAAGCCACTTGTGGGAAAGCACTATGATCCCAGCCCTGAATTTCCGCTGACCTCTGACCTCTGGAATGCATTTCCACTTTGTCTTGGGCATTTGGTCTGGAGTCTTGTTACTGCTGCTTCCCAACCATCACTCCCAACCTTCCTATCAACACCCTATATCCCCCACCATCACCCCACAACCACCATCACCCCACATCCCTCACCATCACCCCACAACCACCATCACCCCACATCCCTCACCATCACCCCACATCCCCACTATCACCCTGCATCTTCACCATCACCCCACATCCCTCACCATCACCCCACATCCCTCACCATCACCCCACATCCCTCACCATCACCCCACATCCCCACTATCACCCTGCATCTTCACCATCACCCCACATCCCTCACCCCACCCTGCATCCCTCACCATCACCCCACATCCTCACCATCACCCCACATCCTTACCATCACCCCACATCCCCACCATCACCCCACATCCTTCACCATCACCCCACATCCTCACCATTACTCTGGATCCCTTACCATCACCCTGCATCTTCACCATCACCCTGCATCCCTCACCATTACCCTGCGTCCCCCACCATCACCCCACATCCCTTGCCATCACCCCGCATCCTCACAGCACCATCTACACTTGTTACAATGGATGGATCTTACTGTCACATCATCATCAAAGCAACTTCCTGTATATTCCACAATGTGGGCACATAAATGACATGAGTTACACAGAGTCACTTTGCTGCTCTGAAGCACTGGATTTTGAGCTTTCTCCAGCTGGCCTTCCTTCCTTGTTTTCTTATAACCTTGTGTGGGTGAAAATGTAGCGATTCTTCTGTGTGGGTGTTGTATCCTGACCCCTGCTATCACTAGTTAGTATCCTGGGCTTTACACTTGTAGATTGCCCTGGTATTTCATGCAACATATACTTGTCTGTGTTTCTGGCTTGTTCTGCTCCCTCAGCCTGATCACTTCCCACTCTAGTACAGACATCTGATATTCACAGCCTTTCATACACTTTTCTGGTGCCTATGGCCATGTAGTACCTGAACTTACCCAGACCTGTCCAGCCAAGCTCTGACCCATCTTCTCTGTGCCCTGTCCTTGTCTGTGGAGAACTTGGTTCTATCCAGATGTTACCCTTAGAGCAGTTATGTGAGTGAGAGTGTGCAATGGGTGTGTATGTGCGTGTGTATGTGTGTGTGTGTGTGTGTGTGTACATGTGTGTGTTTGGGCCATATGGGTTGTATGTATATGAATGTATGTGTCTTTAAATCATGTGGGTTATGTGTACATATATACAAGTATGTCTTTGGGTCATGGTAGTTGTATATATGTAGATGTATGAATGTATATATGTGTGCTGTTGGGTCATGGTTGTTGTGGATATATGTATATATGTGTATATGCATGACAGTTGTGTATATGTGTATGTGTGTTTTGGGCCATGTATGTTGTGATATATATATGTGTGTGTGTGTGTGTGTGTGTGTGTGTGTGCGTGCATGCATGCATCTATGCTTTCATATTCATATACATGTACACATATATCTATGCACACACACATATACATACATATATATATGCCTTTGGGTGGTGTGGGATGTACATGTGTGCATTTGTGTCTTTGGGTCATGGTGGTTGTGTGTGTAGATGCGTGTGCATACACATGCACATGTGGTGGATCTTATGATGACAGCCAACCTGCAATCATTATTGTATTGACCAACCTGTGTTTATCTTCTTGGGCATAGCCCCCTTTCTCTTAATGATCAATCCCTTCTCAAAGAACTAGATATGGCCCAGGAAGATATGTCAATAGGTAAAACTTCAGCCTGATGATCTGAATTTAACCCTCATTAAAAGAGCTCGATGCAATGGTGTGTATTTGTAATCCCAGCTCTTCTGCAGCAAGGTGGAGGTAGCAGAAAGGACAAGGGAGGATCTGCCTCTATAAGGAGGAAGACAAGAACAGACTCCTGAAAGCTGTACTCTGATCTCCACATGCATGTCTTGGTACATGAATGCACCTACCCCATTTCAAATGTTTTTTTTTTAGAAAGGCATAGGAAGGAAGGAAGGAAGGAAGAAAGGAAGGAAGGAAGGAAGGAAGGAAGGAAGGAAGGAAGGAAGGAAGGAGGAAGGAAAGAAGGAAGGAAGGAAGGTTGAAAGTAAGGAAGCCAAGCAAGCATGTGAAGCCGTGAAGCATGTGTGGACTCCTGGGGTGGTTTGGGGGTTTGAATGAATTTAAATATTGAAAACCCATTCTTTGTGGTGGCCATGTTGGCTGCTGTAGGGATGGCCCTTCCTGGATAGCAGAGTCCACAGTCCTTCCTGCATACTTTGAGCAGTCCTCTCTCACGCTCTGTGGATTCCTTTTTTCAATCTTCTCACTGGGGCTCACAGTGCAGATGCAGCCCAGCAGGTCATTCCAAGGTCAGTCCTGCTTTCCTGGGGACACCCGTGCTGTGTAGGCAGCTTGTAGATAGCAGCCTTCTGTATCTTCTCACCCATCAGCCACTCATAGAGGACACTCTGCCTTGTTGCCGACAGACCTCTCAGCCCATCAGCCCTCAGCATAATGGACAGTCTAGGCTATTGATTTAGTGACAGCCGCTCCTCTGAGACTAGAGCTAATGTTTTCATTACACTGAAAACACTGTAACAAGTTCATTCTGAATTAGGGAATGGGTAGTGTTTGCTGAAGGAGGGTGACATTTTGGAAACCTGAGCTAAGACCTACTCACATTGACCCAGAGGCATGTATCCAGTCAGAAGCCTGCGATTCAGGAGCTCTGCCTCCTTTCTTTCCCATTTCACTGGGGCACTGGTAGAAGACCCTTATGTCTCTGGGTTCCAGTTTTCCTCCTCTTCTTCAGCAGTCAGCTTGGACTGCATCTCTGAGGAGTGTTCAACCTTCTCATCTGGCTTCTGGGCAATTTCTATGGACTTTCTTCACCCTACCCACTCACATTTTGTACTGTTCATAGACCCATTTGACTCTCCATCCCACTGCCTTTAGGTTCACACGTGTGTTAGGTACATTTTATTGTTGTGATAAAACACCATGGCTGTTCCTCCTTACAGAAGAACAGTTCATGTGGCTTAAGGTTCCAGAAGGACAAGGTCTGTCACCATCCCAGCAGGTGACAGCTATGGCCACTGGGGCAGCCAGCCGAGAGCTCATACCCTGAATCTCAAGCAGGAATCAGAGAGAGTGCACTGTTATGACATACTTTCTTCTACAAGGATACCTTCTAATTCTTCCCAAACAATAGAGTCTAAGTTGATCAAATTTCCTTCTCCATACCTGAAGACTTGTGGTTGGGTACAGGGACTGGTGGCTAGATGGGGCTTGACTTCCACTGTGGCTATGGCTGGTAGACCAGAAGTCTCTTTGGTGTTTTCTGGTAGGAGCCAATGGGAAATTGACCTGTGTGTTAAAACAGGACAAGTGCTCTCCAGCCTTGCTTGTGTCTCTGCCAGGACAAGAAAAGAAACACACAGGACCCTTGTTATAACTGAAACATTATAGCAATGGTGGTGTTCACTCATAAGGAAATCAAACTTCTTATGAGTTTGGGCCACTGCTCTCAAAATGTCCATTGGAGGAGCCAGCACAAACTAGCTGCCTCACTGCACACTGCCCAGACTGAGCTTTGCATGTTGCAAACCAGTTTCTTCATTGAAATGTACTTTGAACTGACTTTATTGTGACATCATCCTTCTTCCTGGGCAGGACAAGTTTCTGAGCTTGTTGGAGTAGGTCCAGTGCCTGTGCATGGAACTATAGGTGTTCAGTTATAGTGATACCCAACAACAGAGGTGGTTGGTTGGCTCAGAAGACAACAGACAAAGCTGGTCTGGGTGGTTTCTCTGTCTCTTTATGAGAACTCATATGAACTGTGTCTTTCAATTCTTTCTACAACCAGACTATTTTCTTAGGTTGTTTTTTGTTTGTTTGTTTGTTTGTTTGTTTGTTTGTTCATTTGTTTTTTGAGACAAGTTCTTGTTATGTGCTCTGGGCTAACCTTGATCTCACTGTGTAACCCAGAGTGACCTCCAAGTCACAGTAATCCTCCTGCTTCAGCCTCCTGAGTGCTGGGATTATAAGCATGCATCATCACTGTGGGTTGCACCACACTTTTCCTCTGGAAATGTGGCTCTAGCTGGAGTCTCAGGACAGAGTCTGGTCTTAAGACCACTTTCGTGGCTATACCTTGAAGAGGTTTTACATGCCCACCCTCTGCCCACTAGCTACCTACTCACATGCTTCAGAGGGAGTCAGGGAAGATGATAGCCAGATTATGGGGCTCAGGTAGCTTTTAAATCTTTGACCATGACAGAATGGGACCCAGACCTCAGGCCTCACCTACGTGTTGAGCAGTGTTCACTGAGCATCCAAGGCCAGCAGTGTTCACTGAGCATCCAAGGCCAGCAGAGTTCACTGAGCATCCAAGGCCAGTAGCTGCTATTGCTGCATGTGGCCTCCAGCTCCCCCAGGAGCCTTAGGGTGGAGCCTCCCCTGTGCACCTCTAATTATATAATGGTTTCTTTTCACTGACACAGACCCACAGGACCCATGGGATGGGAAATAACACAGAAGCACCTGCTTGTGTCTTGTGAAACAGCGAAGCAATCCACAGCCTGTTGCTTTTTCTATTCTTTTGTCCTCCCCCCACCTTTCCCTTTTCCTTCCCTCCATTGCTTTGCTTTTTGAGGCAGAGTCTCATCACAAGCATGCACCAGTACATCCAGGTCCAGACCTAAAGCTATTAAATATTTTATGGTTCAGTGTGAAGGAAACGTAGAGTCTCTCAGACTAAGACCTGCCTAATTCAAAAGCATTCAGAGGTCTGAGTGGTGTCATCTGGCTGGGCTCTGTGCATTTCCAGCTACCTGAAAGCTGGCTGCAATTGCTCTATTTGATGTTAGCACTCAAAATCTTCCTATCATGTGTCTGCCCATATTTCTACCAAAGCAAACAGCATTTTCTAATCATGGTTCTCTGTGTCCTTAGGCACACAGGGCCATCATCTTGAGCACCAAAAATGATTGTGGCTGGTGGTAAACAGAAAGATAGTGAAACTAGACAATTTCCTAAAACTAATCCCCCCACACTCCAACACATTCTTACATCTTCCCAGAAGCAAGAGGGAACTGCTTTCTGGCTCTGTGCAGTTGCTCTGTTTTAAAGCAGTATTCAGTAGGGTTTTTTGTCCTTCCCAGCATCCATCCCTCTTCTTTGCCTCTCAGCCAAGGCATCTTAAAGTTGTGAAAATGAGTTCTTCCCTTACAGTGGCTCCGATTTTAGACCTGGAAAATATAATTTGGGTTAAAACTCAGTGGGGAGCCCCTCCCTCAGCCGGGTTGCCGTGGTGATGGGATGGGGGGGTGCAAGACCTGCTGCTACTTGCAGGAGCCCCGGGCTCCAGTTTTGTCCACACCAGCTGGTGAGCCTCATCTTTGCAGACCCCACCCCCACCTGCTGCCTCCTGAATCCCTGCCCAGTGCCTGACCCTCACAGAGTGGGATGCTGCTCTCTGGCTAGACACATACTTGCTAGCTGAACCCTGATCTTGTTTAGCTAATGAGCAGTCGAGAGCTTTGGAGAACGGGCCAGACCTTCCCTAGCCCTGAAGGGTGACCACAGCCTGCCTCTGCCAGGCATCCTGACTGCTTCCATGCAGGAGACAAGGTGAGGCCAGGCCACAGGCTGACTCTGGCCAAGGCAGCAGGCCTTCAGAGATGGAAAACATTCCTTTAAAATGACAAGTGGACAGGCTTGGGAGACCCAGATGCAGGGCTCGGATTCTAAGGCCTGGAACTGTGGATGACACCCAGTGTCCTGCAGGGAGAGCCAAGAGCATTGCCAAGGTATGAACCAGACAGGCAGTGAGAGCTAAGTAACCGGGAATGGTCAGTCTCTGGGCTTCTTTACTGCAGAAGGAGGCTTTCCTTTTTATTTCGTGTTGGGGCAGAATTGTGCCCCTCTCCATTCATATGCTAAGACCATAACTGTGCACATGGCTGTTTTGGGAGACAGGCCCTTTAAATACAGGGTTAGAGTGAGCAATGTCTGTAGGGTGGGCCTACAGTTCCCGATAAAGTGAGCAGGATGCACATAAGCAGAGAGATGGCCATAGAAGGACACAGGGTGAGACACATTGTAGGAGGCCATTGAGAAGGGAAGCCCTGGGAGGCACTGCCCTGTCCCTCACACCTTCGATTCACAGTTAACCTCCAGATCTGTGAGAGACTTTAGGCCTCAGATCCTGTTTGCAGGATTGACAACAATCCCAGCAACACTGTCGTACCACAGAAGGCCACCAGCTTCAGAAACAAGCATCATCATCCTGACAGAGTGCTTCAGCCCCTGGGGTTGGTTAAACTGCACCCACAAAGTCAGGAGCCCACAGAGGTCTCAGCCATGTCTCCAGAACTCCAGATTCTCCCTGTATTCCTACAGCTCTGTTTTTGTGAAAAGGGGAAGCTTCCAGAAGATCTGCACAGCTTTTGCTCCCCACACATCTCCATGGTTATGGTGCACACTCATCCCCATACCAGGAGCTGGCCAGGATGCAGTTACTAGCGGAAGAAAATGCATAGCAATGATATCAGGGAGGCAGCCAGCATGGCCACCCTGCCCTGAGCATCCACCTTGCTACCAGTGCTCTTGATTTTTGCCTCCTGGTGAGCGCTCAGATTCACTGACTTACTAGCATTTCGCCATGGTCATGTCGCCTGGACTGTGGCAGCAGCCCATCGGCCATCACTTACACAAGCCTGGCTCTTCTTCCTCCGTCTGGACCTAAAGGGTCCGGCCAACATGGAAATCTCAAGGGTCACAAAGGTCAGAAGACTCGTCTCTCTATCCTCAGAGAGAAGACGCCTTCCCTTCCTGCCCCACCCCTCCTGCCACCTCACTACATAGCACTCAGTCCCTCCTCTCCAGGGATCCGGGCTCTTGTTTTTTCTTCACCCCTCCATCTTGTCTTGTGCTTTTCCATCACAGTGTTGTATGGTTGTATGGTTTCTCCGATTCTTCTACTAGTCAACGATGCCCAATTCTCAGTCTCGATACTGGGGCTCCGGCACTGGCTGTCACTTGCTTTCATTCTCATGCAGTCTGTCACTGTGAGGTGACCAGTATGACTGCTTACGCAGTGGCCAAAGCCCTCTCAGAGAGCCATGGTGAAGCTGAGAGGGATTGGGGCCTCTTGGGTCCCTAACGTTGTACAGTACCATTCTGCCACAAGCAAGTACAGTCCTAGACCCAGGAGTGCCGAAACAGACACCTCAGTATCCCTGGGTGGAAGAGGGTGTCTATGTGGCACCCTTCTGATCTGTGCCATCCACTCTATTCTCCTGGCATATAATTCCTCCTTTCTGAAGGACACCAGAGCCCTTTACCCATAAGCCTTGGAGTTGTAGAGCCCTGAGTGTGTGCATTCTGAACTGTGATCTTCAACCCACAGAGAGGCTGTTTTAGCCTGAGTGAAGGTGTTCAGGTATCTGTTGACAAAGAGGTTGTCACCAGGGTAGATCATCCATCTTTTAAATGGTCTGTAAAGGAACGGAACCTGCAGTATCCTGTTGGGATATTGCGTAACAATTTAAAATTGACCATGCAGAGGTTAGTAGCCACCCCAACTCATGCTCTCCGTGTCCTAGAGGGCTGTAGAAAGTTCTGTGGGTCCTGTCCCCAGATGGGCCAGATGTCATTGGGCACGAGTGATGTCCTTTGGATGCTTCTCACCATATGGCTTCTCCTCTGGGACAGAGCTCACTGATATCCCAGGCAGACGTGCATGCCTGCCAGGCAGGAGTGTGTTTGTGCTCAGTGACTTCTCTGTGCCTCAAAGACAGCCAGTGTCAAACATCAGAAGATACAGCACCAAAAACATCAGCCCCTGAGCGTCAGTGCCTGCCTATTCTTACTGTGCTGACTCTCCTGTCATGTCCAGTGCAGGCTGTATACCACGCTGGCACTGGAAAGTGACGCAGAGTGATGCTCTAGTGCATGTCTGGAGATGGCCCATCACCTTAGTACCAGGGGTCACTTGAATTTTCTGTCCCCATTTTCAAAGTCTCCTCTGAGAGAGAAAGAGGAAGGCAGGAAGAGAGGAGGAAGTGCAGCAGGGAAGGAATTGGGAGACCCAGCTGGGCGGGTGGCTTGCCCTCTGGCAGGCAATGTGACCTGCCAGTGCCCCCACGAGGCTCCGCTCCTGCCGTCTGCTCTAATAAACTCGAAACTCCAGTGGCTTACGTGAAGATTTCAGATTAACATTTAAATTAATGCTGGACTTAAAATATGGAGCCCAGGTCGCTGATGTGACTCTCCTTTAACATGTTCTGTGACCTGGGGCAGAAATTTAAAATGATCTTTTCTCAAAGAGCTCTTCCTCCTTGGGGAGGCCAGGGATGGCATGGCAGTGCTGCAAGTGCCCTCCTGCCCATCCTGTCCCTTCCAGAAGCTAACGATGTCCTCTTGGCTATGAGAAGCTCCCCCAACCATGGCTGTAGGTCCTCCCCTGGAGGCCATAGCCTTTTGGGTAGCCCTTTAATGCCCCTGCTCCAGACTGACTGGGCCTCTGGGCTTCTAATGAAGCCTAAATGCAGAAGGAACCCGGAGACCCTAAGACCTTAGATGGGGTTGTGGGTGTGATGTGTGTAGGAGTAGCTCCCAGGAAGTCTCTGGGAGGGAAAAAGGAGGCAGGATGGTGGGAAAGAAAATGTGCCCAGTGGCAGCCCTGCATTCCACAGGGGACACCACAGTGGTGTCCAACTACAGTCCACCTCAGGGAGGATGACCATGACATGTGCTTGCTGGCTGGAAAGAGTCCAGATGCAGTCCTTCCCAGGAGGGACGCCAAAGTACAAAGCCATCCCTCATCCTCATGGTTCTTCCACCACCCTGCTTTCTCATGTCCATTCATTCCCCTCCACAAATGCCTTCTCTTCCCCTCAGCTATTCAGGATGAGGGGTATGGAGACCACTGGGAGACACTGGACTCAGTGTTCCTCACCAGACATCTTATTGTGTCCTGCTCCTGACTGCCCAGAACCAGCTCCAGCCAACATCCTCATTCTAGACGTAGGACAAGAAAGGCCAAGGGTGAGCTGGCCCTATTGGAAGGTTCCAGAACAAGCAGCTTTGGAGCTAAGATGCACCAATGGGAGGTCTGCTTGCTTTCCATGACCTAGGGTATCTGATGATAGCAGCCTCCCAGCCTCAGAGGTCATGTCAGCATAATGCCAATGGGATCATGGCCAGCTATACCACGACTGAGGCCAAGCGAATCTTCCATCCCCGTGGACCAAGGTTAAGGAGAAACCCCAGCTGTCCTACGGGAGGCCTCAGGCTGCGTGCGCTCAGTTTACCATCCAGTAACTGTTTCATATCCAAGTGCTAACCAGGCCCAACCCTGTTTAGCTGCTGAGACCAGAAAAGATTGGGTGGTGTGACTCTGGGGTGGACAGACACTGGTTCAGTGAGGTAGTAATGGCTGGTGACAGCTCGCTCTGACCTGGCTATCTTTATCAGGCTGGGGGAATCGTAGCTGGGCTTGCAATGACACTAATGCCTTAGTTCCAAGTCTGTAGCTGAGGCTAGCTCAGAGCTGCTGAGCTAGATGCACACGAGAAGCAGGTACCAGGGAAGTCACTCCCAGCCAGGCCCTCAGAGAGGGAAACTCCAGCATTTGCCGCAGGGCAGAAGCAATGCCACCATCGAACTAGAGCAACATCTACCTAGCAAGTACCTGGAAAGCAGCAAACACTCTGCCCCAGCCATAGTCCACTTTGTGCTGCCAGTTGCTACATTCGGGCACAAAATCAGAAGAGCACCTAATCTGGGGTCAGATTCCAGTGGCAAAGGCTAGTTCAGGGCAGTTCAGGTTATACTACTTTAGCAAGGAGGCTACAAGACAGTGATTCAGGGTGGAAAAGACAGCTTTGGACGGCTCCCCAGCCTGGCGACAAATTGCTTGGGACCCAGACTTTCCCTGTTGAACTTCTTCAATGTCCCCCAAAGCGGCTGCCTTTGTGCCGGCCTTTTGTCCCCAGTCCAGAGAGAGGGACAAGGAATCCAGAGTCAACCTCCAGTATAGCTGAGGAGGTTGGCGAGGAGGCATCAAAGGCTTTACCACGGGAACAGCTCCACTTTCTCAAGCTGGATCTGAAGCACCGGAAGGGAAGAGAGCGATTTTAGGCAGATCTACCAGATCATGGAGATAGGCCCTCCAAATCGTTTCAGAGTTCGTGGAGACGGACTTTTAAGAGCAGGGGGCAACTTTGGCCAACACTTTCCTGTGGTGCAAGTGGCTACTTAGGCCAAAACGAAGCCACCAGAGAGGCTCAGGGATATGTGATGAGCTGGCACCACCAGCAGCTTCCCCTGGGTACAACAGTGCCATCTACGTGCAAAGGAAGACATATGGTTTGAAAGATCAGAATAGAGGGCTGGAGAGATAGCTCAGTGGTTAGACACACTTGCTACTCTTGCAGAGGACCTGGGTTTGGTTGCAGCTATGCTAGGGACTGGTTCCTAAATGCAGGCCGTATGGGGAAAAGATCTTTTTTCTTCACCTTAGTAAGGATTTAATTTGTCAATTGAAACATACAGAACACATTAACAGAATGCTACAGAGGACCGGGCTGTACTACCCAGACCCGGCACCTCCTCCAGTCCAGTGCCCTATTCTGGCGTCCATGCATATCAGACATGGACATGGCACACAGATGCATAAATTCAAACAAATGATCTTTGGGTTTTGTTTTTAGAAATTAAAAGGAAAGACCACTGTACAGAAAGGATTAAGTAACCCAGGTCTTAGCCCTTTTGTCTTTGGACACTGCAGAGCAAGGATTCTTGTCTGAGCCGGGTCCACATACATCTGTGGTTGCAGGAGCTCTGTGTCCACGGGCGAGGCAAGCGTTGCCTCCTCCCACCTGCTCCTCTCCCCTGACCACAGCATCTGTCTTGTTTAGCCTGCAGGGCCCTGATGGACGAGGTGGAGTATGACATCACTAAGGCTCGACAGAAGAAAACCAAGGTGGGCTCCTACCGAATCCGGCCTGACGGGACACAGGAGAGGAAAAAGGTAGCAGAGAAGGAATTATGTGCCAGTGTATAATTGCGGATATGGGCAATTACCAGCCATTTATCCAAACAGCAGTTGGTCTTAATCTTCTAACCTTGCTCTTGTTCAGGGTGTCAGCTCTAAATTGCTTCTGAGTCCTGGGGGACCCAAAGTAATCTTTAAGCTTGAAATTGAAGTATCTCTCTCAGCACCTAAATTTTGTGTTTTGTCAAGTTGGAAGACATTTCGGCCCCGTTGTTCATCAGAATAAGAAATAGCGAGTCCACAGTTCCTGGGCAAGACCAGCAGGGAGCCCAGGGAGGTGGCAGGGCAGATGCTCAAAGGCTGTGCAGAGCCCTGCTTGGGTACCCCACCCCTCCTCCTTCCTGATTCTCCACATTTCCAGTGTGGAGCAAAGCAAAGCTCTTCAGGATACACAGGCCCATGGCTAGGAGGGGTTCTCCTTCAAAAGTATTCAAAGGGGACTTGCCCCAAGAGTCCACAGTGGCAGTTGCTACAAGGAAAGATGGGCTCGGCCTGCAGGCAGGAGGGCTGGCCAGCTGAGAGGAAGTCAAACATTTTAGGAGACACCGTTTCTTCTAAGCACAGATAGTGAACACTAAAACTTAGAATAGCTGTTCCCATGGTGTCCAGTATAGGCAAAGCTGAAAAGCCACAGGAACTGGATTCTTGCTGTTTTGTCTCATGTTAAAGCAAACATGGAAAGAATTTGTCTGTACATCATCTCCATGGTATTCCCAGCATTGAGGGGAGGGGAAGAACCCAGACTGTAAGGAGGTTGACTCTGTGTGTGTGTGTGTGTGTGTGTGTGTGTGTGTGTGTTCACATCTGGAAGTATCACTTTAAAAGAGCAATTTTCATGGAGTAATTGGGGTGTCAGAGAAAGTAGAGGAAGGGCATGGAAAGGTCAGAAGGGGGGTGGCTGTTTTCTGGGAGCCACAGTATCCCAGCCCTTAAGCAATTTCTAATCCTGGAAATGACCTTGCAGAAGGCGTAAGACCCTGTGGTACTGACCACTGTGGAAGAGCCAGGCACAAGGCTGCTCAGAGAGTTGGATGAACTGACTTGAGCTTCTCCCTTCTCAACCTCCTGCAACATCCTGCAGTGACATCACCAAGGGCTGTCCATGTATGAATTCTGCCCTTTCCTGGGGTCTAATCCCAAAAAGGAGTTACATTTACCACTCACTTCTCCTGCCTGATCCACCTTGGTGATCTTAGTCCAAAGAGTTTTCTGATTTGCCAGGACACAAAGTAACTTCAAAGAGTCCACTCTGCCATATGAATCATGGAACATTAGACATGGGCCAAGGTCAAGGTGATAGCAGTGGCTCAGGGACTGTCCAGGGCTCTTCCCTGCATGGCACACCCTGTACACTCACAAATTGCAGTTCTATTGCTGGGAGATCTGGAGTGATCTGGTCATCACTTTTCTGCCTCTGGCTGCCTCACAGTGGAGTAACTTCCATAGCAGCAATCTTAGAGGAATTCCTCTAGCCTCAGAGGAAACTGACTGGAGGGTTTCACATCTTTTCCAGTTAGTGAACTCTTCTCTCTGTGATTCAGACCCCAGGGGTTTGCTTCAGTCCTAAGCTACTTGGCCAAACATTATCCACAGGAGCTTGCCTAGTATGCACCACAGAGGAGCCAGCAGCTCAGGTCAGGCCTAGACAGCTTGGACCAGATCCAGGCCACACAGCCTTGTCAGTGGTGTAGATGTAGAGGCATCCTGTGTCCTTCCTGAGCTCAGCATGGGACTTGAAACGAAACAGAGTGTTTGGTTACATGGCTGGACACTGGCATTCTTACACACCGCTCTCGCTCATCTTTCTTTCTCATACATCTCTTCTCTTGCACAAGTTCCCTCTCTCAAGTTGCTGCCTTGTACCCGTCTATCCTGCACCCTTAATCCTGTACTTCTCTAGCACAAACTTTTCTCCCACACTACCTCTTTGGTTACTGGCATCATTTGTGGCCTTCAGGAAAACCTGTCCATTCCAACACTCTTCCTGACTCTCCAGTTAGTAATGAAGCCCTAGCAGGCAGCCAGATAGCCTGGGTAAGTTCCTTGAGCTATCCAGGACCAAGGGCTGCAGCCAAACACAGGATTCCGAATTCCCCAGGTCTCCTCCCCTCTGCTGTCCCCTTTGATTTGGCCTTCCCACCTTGTCCCTCTCTGGGACCTGGATGGCTGCTCTCAGACCCTGTCCTGTCCTTTCTTTCTGGGCACCATACACCACATGCTCTTGAGTAAAAGCTGCCTTAGACAAGGGGAAGCCATTGGCTACAGCCATCATAGACAAGGGGAAATCATTGTCTAGAACCATCACATCTCTAAGAGATACCTTTTCTGTTGTGTACTGTGCAACACCAGGATCCCCAGGCATATACTGTACTCAGGGTTTTGCCTGCTAACAAACGGAAGGTGATTGGTCATTGACCCAGCCGGCCAGGATGCAAAGGAGAGGTTCAGTCATCAATCAGGAACTTAGCCAATAATGGTGGGAACACTGTCAAAGGGGGTGTCCTTATAACACCTGGGACTTTGTGTCCCAGAGGCTTTCTAGTGGCAAACAGACCAGTGAAGTGCTGGGATGGTGCAGGGCCCTTATCTAGACTGCCACACCTTTCCCCACCAACTGAACACTATCTCTTAGAAAGAGTCCTTACTCGAGAATTGTTCTTCCTGGTAACCTGAGTGTACTCAGAGAGGAGGCTCAAAGCCAGACTCTTCCCCCTACAGTGCAACACCTTCTACTAAGCGAGCAGGCAGGATGGAGTTATAGAAAACAAGTTTCATTTGAATGCCCTTTGACATCATCTCCCAGGGTGTTCCTGGTCAATTTTACAGACATTTGTGAAGGAGTGGATAGAAACACTTGTTCAGTAACAGGTACCGTGCACAGACTCAGCTCTCATGCACAGACTACCTAGCTTGGTCAGAAATACTCTTCTCACCTAAGGGACTCTGTTCCATTTGCCTTGTTATGCCTGTAAACAAGACCCCTATAGCCAAAGGGAGCCTCACCACACTCAGCCCTTTTCCCCTTTAGGAAGAAATAAGCTGACCTCAGCAAACTGTCTCCTAGTACTGGAAGCTGGGGACAAGTGAGAGAACACGCAGGGGTTCTCCAACTGTGGATCTTAATACATCTACCAGTGTGTTTCAAAGCCATGTCTGGAATCTTCAGAAGTCAGAGTCACCTTGGAGGTGTGGTGTCAGAAGTGGTGTCCTCAGGTGGGGCCAGTGAGCCATGGACTCACACTTACTTTTGTATAGTGAAACCCTAGGCTCAGTCACTGGACACAGTTGCAATTTTCTGTACTAGTTGCCTCTGAGGCTGGAAAGTGTGTTGTATGATTTAGTTTGGATGGTTCCTCTGCCCAGAGAAAATCAAGCCACATACGATCTGTAAGAAGGTATTTGAACAGACGAGAGCCACCAGCTAGGGCTGGTACTAAAGGGACCAGTATTTTGCTAAGTCCAGACACTTATGTCTTTGGTTCCTTTTCTGTTTTTAACAGTTAGCTTGGAGGTAAGCAATCCACTTGAATGGTTCCTTTTACAAACAGAATATTGATTCAGGAATCACTAGTGACTTGGTTTTTAAAAATGGCATTTATTTGATTTCTTGAGAAGCAAGACAAACCTCAGTGTCATTTGCTGCTGGCAGAACTGTGTCATGTTATGTCCTCTGCGACACCCAGGTGCTCGGGAATCCTGGAGCTGTGCAGATCCAGCATATACTACTGTACTTGGGGTCCTGCCTGCTAACAAAAGAAGGGTGTTAGGTCATTATCCCAGCCAGCCAGGAGGCAAAAGTCCATCCAGAACTTTAGCGGCTGCTAGTGACCCTTAAAATCAGCTTAATGGAGCATTTATAAGAAAACATATAAATGCCAGAAGTCATCTTCTAGAGGAGAACTGTAAGCTGTGTTATTTTATATAAAGCATTAACATAAGAAGTAGGCCATGTCTAAAAATCCAAAAGCCACCATAGCAGTTGGCTGTCCCCAGCAATGGAGAGTGGTCTGAAGACACTTTGTTTGAGAAGACTATTAACTGAATGATGTCACACTCATTCATGGTTCCCTGTGCAGAAAATGCCAAACTTCTCTGAATGCAGAGGCTCTGGCAGTCATGACTTGGGGTTTAAAGACCTGTTATATATTTTTATACGGACTGAGCCTAGACTGGGCACCCGCATGCAGGGCCAAGCTCTGAATTCCGTCAGGCTCTGAAGGGGCCTTAGGATATCCTAGCAAGAAGACAGACAGTTTAGTGAACATCAGTGTTATGGAAAAACAAACAGTATCTCTTTATGCCCCTTTTTATAATTGTGGGAAGTCACAACCCTTCTACCTCAGCCAAGAAGGCCTCACTCACACACCTAGACCAACTAGCACCCATAGGTGTGGCACTTGCAATGACCCTCTCAGAAATATCCAGACTCAAACCAAGGCTGGGTGCTTGCCTGTTCCAAGTATAGAATGAAGTTAGTGCCTACTCTGTGTCACATCCCCCGCAAGTATGCCACTCAGGGGATACGGAAGCCAGTGGAACGTGGACTGTCCTTGTTCTATAAGGAGTCTTATGAAAAAAACAGAGGGTGGGACCTTCCTTGGCATCAGGATACCTCTTTCCTTTCCATGACTCTACCTGGTTAAGAACACTGTTCGTCTGAATCAAGATGACCATACCTCTCAGCTGCCTACCATGACATAAGCAAGATTCTGTGGCCAGGAACAAAAAGATAGTTCATCCTTTTCCCTGACTCTGCACCTCCAGACCACCTCATGGAGGACCAACACCAGTGGGTGGATGGATGGATGGATGGATGGATGGATGGATGAATGGATGGATGGATGGAAGATGGATGGATGGTAGATAGACTGATGGATGGGTAGATGGGTAGTGGTAGATAGATGGATGGATGATGGACAGATGGTAGATAGATGGATGGATGGATAAATGGATTGGTAGATGATGGTAGATAGATGGATAGATGAATGGGTAGATGGGCAAATGTATGGATAGGCAAATGGATAGACGGATGAATGAATAAAATGAATAGATGAAAAGATGAATACCCTTAGTCTGAGTAGATGGATGGATGGGCAGATAGATGGATTCACAGATGAATACCCCTGGTCTACAAGGCTATATAACTTGGGCTGTACACAAATTTTAAAACAAATTTATTTGATAATATTTCACCGGATTTTATTGCAAAGCTTCTGTCTTCTTAACTTGGCTTATATATAGGAACCGGTTTTTGTTGTTGTTGTTGTTGTTTTTACATTTCTAATTTGTTTGCTCTTTTAGTGAGAACAAGAAAAAGTTTACACAGCACACACGTGAAGGTCAAAGGACAACTTATAGGATTCAGTTCTTTCTTTCTGCCATGTATATCCCAAGAAGCAAACGCAAATGTCAGCCAGCTGCCTGGGCAGGTCTTAATGGAAACGCATCACTCCATAAGTAGAAGGGCACCGAGTGCAGGGCAAGGTGCTTCACCCGGCATCACTGACCTTGGAGAAGGAGGCTCCGGGGATGGCAGCCTGCCTTAGCCAGGGCAGTGAGCTTAGGCTCAGGAGATCTGTCTTGGAGCTGTGCCCGAGTCACTGGATCTGAAGAAACAAAAACAAAACAAAAAAACAGAATCAGCCTCAAACCCAAATAAAAGCCTGCCCCTCTCCTCAGTTCACAACTATCCCCTTCACATACATAGCCTAATGTAGCAGACAGCTCCGGGATGAGTCAGGCAGCCAGTGCTCTCAGCACACGGAAAGAAGAGGCACAGGTGGTCAGTTCACGCGACTGCACTTGAGTTCCACCTGAAGTCTGGGGACTACAAGAGCCAAATGTCACCTCCACATTCATTAACCTTCAGGAACAAAGATGCACATCAATGTCAGGAAAGGGGAGAAGGCAGAATTGCCTTCCGGTTTGTACTGTGATTTAGCTCCTTGGGAGAGCCTCTCTAGCACCACCCTGAGCATCCACCCTGTGCAAGAGATAACAGGGTTTTATTTTGGGCTTGACTGTGGGGCTGCAGGCTCCAGTTGCCCACCTCACGGAGATGCTCCTCTGGTCAGTCCCCTTTTCTCCAGTGCTGTCACACTAGGAAGGGAAGCAGCAGCACGAGGTTCTCACTCGCTCCACTCAGTGTCCCAGATGTTCAATGGGGTGGTGGGCGAGACCTGATGCACACAGCTTTTTGACTGTTCAGGACCAGTGCCAACACCCTGTGTCTGTGTGATGCCTGATACCAACACGGGAGCTCACCTCTAATCCCTCTGTTTAGGTCAGCCTGCTCCCTGATCACTAGGGCGGCCTCAGGCTTTCTCACCTCCCACACCCCTGGAAGAACCCACATGTCCACATCCAGAGAGTACCTGGAAAGATGGAGACCATGCCCTATAGCCTCCATCCCTCAGCTGTCCTCTGTGACTTAGAAGCATCCCGTACTTGCTGACACTGTACCTACAACCCTGTCCACCTCCCCTGCATGTTAGCTGTAGGGTGTCTGTCACCTTCACATGTGGTCCTAGAGTCCTGTCACCTGAAAGTCTCCATGCCAATCCTTTGCTATCCAACAGAGGTGACCTCCAAAATGCCTAGATTCTACCATTAGGGCTTTTTCAAGGTCAGTGCAGCTGCACTGCACACTGTGGTGGGAACAGGCTTAGCCACGAGCCCAGCAACCAGGCTCCCTTCCTGATCAGCTTCTTGCTAGCAAGTCTGAAGTTGCCAGGCAGGCCATTATGAGACTCTGAGTTAGTGAAAGCAAGGGTTTCCAAGTCTGTATATGCACATGTGTGTCTGGTTGTGTATACTCAATTATATGTCTGTGCATGTATGCATATGTGTGTGCACATGTGTAAGTGTGTGTATGCACATCTGTATGTCTTCATGTGTGTATTAGTGAACTGGCGTGTGTGCGTGCATGTGCATGTGCATGTACACATGTGAACAAGTGGGTGGCTATCAGAAAAACAGGCTCATGTTTGCCTCTCAGGGCAGAGACATCCAGGGCATGACTGTGGCACTTTGCCTTGGCTACAACGATGACACTCTGATTGATTAGGAAGCTCTTTGTATCCCAGAGCTGAGAAGGGAAGGGAAGGTAAGTCACTTTTTCTGCTACTGGGCAGGACTCACAGGGTGTTGCCCTACTTCACAGTCCTGTGGGACTTGTGCTGTTCCAGGAAGAGCCAGCAGGTGGATCTTTCCCCCAGTGCCTCACCCTCCGGACCTCTCAAAGGGTTAACAAACGCCGCCGCCCCCGCCTCCTCCTCCTCCTCCTCCTCCTCCTCCTCCTCCTCCTCCTCCTCCTCCTCCTCCTCCTCCTCCGCCTCCTCCTCCTCCTCCTCCTCCTCCTCCGCCTCCCCAAACCAAGGGAATTTAATGTTTGTGTCTTCTCCGCCGGTATGGGGAAGGGTTTTGAGTTAAAAGGGGAGGGGGTGTCTTAATCCTCCTTGCGGGCTTTGAGACAGTGCAAGAAGCAGCCAGACCCTAAAGTTTGGCCATTTGAAGGGAGGAAGAGCTTCCCCACAACAAACAGGTAATTACAAACTTCTTAAAGAAAAGCCCGTAATCCCCAGATAGTGTTCTCTGTTCAAAGGTGCTCATTTCCTCACTTTGTACTGTCTGATTTTGCGTACTCCACCCACGGCCTTTCCTGAGCACATATAATAGCTCTGCTGCATCCTGAAAATGGCCCAAACCTTCCCCCTTTTGGAGAACGGCACACTCCAAGACTCAGACAGCCTCATTTGTTGGCCCGCTAAAAATGTCAGGCCCTGTTGGGCACCTGGCTCTTTCCTTCTCCCGCATCCTCTGCCCTGGGCTTCCTGTGTGGAACTTCCTGAGTTTGCAGGATGGCTGCAGCAGGCAAGGGAAGCCTCCTGGAGACAGAGCTTCTGAGTCAGCTGTCACACTGTGTGCCTGAGAAGGCTGCCCCTGTCCCACTTATTCTTGGCTACCAGACCTGCTGTAGACATTCTTTGCAGACAGCATCTTTTTCTTGCATGTAAGAAGGTAGGTGGTGCTGGTTTGAATGTTGGGGAGTTGATAGTGAGGAGGAAAGGAGAGAGGAGCAATTTCTGTTTTCTGAAGGTGGAATGAGGTAGGGGTGCTCAGAGGACCTTCCTTCCAGTGTTCTCCTGGCCAGAGGAGACACCCTGCTGCAGGCTGCATCCCACTGTAGTATGGGATGGTCTCCTAAAGGTGGTATGGGGTTTATAATTCAAATAGTCCAGCTAGACTTTTTGTTTTAAATTCAGAATACTTCTGAGAGGGAAGCGGAAGGCATCATAAAATCAAACAGAGTCCCGGGGGCCGTAGAGCTGCTCAGTGGGCAAAGTGCTTGCTGTCCTGGGCACCACATTAAAGCTGTGTGCAGCAGCAGGACCTGTAATTTGGTGCTGGGAAGCAGGAGGACCCCTCAGGCTTGCTGCCAGCTTCTTTAGGCAAACCCAGGAGCTCCGGGTCCAGTGAGACACTGTCCCAGGAAACAAGGTTTGAACAATGGAGAGACAACAGATGTCACACAAACGGTTCTATCTGAGGAGAGGGAAAACACTTTACAAGAGTGGTTTAAAGGCTAGGGCCTAGAGGGAGGGGGCTAGAGAGCTGGCTCAGTGGTTAAGAGTGTGTACTGGTTTTACAGAGGATTCAAACTCCACCTGTGCCAGGTGCTCAAAACTGTGTATAACTCCAGCTCCTAGAAATGTAATATCCTCTTCTGCTTCTGTGGGCACCGGCACCCATGTGTACACACCCCCACCACACACGCACACACATACACACACATAACTAAAAATTCAAAAACATATATCGTAAAAAACCCTTAAACTGTTCATGATGGTATAGGGTTTTAATTCCAACACTTGGCAGGCAGAGGCAAGCAGACCTCTGTGAGTTCAAGACCAGCTTGGTCTGCATAGGAATTCCAGGACAGCCAGGGCTACATAGAAAGACCCTGTTTCAAAAAGCCCTAGAGGCAGACACAGAGCCCACAAGAACCTCACTGACTGTCTTCTGCCAGAAGCATATAGAGCTCTCTTTGTCATGAGTCACCTGAATGTCATTCAGAAGCTATCTAAACTCTGTAGAGCACATCCCCAGACTGCAGTGGAGGCTGACTCCTGCTTATCACATTGATCAGACATTCCACGGTGCATACTCTAGGGTCCTTCTGGATCCCAAGTGTGTCTGGATCTCACACAGATTGGGACACACATAGGGGCTGGGAGCAGCCACAGCGAGAAGCCTGTCTTTGGACAGGTTCTTGATTGCTCTTGAGCATCTGGGATGTGGTGATTACAGGGCCAAGCCCAATGGTGATGAGGCCGAAGAACCCTCTCCCCATGGAGCCCTGGCCCTGGGCCTCCCCTCTAGAGTCTGACATTCCTGCAGGGATTTCCTGTCCGCTGTCTGCCTGTGTGATTGTACGTGTCTGAAAGGGGCCGGAGCTCCCAAAGGGTCAACTGAGCAGCTCTCAGGAAGCAGAGGAACAAATAGGGAATTATCCCCGCTGAATGCTAGTCCGCTCTGCTCTGCTCTCCCATGTGGGAAGTGCTGATCCTATGCTGAGGGCAAGCGGGAGGAAGGCCTGGGTTAAAAGTTGGCTGTATTTTGGATTTTCAAGTGTTTTTTTATTGACATTTTTAAATTACAAAATAGTATGTTGTGATATTAACCACAGATGGAACGGTTCCCTTTATCAACACTTTCGATTATAAAAGTTTCAGTTTTCTGCAACTATACTGGGGTCCAAAAATACTAAATGGAAAACACCAGAGGATAATTCAGGAAGAAGGGTTTCATGACATATTATCAAGACAGAATTTTGTACCCTAGGGTTTATTATTTGAGGAATATTCAAAATATTTTTATTTCCAAACATTGATATTTAGCAAATCATTTCGACTGGATTTTAATTATTAGACTTTAGTCTACTCTGCTGGCTGGCTTCATGTCAACTTGACACAAGCTAGAGTCATCTGGGAAGGAAGAACCTCAGTTGTGACAGTGCTGTCACCAAGTGGTCTGTAGGCAAGCTGTGGAGCTTCTCCCGTTATGAAGTGGATGAGGGAGAGCCCGGTGCGGGTGAAGTCTCCCTGGGCTGATGGCCCTGGGTTCTAAAGGACGCAGACTGAGCAAGCCTTGAGCTGTGCTCCTCCACAGCCTCTGCAGCATCAGTTCTTGCCTCCAGGTTCCTGCCTGACTTCCCTGGATGGTGAGCCACAAGCTGTAAGCGGAAATAAACCCTTTCTTTCCCAGGTTGCCTTTGGTCATGATGTTTTATCGCAGTCAATAATCGAACTTATGAAGAATTATCTTAAAAGCCTTCTTAGGTTTTGGAGTTTCAGTGCACAGACTGGGCCTTCACGTGGGCAGTTTCCCACTTACCCCATGTCCCTGTGCCCTTTGTGCTGTTTTGCAGTGAGATCTTGCTGAGCAGCCCAATCTATCCTTGAACCTGCTCTGAACCCCATCTCCCTGTGTAGCCGAGGCTGCGTAGTTGGAGTCTCCAGGCGTAACACACGTGCCTTCTCTTGCGCTTTGCCCTGCTCAGTGTGGCGATTTGCTAAGGGAGCATATGGAATAGGAGGGTTAATTCAATTGTTAATTCACGCTCATGCGAAAAACAGATTGAATTCTTAAAACCCATCGTTATTATATTTTGTTTGTGTGTGTGTGTGTGTGTGTGTGTGTGTGTGTGTGTGTGTGTGTGTGTGTGTGTGTGTGTGTGTGTTACAGAGACCAGACGACAACTTGTAAAAGCTGGTTCTCTTCCTCTACCCTGTGCGTCTTGGGGATTGAACTAGTTTTCAGGCTTGGCAGCAATTGCTTTTACCCACTAAGTACCCGACCTGAATTTCTTCACATGCATGTTCCTATAGTAAAAAACAGGATTTGACATTATTTGTGGTTTGGGGGTATCTTGATCTCTATTAATGATGGGAGCTGACTATACACGGAGAAGTTCCCCCACGCCACCCTAGTCCATCTTCCCTAGTGCCCCCGGTCTCGAGCGAATGTATACATGCAGCAGATGGTTAGTGTTTTCTTGGCGTGGCTCATTTTTAACTGTAAGAAGATGATAATGTATATTTTTCCTCCACTGAAGAATATGGAAATGTTAAGTAAGCTTATTGTTACACATATATACTTTCCTCTTGGAATAGGCCTAGTTGTATCACCTCAAATCCATATGACAAAGCTCTACCTCCATGACTGTATTTAGAGGCAGGTAAATCTTAGGTAAGACCTGACCTGATAGGAAGACACCCCAGAGTGCACAGTGTCATTGTGGACACAGCTCTGTCACTAGGACTGAACATTCCAAACAATGATCTTGGACTTCTGACCTCAGGAGAGGCCGAGGGGAATTGTAATGCTCACATCTTCGCAAGTGTCACAGTGAGGGATGTGGAGCTACAGGCCATGAGGCATCTCAGTCAATAAACACATGCATGCCATCTTCCACAGCAGTGAGTGGAAATCTACAGAGGTCTTTAAAATGGGTCCCAGGAACTCAGACCCTTCTCTTGCAGGTAAACTTTCCAAGGCCCTTCCAGATGTTTTCCATCCAGCACCATTACAGCAAACCTCTTGGACTCAGGGTTCCCTAGGACTGGAGTTACAGATGTTATAAGCTACCACATGGGTGCTGGGAATCGAACCAGGATCTTACGTTGTCAATGCTTGGTGATCCAGGGCCTTGCACTTGGTAGCAAACACATTACCACTAGTTTACCTCCAGCCGTGTTCACCTGATTTCTATAGAATACATTCTAGATTCTTTAGTGGTTTGGGGTCAAACCATATAGGTTATACACATTTTTAACTTTGTCTGTGTCCCTGAATAGCCTCCCTATGACCTCAGCATTTTGCAATCCAACTGGCAATGTTTTACTTTTGCCCATTATGGAAAATACCATTTGTCCTCTCTTCAGTGATACACTAGGAGCAAAAAATATCATTTCACTCCTGTTTTAATTTCCCTTCCTGGTCTGGCAGTGAGCGATCTCTTTTGTCTTGAGTTCCTGCATCTGCTTACTTATTTGTAGCTTCTCCCATTTTTCCATCAGATTATTGTTTGTATTTTATTACTTTGTATCTCTGTGCACTGCTGCCTGCTGCCTCTGACGCTAGCACACCCGCACCAGCTGGGCTTCCCCCCACCCCCAACACTGACTCCTCCCCTTTCACTGTGCTTTGGGGCCTGGCTTTGTCATGCAAATGGTTTTCTGGGTTTTCTTCCCAGGGTTCCTGCTTCTTTTCTAGGTTTTCCTGTAGTGTCTGTGTTGAGTATATCTTTTAATGCTGCGTACTATGAGTCTCAAGTCCAGCTCTCTCTCTTCCTGGTGAACAGCAAGTCCCCTGTGCTAGCACCATTTCCTAAAGAAGCCTTGCTCCCCAATGACCTGGAAAGCTGCTGTGTCCGCCACCTTAAGAAATACAGTTAATGACTTTATATTGTAGCGAGAATTCTGGAATTTCCGTTTTCTTTAAAAAAACCACAGACATATAAGAATATATTTTCATTTTAATCCCAGGCGTGGGGGTATAGGGCTGCTTCACAGCAGCTGACGATGACGTGCCCCATGCTCCAGCAGAGTCACGGTTTTGTCCGATGCAGAGAGTTTGTTTCTATGATTGGGTAATGTTCAGAACTCTGAGCACTTTTCAGAAGGTACATAAAGCTAGGGTTCCGAGAGGTGGCGGTGCATTGTTGGCTATTGCCGGCTGAGGTTTGCTGTGGTTTGTAAAGTCGTCATGCCTGAAGGAGAAGCAAGAAGAAATTAGATATCCTGACAGCAAAGATCAAACTTGCCCCAAGGAATCTGACATCCCTAATCAGCAGGAAGTAGTCTAATGATAATGTCGCCCCTTTCTGACCCCTGACTTTACTCAGAGACCTCTCTCCTTTCTTCTTTATCCTTTTTTCCCCTCTTATTTAGTGTTAGGGGGTTGAAGGGTAGAAAAAGGGGTAGAGGAGGGTGGAAAAAAGAACCAAAGAAGCTACAACATATGCATGAATGCCTGTGCAAAACTTGTGTGCATAGCACCCAGAGGGCAGAAGAGGGTTCCCTAGGACTGAAGTTGCAAATGGTTGTGAGCTACCATATAGGTGCTGGGAATCGAACCAGGAGTGTTGAGATTAGAGATGTGTGCCATCTTGCTCAATTTATGTGCTGCTGGGCATTGAACACAGGAGTTCAAATGACTCAGTCCTCCTGAAGCCTGTTTAAAAACTAGGTGCATGTGTGCATCTGTGTGAGTATATGCCATACGTGTTGAGGATCTTGTAGAAGCTGACTGTATACACAGCACCCAGAGACCAGAAGAGAATTAACTAGGACCGGGGTTATAGATGGTTGGTTGTGAGCCACCATGTGGGTGCTGGGAATAAAACCAGGATCCTCCGGAAGAGCAGCCAGTGTTCTTAATGCCTGAGCCATCTCTCCAGTCCATCTGGTTGTAAGCCACCCCTTGTAGGCGTTGTGAATCAAACTTGGGTCATCTAGAAGAACCAGACATGTTCTTACCTGCTGAGCTGTGTGTCAGCCCCACTATACTGATCTTTAGGTGCTTTCTTATACATTGTGCACCACAGTATTTTGCTTATAGCACACACCTGGCTCTGTCAAATAAATCAGGGAAGGAAGAAACGGTTCATGTGGCCCTGTTGCCTTATCAATTTCAGAAGGTTCTTTGGGACTGGCTACTTTCACTGTGTTGTGAAGCCTGGGTTCAATGTTTTATTTGTACGAGTGTTTTACCTGTGTGTTTGGACAAAAAGGGGGAGATGTAGAATGTTGTTGAATGATGAGGGCAGGTGAAGTGTAAGACTGGAGTCTGTGATTGGGCAATGAAAACAGAAGGCGAGGCTGAGAGTTCCAGACAGAGAGGACAGGAGACAGAAAGAGGACAGAGAAGATGAAGGAAGAGGATGAACCTGGTCCACATGGCTTGAAATAGCCACAGGTAGCTATGAATATTATAGAAGAGCATAGAATAATATAGGGCAATTTGTCTAATCTAGGTGGGCAGTTCGCATCAATAGATATTGACTCTGAGTTCATTGTGTGGGCGTTTTGTGGGTTGAGAATTTATTGGTATAAAATCTGACTGATAATTTACAAGCCTCTGGACTTTTGATTTTACTGGGTTACAGGAATTTGTGACAGCTAGTCACAGGGGGCAGATGGCTGAGAAGATACTGAATCTGGGGGGAGGGTGTGGGGATGCAAGGGAGGGGAGGACAGGAAAGACCTCAGTTTGCAGTTTTCAATGAGGGACTGGAAACTGTTACTAGAGTATAGCCGGTGATAGTGTGGTTGCTTTTTAATTATTACATGCGGCATACAACTATGTACTGTGTGTGTTCTTTGTGCCCCAAGAGACCAGAAGAAAGTGTCAAGTCCCCTGGAGCTGGAGTTACAGATGGCTGTGAGCTGCCATGTGGGTGCTGGGAACTGAACCCAGGTCCTCTGCAAGAGCAGACAGTGAACCTCTGAACCACCTCTCTAGCTCTGTTGTGAAGTCTAGGAGAGCAGCAGAGTTATGGAGAAGGAGAGGGTTACCAGCCCAATGGCCAGCTGTGTCACTTGCTGCTATGAATCTGTACGGTGAAGATTTAGCTGGTGATGCCCAGTACAGAGAGAGTCAGCTGTGAGATTGGAACTGTTATTTCAAGGACAAGGTACAGTAGAGTGGTCTTGTGGGAGACGTGTTGTCCCTGAAAGGGATTCTGCCCGATGGTCAGAAGTTAGGTCTGAGAAGGACTTAGGGCAACCCACCCTCTTCTGCACATCCACTCATATGCTAGGTTATCAGGATCAGAACAGCTAGCCGGAGTTCAAAGTCTGGTAACAGTGTTTATGATACAATGGAGATACAAAGACTTTATTAACCAAAGACTCTGGTTAAGAAACAAAACCTGGCATTACTATTTGGGCATATAGAAAGACTAGACACTCGGCTGCCCTTGGGGAGGAGGAGAAGACAGATGATTCAATACTTCTGAACAGATAAAAATAGTAATGATCAGTAGGCACAAAGCAGCAAGAGAGAATGGAAGATTATCATAGCTTAGTGCAGAGTAGGGTTAACTAGCCAAATGCTGGGGGTGCATGCCAGGCATTTATAAAGACAAACAAAAGCTGTGACTGAGCTCTGACTGTGTGAAAGACTCAGCATCCCCGGCCTCAGTCTTCGCTGGGGCTCTGGAAAGGAGAAGCCCTTTCCCTGTCCAGAAAGGTGTGGCTTTTCAGTGACTTGTACCTCATGCAGGAGGTATGCGGCACTGTGTGTGGCAGCCCTCTGTCCTCCAGGGTTGCACAGCAAAGAGGCATAAGGTAAGACTTACCTTCTCATAGCACATCAGGGACGAGAAGTGTAGCACTGAGGATGGTAGGGTGGCTTCTCCTGAGGACTCAGGAGGAAGGAAGCCCACCCCAGGATCTTCCAGCCTCTGGAGGCGTTTCCCTGCTCAATAGGGTTCTAGCTGGGGAATGTAACATCTTAGTCCACCCTAGGGTCACATACCTGTGCATCTCCCCTCTTGCTATAAGGACACCCACCACATGGGCTTCAGAACCCATCCTAACACAGGACCTTGGCTTAACCATGCCTGTGAGACCCTTTTCCAACAAAGAGCACACATGGAGGTTCACATCAGGACCTGAGCATATGCTTTGTGGACATAACTTTACCACCAAGCAGAAAGAGCTGGATGACCCAGACACTACACTGGTTCCATGGGGTAAGTGCACCCCCTGCACCTTCCTGCAAGGTATTCTTGGGTGGGAGGTGGGTGGGGTTCAACTCAGTCCCATCGCTGCTTAGACTCTCCTGTGGTTGAGTAGTTCTGGGGCAAGCATTGTCTCCTGAGGGCTGGGCTGGGGTTTCCCACTATCCCTATTGGCCAGCAGCATCCCCACTCCCTCCTTCTGCACAGTGTCCCTATGGGAGCAGACCTTAACATGCACCTTGATGGCTCCTCATAAGATGCTACACTCTTCCCTACCATTCGTGACCTGTCTGAGTGTGTGACTGCATGTCATGTGTCCTTTATTTCTGACCTTTGAGGCTGTTTCTGGTACATGACTTGTCTCTTGCCATTTGGCAGAACTACTTCTTCAAGTCTGGCATTAGACATTTCACTAAAGTCTAAATACATAATGCATCTAACATTGGATTTGGTAATTCTGTCACACTCAAAACAAGCTGTCAAAGCCGACTGGCATGACTTATCCTTAATAAATCCCTTGTCCTGTTAATTGCTCCTTATCCACTGAATAAGAACTGTGTGGATCCACAAATCATGAGAAGAATGGAGGATAATGGGGGAAATGCTTAAAGGATTGCCAGTTTCCCCCCGGGAAAAAGGGAGCTGGTGACACAATGGGCACAACCATGCCTGGCGCAGGAGCAGCTAGAACGGATGTGCTTTGGCTTTGAGTCGGTTTCTTTGAAGGAAATCAAGGGTACCAATTATTTTGGAAGAAGAATGAGTCCAGAATGTTGTTCTGGAGCTATGGCCATAGGACAAGTGTCCAGACATGGCTGCAACTGGCTTGCTGTGTGAATGGCCAAGGGAGGGTGCAGGGCAACGTCATACTCCGCAGAGGTACTCAGTACCCTCTACCAAATCTAAAGAGGTGCTCTCCACTGTGGCCTCGGGTGCTCAGGGCCTTTAGCATCTGGCTGACCTTGTCTTCTACCCTCAATATGTAAACTAGGCCTGTGACCCTGGACAAGAAACCTGTTTCCAGAGGCTGTTTCCGCTCTGTGAAGAAAAAAAATGAATGATTAGGATGGAGACCTTCACAAGCGCCTGGTCCTGCTGTCTCCCCATCGCATCCCCAAGACAGTCAGGGGACTTTAGCAAGGGATATGTCCAGGGGAATAAAACCACTGAGGGTTTTCTCAAGGGTCCACCCAGTGGAGTGAGTAATCCGTAGGGTATCATTATACCTAAAAAGGTCCTCGTATGACCCTGGTTTCTTGGTCTACATCACATGTGACCCTCAGTTCTTCAAGTATGCCCATGGTCTGATGGGAAAGAGTCCTTAGACCATGCCAAGGTACTCTTAGGCATGTGTGTGCGTGTATATATCTGCATGCATGCATGTGCATGCATGAGCATTTGTGAATGTGTAAGTACATGTGTGAGTGTGTATTTGTGTATGCCTGCATGCATGTGCACGAGTGTGTATATCAGTCATGTGCGGGCATATGCATGTTGCACAAATGTGTAGCTACAGGTGTTATCTTCCAGGATAGCAGAGCTATTTGGTTTCCAGAGGAGAGAGGGGAATCAGCAGGAAGACAGGGTGACATCATACTAGGGGTAAGGCTGTGTTATACTTGGTGCAGGACCATGCTGAGATGCAGAGTGTGAAGTCACCTGAAGCAGGGTTATGTGTAGTATTACCTGTAAAGACTGAAGATGTTACCAGCTCCATGGTGAACCCAACTGCACCTCTTAGCTTCAGACAGTGAACAGAGCTGTGCTTAAGTGGACTGGAGGTGTATCTCTGTGTAGAGCTCTTGACTTGGGTTTAAACACCAGTACCACAAAAAGGAACTTTTAGATGCTGAAATGTGAGCTTTGCATCCTCCCCCACTGTATAAACACCTCTTCCATAGCACTACGTGACCTTTCCCACTCTCCATAAATACGAAAAACTGCTCTTGTCAGGCAGTATCGGGCAGATAGATCTCTGAGTTTGAGGCCAGCCTGATCTACAGAGTGAGTTTCAGGACAACCAGGGCTTCACAGAGAAACTTGGTTTCAAAACAACAACATCAACAACAAAAACAAACAAAACAGCTGCTCTTAGCTCAGGAGTCCCCAGTGTCCAGGGCCTTTTAGAAGAAATGGCCACCCTCAAGGCTATGTCCTCTACATATGATTTCACACCCCGGCCATGGTTCTTGGGACAGGGTCCCCTTCATTTTGCTCACTGATATGACTACCCTGCTTGGGACATAGTGACTAGATGGGCCCTCCAGGACTATTTCAATGGACTCTCTATCCAGATTATATTTTCCCCATCATTCTTCGGTCCCTGGCATAGTGAGAAGTTTGATCAATAGAAATGCGTTGCTGGTCTTCGTCTCCATCATCCCTAGCTCAGAGCTTCTGATGGAGATGTATCCAGTGCACTTGGCCTTTGCAATCATGGTCCCTCACATGATCAGGAATTCTACTGCCTGGAGTAAGTTAGCTGGAGTTTGAGTTGGCAGGGAGATTGTACTGTCCCGGTGCAGTACTAAGAAGGAAGGTTATCTTTGGTCTCTGTAGCTGTGATAAAGCACCATGAACAAAATCAACGTAAACAGAAAAGGTTTATTCAGCTTACAGTTCCACATCCCCTTTCATCACTGAATGAAGTCTGGACAGGAACTCAAGGCAGGAACTGAACAGAAACCCATGGAGGAATGCTGCTTATTGGCTTGCTCTTCCTGGCTTGCTCAGTTTATTTTCTTATACTCCCCCCACCCCCAACAGGACCACCTGCCCAAGAGTATAACAACTCAGAGTGGGCTGGACCCTTCCACAACAATTATTCAGCAATAAATTTCCCCCACAGAAATGCCTACCGGCCAATCTCAGGAAACATTTTCTCAATTAATAATCCCTCTTTCCAGGTATGTTTAGGTTTATGTCGATGTTTTCTCTTGGAGTTACTAACCTTAAGTAGTGCAGAAAACTTGTATGAATAGAGACATTTGAATAGGTTTCACATCTATTTCCTAAAATAAATCACTAAGGTGAAACTTCTGTTTTGCTGGGACAACTGATACTGTGGGCTGAAGAATCAGCTGTGATTAAGACAACAACATTCAAATAAACTTGGTAATGAATTGTGTGAAAGACGAAGAAAGTGACCACTGGCCACTTCCCCATCTCAGATGCTGAGACAGATCTTCAGGGAGGAAGGCAGCATCTAACTCTGTCTGTCTGTCTCTGTCTCTCCATTCCCTACCCCCCTTCTCACACCTTCTCAGCTTGATTAAAGGAGACAGCATAGGTGGAGGAATAGGAAGTCACAGTTAGTGACCTGTTGGTGGCTATCCCTCTCTAGAGTGGGATACACCATCGGGAAGGATCTGCTCACTGTTTGAGTTTATGTTTGCATTCCTGACATCTGTTAGCCAAGTTCCCTTTTGTGACTGTGCCTAGAAAGACAGCATTCAAGACAGCACACGGGGAAATACATTTAAGACTGAGGCCCCCAGTTCCTGGTATCTATAGCTAGCAATATGCCAGAAGAAAAGAAGCCACCAGGAGAGCATACCACATGCACAATAACACTCAGAGCACTATTATTGGTAAGCGTTAAATGTTATCACCACCATTAAAATCTCCAAATCAAGGTACTGGGTAATGAACCCTGAATTTTGGGGGAGGGGACTCAAAGGGTTTTTGTTTTGTTTTGTTTTTGTGTATGTATCTGTCTATCTGTCTGTCTATATCTCAGCACACATTCATCACAGCACACATAAGGAAGTCAAAGATCTCTGTTTTCTCTTTCCACACTGGAGGATTGAACTCAGGTCCTTTGGCTTGGTAGCAAGCACTTTCATCCACTGAGCCGTATCACCGCCCATGAGCTTAACCTCACACAGTGCTCCGCTAACACACTTTTAGACTGTGGAATGGCATGACTGGCTCATTGCTTCCCTATGGGATGCAGAGTGGAACCTTGGAATTACAGCCTTGGAAGGAACAGGTTGTTTCCTCAGGATGCTGATGTTTTGAGTGAATTTTCCCCTTCATGTCTGGATCCCATTGCTGTTTTATTGAATTCTTGGTGGTGAAGACATTGATTATGTGCCATGCAACTACTAATGGCTCCAGAAGGGGCAAAACCAGTGTCAGAAGCTATTTAGTGAGGACAGGATGGTTTACCAATACAGCTGCCTTTTGTTGGGGACACATAGATTGGGTTTGCCCCTGTCGTGTTGTGTGCTTGTTTACTTTTGAGATGAGTTCTGATTATGTAGCTTTGGCTGGCCATGAAATCATTAGGTAGACCAGGCTGGCCTTGAATTAATAGAGGTTTGCTTTCCTCTGTCTCCCTAATGCTGAGATCTAAGATGTCTGCCTTGTATTTCACACTCATCCTATCCAAACCTGAGGAGATACTTCCTAGTGCAGAGAACTAAGTGAATTCAAATAATCCACCCATCAGATCCCAAATGGCTCACCTACCCTTTCCTATTTGGAATTGAACCTGTCTCGTCATGGCCCAGTATTCCTGAGACAAACTTGTGAGCTGGGAAGAAGCTTAGCAACCTAACGTTGAACATTAAACCCATGTCTCACTGCAGTCTGGAAGGACCGAGTCTGATGAGAAGTCTTTCCCAAAGACAGCAGGGAGACACATTCAGGAGGACACCTCAGCCCGCACATGTCCCTGAGTAGTCCCTGAAGAAACCCAAACACTTGTAGGAGGAAAGAATGACATTAGGAGCGAGTCAACAGTGCTGGGAGTGCTCAGATCTCTTACAGCACAAAGGATCTCACACCACAGTTCAGGGAAATGCCAAGACCCCTCCCCACTTCTGCTTCCGGTCTCATTAGTAAATATCTCAGTCTGCTTGTGCTTGCCTTCCTGAGGGAGGAACTCATACTCTGTCTCATCCAGGCAAGTACTCTTTCACTAGCCATACCCAAGTTCTACAAAATTGATTATTATTGTATATAAATGTCCACACTCGAGAATGGTGTGTGTGTGTGAACAGGACACACATGTGACATAGTATACATGTAGAAATCAAAGGACAACTTTCAGGAGCCACTTCTCTCTCTTTACCATGAGATTAAGATCCAATTCAGGCTTGGGGTTTGCATTGCAAGTGCTTTGACCTCTAAGCCATCTGGTCACCCAAAGCTCTTTGTTCTTGTAGAACAGTGAGGTGGCCAAGATTATGAAAGAGTAGGGTTTCTGGCACTCTGTAGGGGCTGCTCTGGATGAAATGAATCTCAAAACTAAGGCATCTTTGTGTATGTGTTGTCCAAAGGACAAGGCTTAGGTTCAGGACCTCTTGGTCCTAGTGCTAAATGGCTCTCCTTCCAGGCTCTGCTGGCCTGCTCTTTCCAGATACTGCACACACACACACACACACACACACACACACACACACACACACACACTCTTAATGATATTTTTAAGGCACCACAAGCAACAGCCTCTCCCACCCTCCGGCTCTGACTTGGCCAAGCTTTGACAAAGTGATGCAGCTAAGATCCTAAAGGAAAGTTGCTGGTACTGGTCCTAGAAAACTGATTGGGGAACAAGAATCTCTTATGCCAAGAGACGCTGGAGAGGGAGAAGTGAGAGCTTTGGGGTACAGGGGGTGCCTATGTGCTGACTAGAGCTCACCCACAGCTGTGCTTTCAACATGTCAAAAATGACTGTCCTCCCTCTCACTTTTCTGTGATGAGTACAGAGGTACCCCATCTCCTGAAATTTGTGTCATTAAAGTGTGTAAATTCTAAGGCAGTCTGCCCCTTCAGAAGAGAATAACCACACCCTGCTTTTGTCAGTGCGGCTGGCCTAGTCAAACACAAAATGGTGTTACGATGGCCCTGTGGACCAACGAGGATGCTGGGAGGCCAAAGGTCACTGGCAGCCTTACCCACAGTCTGGTAAGAATAGTCTGACTAGACTCTTGTATTTAGGCCAGTTCCAACAAGGCTCCTTCTCCACCAGGCTACACTGATGATCACAGGAGGCAGAGCTTCATTGGGCTTCCTTAGGACTTGGCCTGGACAGCCTGTCTCTGCGTTTGTGATCTCTGCAGATCACTGTAACCTAAGCCTTAGGGATGCTCTGGGTGTTGGGCCTGCACTATAGCCAGCAAAGTGGAAGCTGAGCCTTCAGGATCCATGTGTGTTAGCTAGGTCCCCATAACAAAGTCCTACTGATGATACACTATTCAGTTTTCCTGAGGCCGAAATCAGAGTTCATGGGGTCTGGGGGCCTAGAACCTCTGTAGTTTTTCTGGCCTATGGATGCTCTCTTCCCTCTATGTCATCCTTCTGTGTATCTGTGTCTGAATTGCCTCCTCCTTTGTATTGTATTTTTGAGACAGAGTCTCACTGTGTAGCCTTGGGTGGCCTGAACTCACTACATAGGCCATGCTGGTTTCCAGCTTCTGCCAACTGAATGCCGGAG
Organism: Rattus rattus; assembly: GCF_011064425.1. Lineage (NCBI taxonomy): Eukaryota > Metazoa > Chordata > Mammalia > Rodentia > Muridae > Rattus > Rattus rattus. The sequence continues at coordinate 157,019,519 of NC_046159.1, read as the reverse complement.
ATGAGAGGTGTGTGCCACTGCACCTGACTCTAATCTCCTCTTCCTGTAAGGAAACATACATGCACAGTGAACAAAGGGCCACCCCAAAATATCACTCTCCCTTGGTTCCCTCTTCCAAAAGACTATTTATACATGTGTCATTTATAGAAGGTCCTGGAGGCAAGAGTTGGGGAGAACACCATTCAACCTTCACCCCTGCCCCACCCTGCCCTCTAATATGGACATGACAAGAAACAGATGCTGCTGGAGCTGGTTGAGAAACAGAACACCAGGACACTGGGCTGTGTCCAGAAAGCAAGGCGCCATAGCAGTTTAGGAGTGCTGTCAGGCGAGAGGGAACTGCTGCCAGGCCATCCTCCTGGTTGAGACTCTCCTGAAGTATACATGGCTGGTCACACTGTGGGCTGCACAGGACACATCGTGCACTGAACAAGACACACTGTGCGCTGAACAGGAGAGCTTCCCAACAGCCATGGCTTTGCTTTAGGTCACAGCTGTTTCAATCAGCTCACAGAGAACCCAACCAGTGCCTTGAGGTCTGCCGTGGGTATGAACTTTACTTCCCTTATATGCTTTACTCCTTTGATCCTTTTGGATTTTTAAAAAAGAAATAAAATGCAAGTGTTATTCTTTGTATTGAAAAATATTTTTAAAGAAAGACGTCGTAGGGAGGCACAGTAGATAATAACCGTAATGGAAGCACTTGGGAAGCTGAGGCAGCCAGGATATAAAGACAGATTTTAAAAGATAAAAATAGATAGATGGCAGATGAAATGAAGATGGATGGATGGATAGATAGATAGGTGAATGGCTGGATGGATGGATGGATGGCTGGATGGATGGATGGATGGATGAAATGAAAGAAGAGCTTTCTGTCTGTGACCTCCAGGGATCAAGACACATGCCTGGCCTTTGGAAAGACTACGCTGTAGGAAGATCTCACTTCAGCCCAGTCTGAGCGCTTTTCCCCCTCTGCTTGTAGTTATGAAGATAGCCTGCCAAGAGGCAGGGTCTGTGGGTGGCCCAGGGAGTTGCTTAGCCTCTGCTCACCAAGACTCCTATCATGAGCAGGGGATCAAGGCTCAAGCCAGTGAGCTGAGATCAGAAACTCTGCTGTCCCTGGATTCTTTGAACAGGGAAGTGAATGGTCCAGGAATACACCAGAGAGGGGTAGAAAGCTGTGCCAACTCTCCAGAGTGTCCTCGGGCTCAGCTGGAGGGGTGGAGGGTGGGAGATAGCTACTCACAGAACACAAAGTTCGTTCTTAGACTATGAAAGAAACCCATGAACTGGGGGACTGAGACTGGGATGGGGGTGTGGAGGCCAGATGATCAAGAACTCTCATGAGAGACTCTACAGTCTCATGAGGAATGGGAACCCAGTAGGCATCCTGACTAGAGTTGTCACAAACCCCACTCAGAAGCCAGCCACACAGTGCCTTCAGGTTTACTGTCAACTAAGAGGCCCTTGGTGCTCTCTGCATGCAATTTGCCTGTGTGTGTGTGTGTGTGTGTGTGTGTGTGTGTGTGTGTGTGTGTGTGTGTGTGTCTATGTGTGAGAGAGTGTGTTTGTTTGTGTGCATGTGTTGGCTGTGTCTTAGCAGCTGTATATAAGTGTGTAGCATGTCTGTGTGTGTGTGTGTGTGTGTGTGTGTGTGTGTGTGTGTGTGTGTGTGTGTGTGTGTGTGTGTGTGAAACATGTCTGTGGATTTGGGAATATGCGTGCTCTTTCCCTTTGTGGAAATGATACACTTTAACTCGTTACTAAGGTCCCTGACCACCTTCCTCTTAGACTTAACAGGTTTCACCAGGCAATGTCACCACATGGCATGGAAAAGACAAAGTAGCTGTGTGGCTACCCATCCCCTCCCTACACTGGACCACGCTTGGCCCGGCTGGCTCAGCGGACGGCTTAGAGATCTGCAGGACAGTACACTGAAAAGCAAGGCTGTGTTGGAAGGAATCTGTAAACTGTTGGCAGTCTCACTAGACATGGCCACACTACCACCATCTACTGGGACCATAGTCTAGTTAAAACATCTTATTTCAGTAGTATTGTAGAATCACGAAGAGTCTTGAGGAAAATCTACATTTGGGGCTGGAGGGATGGCTTGACAGTCAACAGCACTGGACACTCTGTCACAGGGCTGGGTTCATTTTTCAGGACCCACATGGCAGTTCATAATTGTGCCCTCTGTGGGCACACATGTGGTACACGGACATGCACATACCCACACATATAAAAATAAAACAATAATTTTTAAAAGTTTGTATTTGAGGAAATGCATTTGTCTTCAGCATAGATGAGGCCCAGTAATTACTTGGGGAATGAATAAGCAAATTCTTTTTATTTTTATTTAAATGTTGACCTTTTGAGTACTGCAGCTTAGGCTACTCAGAAACTTACTATGTAGCTCAGGCTGGTCTCTAGCTTTGCTCTAGCTTTGCTCAGTCTTACATAAACAGTTTTGTCTTCCTCTGGTCTGCAACTGGGAACTCTGGCTTTCTCCTAGCAGGGATCATCACTGCTAGGTACAGGACAAAGCTAAGCACATGGTGGCGGTGTACCTGGCTTCCAGGACCTCACACAACTTGGAAAGTGGCCCTGTTTTCCAATGATAGCTGTGCATATAATTTTTCCATATGTTCCAAACTTAATAGGTTTGAAAAGTAGCAGAGTATTTTTATGAGAAACCTAATAGCAGTGCCAATTTGATACGTAATAATGAGGAAAAGATACACACTTTGGCAACTTTAGAAATCAAGTTCAATTAGATGCTACCTCCATGCAGAGATCATCAATGCTCTTCCACAGTATGATTTTTAAAATTCTCTTTTGTCACTGTTAAGCTGAAGATAACATCAATAATAATAATAATAATAATAATAATAATAATAATAATAAGAAGAAGAAGAAGAAGAAGAAGAGGAGGAGGAGGAGGAGGAGGAAGAGGAGGAGGAAGATGAGGAAGATGAGGAAGATGAGGAGGAGGAGGAGGAGGAGGAGGAAGAAGAAGAAGAAGAAGAAGAAGAAGAAGAAGAAGAAGAAGAAGAAGAAGAAGAAGAAGAAGAAGAAGAAGAGGAGGAGGAGGAGGAGGAGGAGGAGGAGGAGGAGGAGGAGGAGGAGGAGGAGGAGGAGGAGGAGGAGGAGAAGGAGGAAGAGGAGGAGGAAGATGAGGAAGATGAGGAAGAAGAAGCAGTAGGCAGTAGTAGTCGTCGTCTGGGTGGGAAATTCCCTAGATCAGAGTGTTCTCATTTTGCTACTATCTTTCAACTCCCTAAGAACACATGTTACTGGTAGGTACCCTCATACTCCAATGATGAGGACAGAAAACACTTGCAAAAATGGCCTTTCAAATCAGAAGGGCTTGTTTCCATCATTCAGATTGTAAGAAATGGATTTTTTTAAAGGCAAGGATACTGTAGTGACTGCTGGGCTTGTGTAGCCCACAGACCTACCTGTACAAACAGGAAGTTTGTGGAATCTTGAAACACCAGTAATGAGAATTTTGTGATGCTCCAGCTGCTTTTTAGATATAGTACCAGAAAAGGGCTCTTATTGGTTTGTTCCAGAAGTGACTAAGTTTTTTCCCTGCTATGTACAATACTGGAAATCCATCAGCTTTTATTATTTCTCATCAAAATGAATTCCTTTAGAATAGTAATCATATTGTCTTATAAAACCAGTTGATGTAATTTGCATATTAAATGAAGGAGTGTTATACAACAAACTCATAGCAGTCAATTAGCACAAAGGCTAATTATATGATTCATCAGCCTACAAGAATTTCTGGATCCAAGCCTAAGTGAGGTAAGATGCAGTAATTTTTTAATCTAAATTTTGACTTTTAACCAATATCAGTGATGTTTCCATTCTTTTCAGATGGAAAGTTACCTGTTAGACTGCATCTAGAGTTTGCTGTAAAACACTAACAATTGCTACTTTAACCAACCCTCAAGAAAGGAAAATCTTTGCAACAATATGAAATTACCAACCACTAAGCAGGTTAAATGTCACCTTCATGTCTGAAGGAAAACTACAAAACAAGCATGAAGATGAATGAAGTTTATTGGCCAGATGAATGAAGTCAGGCTGTGATGGCAAAGAGGAGCCCATCACAACCCACAACCAGCATCTGCACGTCCATTGTGCTATGATATAATTGTATTCCTGCCTGGTCGTGATAGCTATCAAGCAAGAAATTTGCTACAAGATTAACAGAGACACAGTAATGAAAAAACATGGAGCATGCTGTAATTGGCTGTTATTAAAGTGTAGTCATAGTGGTTTGTAACGAAACCTAGCTGCAGATTCATGGAGACATCCAAACCAGAATTTTCAGATACTTTCCTTCAAAGTTGTGGTCTGGGTGCCTCCCAGCCCATCCCCTTGCTTACTTCCCAAGCCAGTGGTCAGGAGAAGTCTAATGAGGCGGGAATGGATACCGCATATGCCACATGTGATTTAGAGGTGCAGGAGGGCTTCAAAACTGGGAGACCTTGGGTTTACTTTGATTGTGGGTCCCCAAGATAGTGAGGGAAAGATCCCAGACCACTTGTACATTTCTAACATGCTATAGGAGTCCCGGTAAAACAGGAAGAAAACTGTTCCAGTAGCATGAACGGCTTTCTCCCTACACAGCAGTGGTGACAATGGCCTGTTCCATTCATATTTTAATGAGGCCAGTATCTCTGAGACAGTCCTTGCCGGGGAGGCGAGGTTCCTGGAAGATCACAAAGGGAGTCGCTTTATTGACAAGTCCCATTCAAAACCTTCACTGTGTACAAAGAAAGACTTGGTTCTTATTCCACTTGTCTCACTACTTACTGCACTCTTAGAATCCAAACAATGGAGGGGGGGTCAATTATTCTATGAACAGTCTTTAAATATACCAAAGTTGGTTCAGCTGAGCACAATCATATTAATGTAATGTTAATACATGTATAAAGAGCTGAGATGAGAAACATCTTTTTAAAATATTTTCCAAATACACTGTGCTTGGGGATTTTAAGATCAAAATATGGAGACTCTTCAGTGAGATGACCTCAGCGCCGTCAGATTGGGAGGGCTCCCTTTCCTTTTCTGGAGATGCTTATCTAGCATCTTGTAAGCCTTCACCAGCAACTGCTCCTGATTTTAAAGACTCCTGCAAAAGGCTAGCTAGCTAACACCATTCAAAAGCTGTCAATCTTCAGATTTAAAAAAAAAAAAAAAGCAAAAACAAAACCTGCAGAAAATCACGCACAGGCACATGCACGATCTCACACATATTTGTGCTAAAACAGAGCACACTGCCTCCCTACCCAAAGGTGTAAGGTTATACTTTAAGACAACTCACCGTTAAGCCCACTGATGGTTTTAAAGTGAAGAACTGTTTTCAAAAAGTACGACCCAGGAGATTTTTCTTTTTATTAAGTAAAAGCTTACAAAAGTAATCTGTAGAAACCTTTCATGATTTTGCCTCAAACTTAGAAGACTCAAGCAGTCTTCTGCACACAGCTTGGAGTATTAGGTCAACTTGAAAAGGGAGAAAAAAACAGAACAGTTTCTAGGGAGGCGAAGAAACGCTTCAGCTTCGTGTTGTGAGGACCTGATAACCCACTAGTCAGTCTTTCCAGGGCCCGCTTCCCTATGCTTGGGTCCACTTCCACCCAAGGCCCTTCCCACCCCCACACATAGACTGTTTGCTTTTTTGATGGGAGGAAAGGAGAGAGTGAATTTCCTAGTTGTTATTAAGTTTTTTATGAACGGCACTGTGACTTAAAACCCTGCTTTGTGGACAACTATAAACTGATTCTTACGTGTAACAGTTTAGGAAAGATGCTCAACACAGGGCTATCCCTGAAAATGCGGGCCCTCGTTGTATTAAAGGCCTGCTTTGAATATTAGCGTAAGGATTCGCCTTTGCGATCTCTTGCTTTTCCAAGTGATCCCTCCGAATTTACGGAGTGTCCATCAGCTCTCCGATTTTCAGTTGTGTCAGTAAACCTGTGAATTTCTTCTTTGCAACTTATAAAGCTTGAAAAGCACAAATAAAAATGCCTTGTGTATTTGAAAGTGCCATTGTAGAATCCTGGTTTGTATTTTTTTTAACTGTAGATATTTATTTTTAATTTAATGAATTTGGAAAAAAGAACTTGACACCTGCCGTGGAGTCTTCTCCTAGTTCGCAGACACATTTAACTAACTGCGGTTGCAAAGCCGGGGTCTTGAGAGTTCCAGGTGGCCTGAGGTTCACCTGGGCCGCAGAAGGTACGGAGCAGTGACCCAGCGTGTCCTCCCGCTCCGTCCCTGCGCTCCGCGTAAAGTGCGCGCCTGGGGTCGGTTCTGGGTGGACGCTGGGGGCGGCGGCCGATCTGGGGGTGTTCCTCGCCGGCTCCGCCGCCCGCGCTTTCATATTAATTGCGGATCGGCTTTGCGGCCAGATGGCGGGGAAGCGCCCGGACCCTTTGTGCGCCCCGAGCGCGCCAGTGAATGTCGCACAGTCGTTGGCACCGGAAGGGTTCACACTGCGTGTGAAAGGGGACAAAGGGGGCTGGATATATCAACACTGCAGAAACCGAGTTCATTTGTCATGCAGCCCCTTTCAACGCAGTTGTCATGCAAACTTCCTTCTTTGATCAGCAGAGGGTGGAGAGAGAGAAAGCGCGCAAAGCCTAGGGCCGGCTGGGCGCCCTTGGCGGCTCCACGCCCCTTCCGGAAGGAGCCGCGGGGACCTGGCCTCCTGCACCTTGACCCGTCTAGACGCCGCACGAGGTTTTGTCTCGGTTTCCAAGGGCGCGGGGTGCTCTTTGACCCGCGCCCGGGGCGGAGGTGGTGGCATGGAGCCCAGCGCACCCCGGCAGGTCCCGGAGGGAGAGGGGCGCCCGGGACGCGCGCCAGCTGTTCCCAGAGCAAGCCGGGGCCAATGAGGGGCGCTCCGGGCCCCGCTGCCCGTGACCACCTCGTTGTGGACCCCGCTTAGCCTCCTGGAGAAGTCCGGAAGGCGAGGGGGCAGTGCTACGCAGGATTCCCCACAGAACCGATGCGCTCTCGATGCCCCTCTCTCCTCCCATTTTCTGTGTTTCATCCTCTATTCAACAACTTTTAAAAATGATATCTACAAGTACTACTTCTAGATTTTTCCCATCTCTTAACTGTCCACTGTCAGGCACGTTATTTTCTGGCTAGAATTTAAGCTCGCTTTAAGCTTCATAAAGGACGATGCGGCTGCTTCCATTGAGAAGCCGTCCTTTCCACTTGTTCATTGGACCCGCGTGGGCGTGGGCAAGTGTCCTGGCTGGTTCTGTTCTTCTTGTAGGTTCCCCTGGCTCAGTCCGAGGCGTTCCTCATCGACCTTTTGGATAAAGTGTGTGTGCGAATGAACGACTATCAGCTGGAGGACGACCCAGTGACCAAACAGAAGTATTTCAGGAGATATGCTCCGAGAAAGGGAGACAAAATATACAAAGAATATAAAAAGTTCTTCTTTTATTCCGATGCCTACAGACCTTTGAAATTCGCGGTAAGCCCCCATCTAAGAACCTGTTGGGGTCCCCTTTTCCTGACCGTAGCTACTCTTGAATTGTTGCTGAGCAGTGGACAGTCAGGCACATTCACAAGCCCTGGTGTCCTGTGCTGCTCCACTGCTTAAGTTTTCACTGAGCCCTTGGTTCCTTGGCTTGTGAGACATCTCAAGGGTTGTGGTGTGCTTCAGTGATCAGTGAGGAGGCTGAAGGGAGTTTTATGGAAAGTGCCTTATGTCCCCTGTCCTGGGGACATGGACACCATTTGCACATTGCTTGTCTGTGTATTCTGCTGGTGTGGAGTGAGCTCAGCATTTCTTGTTACCTAAGGAAGCAGGGGTTGTGTTTTCTAGTCTGAAATCCGAATGGAGGCCAAGAGTCATTAGCAAATGTGTGTAGATGAATGTTGAAGCAGTGGTCCCCAAATCTTCTCTCCACTCCCACAGGCTTCTATAGGAGAGTGTTTTCTAGGGTTGAATCAAGTTTTGTATCTCAAGCTAGGCTACACCAAGGCTTTGGGTCGAGAGCTAAAGCTAGTTTTACAAAAAGTTGACCTCTGGGTGTGCCTCGCAAAAATACATTGCAATGTATTTCCCCTTAACGCTGTAGAATCACACAGTGATGGGCAGGCCTTGTTAAAAAATTTATTAAGTTCACACAGTGGCCAAAATGTCAGGCGTGCTTCAGCCCCAACATGGGGCTGTAGCTGACATTTGGAGATTTCATTTTAATTAAAAAGTGAGGGCAACGATTCAGGGCTAAAAGCCCCATGGAACCCGGATGCGGATGTGAATGTGTTTGTCTTTCACAGGTTTTAAATAAACACATTATAGTGGAATTTAAATATTTTTAAATGCCATTTTAAAATCTTAGAGTCTTGCTTAATGAACTCAGAGATGGTTCACAAGTCTCCAGTGGTTGGCCGTCAGTAAGTAACCTCACAGTTCCAAAAACGGCCGCCTGGTAGTTCTTGAGAGACAATACTACACACAAAATTTAACACTTTCAGATCCCATAATAACTTCGTGTCTGAAGTGTCAGGTTGTTTTGTTTTTATTTTTTATTTGCTCTGGAAAGCAAACCCAAGATTTGGGCTAAGTTCCTTCCTAAAGAGTCTACAGAGAAACTTTCCTTAGCCAGCAAGGCAAGCACAGTGCTCTGGATCTAAAGGGGTAGGTGCTGTGTTATGAAGGTGGAGAGGCCTCAGTTGTTTCAAAATCTCAAACCACAAAGTGGATTACTATGTTCAATTGAAAGGACATTAAACATTTCTAGGAAGTGTGGTCTTTAAAATGCTGAAGCACAAGAAAGAAAAGCTCTGTTACTTCCTGCTTGCTGCACTCCAGACTTTAGGAAGAGAAACAAACACAGCCAGCCATTTTCCTTCCTTCCTTCCTTCCTTCCTTCCTTCCTTCCTTCCTTCCTTCCTTCCTTCCTCCTCCTCCTCCTCCTCCTCCTCCTCCTCCTCCTCCTCCTCCTCCTCCTCCTCCTCCTCCTCCTCCTCCTCCTCCTCCTCCTCCTCCTCCATCTTCTTTTAGGTCTTGCAACAGAGTAATCATTTAGTTAAGTCTTAGGAAAACGATACAATTAGCATCCCCGGAAGAAGGTTACTCTTATGCAACGATGTATCAAACCAAGGGCAAAGGAAAATGGACCTCCTTGGTTACATGCTTTCCTGTGTTCAGCTACTAAAATGTCGTTAAGTCTGTGCTAATAAGGGGCCCTGCCCTTGTGTCTCTGCTCACACGTGTTGCTATTGTGTTTCTGCAGTGTGAAGCCATTATTGAAAAGTATGAGGATGAAATATTCGAACTTATCGCCCAGGAGGCACACCATCTAGCTGATATGCTGTGCAGTGAAAAATCAGGTACTGTGTCTGATGTAACACGTGCTCCCAGCCTCACTTACTGGCTCTCACTCAGCCTTGCACAGCTCATCTGCACGGTAGCTTGGCTGTCTCACTGCCAGCCCAGTTCTAACACAGCCTTCTCGGGACCAGACCCCTGTGCCAGAAAGGAGAGCTACAGAAGCCCAGCCAGAGCCTTCTCTGCTGCCTTTCCTTCTCTGTCTTTGTTTTGTTTTTGTTTTTGTTTTTTTCCAAAGAATTTAGGCTTGACTTTACCATTGATTTTCAGAGCTGGGTGACCCCCAAAGTCATAGATGTTAGATTTTTGTATCCTGGCCCAGGAAAGAATGTACCTTTCATAGCTTAAGTATTTGTACTAACAACAAAAGTGGGATTTTTATTTTGAAAGAAGAGTCATTAAGTTTGTTGCTTGTTTGGTTTGGGGGTCATTCGGATATTTTTTTCCCAGGTTTTTTTCCCCTGACTCTCTTTATCTAAAAAGTTTTTCTGTCCCAACATGTTTAAATAATACTTGCTGTATATTTTTAGACACATGTATGCCCGCTTAGAAGCTAGGAAAATAGCGAACAGGTTATCTACTATACGCCGAGGTGAAGCCCCTCCTCAGTGTTCTGTCTTCACACATGTTTATACAGAGATAAGCACGGGCTGAGTCTGTTGAGCAGCGTTTCTCAGACATCCTTAGGAAAAAGAATGAGTTTATGTGAAGACGGTGGTTAACCTAGTGTAGTGCTCTGTAAGCCATGTAGAAGCTTGAGATGGAATTCAGCAGAATACGTGCATGCCAATGGCACGTCAAATATGGTGCCAAGTCCTTGAAGAAATATTATTATGTGCTTGTGGCTGCATATTGATGTCATTAGATAAGAAGGCCTCAAATTTACTAACAAGATAGTCCAAGTTTTCTTACGCTGAGTAGACAATAAGGTTGCCTTCTATTTAAAATCCCATTCCAGTGGGAGCTTATAGAAAAATTCAGGAAAATGATAGAGAAGACTGTCTAACAGCCTGAGGTATTTTACAGTTATTTATATAAATATAAATATTTATATAGGTATATAGTTATTTAATTACAGAGGTGTGACATAAGTTCATAGCCATACTTTCCAAAGAAAGGCCTTTTGAGGTATTTCAATCAGTTCGGCTAAGATAGGTGTATGGCAGATATTAATACATATACGGTGGGCAGGGTTTGAACTGTCTGCTAGTCTTCCTTGTAAACAACTGAACCAGCATAGTTACCTGTGACAGGCACCATAAATGATTACATGAACACCCAAGCATTCCAGAAAGACCTGAGGGGGTGTTAGCCTCTGTCTCTGTGAGTCACTGCCTCTCAGTTAAGCTTTTTGGGGAGGACTATTCCCAGGTTCAGTGATCTGACTCAGTTTTAGCACCCTCTCTCCAGTTTCTGTATAGGTGTTATTGGAAATAAAAACGGAGACTATAACTCTGGAGAATAAACCTACGAGCTGCGTAGAGTTGCTAATGTGAAAGCAGACACTAGATGACTCTGTGTTTGATTGCTTTTCAACTGTTCCTAGCAGCAGCTGGGCTATGCAGAGTCAAAGGCAGTGCTGTGGCCCAGCATGGTGGAGAGAGCTCTTTCAGGCTGTACTCTTCGCAGAGCTTGTGAAGCTTACATGTGAAGCTTACATAGGTACAGAATCTTATATGTAAATCAAAAACTGTATTTAACAGAGACAAAGCTCCCTAGAAAGCTACCGTGAAAGCAAGGTAGAATGCAGACTGACATAACTTGCTAGAAAAAGAGTTAAAATAAAACCCACTAATAAAAATGTCTACCAGCCAAGTCTCTAGCTCTAGAAATGTCTATTCTCTAAATAATTTTTGTTTTCCTAATACCAATAGGTGAGTGTTTTCCCTATTCTCAAGATAGTTTCTTGTATGTAACGTAATTGGTTAATGGACAATTACCTGTGCCTGCTCTCCAACACACACACACACACACACACACACACACACACACACACACACACACACACACACAGAGAGAGAGAGAGAGAGAGAGAGAGAGAGAGAGAGAGAGAGAGAGAGAGAGAGAGCACTAACCTCAGCCACAGGGGCTCAGTTAACACCAAGTTAACAAATAAATTCTAGTGACTGGAAGAGGGGCCAAGGTTGCTACTCCTGTTGCTACACATGGAATAGTTTCAGACACCCATGGCATGAAATGTGACTCTTTCATGTCACAAAAAAATTCTTGAAGCCTTGATGTGTCATCTACAATACAGTACGGTGACCTTTCTACCAGAGCAAGGTACCAAGGTTCACTGTCTTATGTTTCATTATAGCTTTGCCGCTGCCTTAGCTCAGCAAAGTAGACTATGTCTCAAGGCTATGTCTTGTATATGCATGTGTATGTGGTGGTGGGATACGTGAGGGTAAGTTGCCATCCCGAGAACTGGAAGAATGTCTGTCCATTAGACACAGGGAGATCAATAATTATTTAGAAAATGGATGTGTTTATAACTAGAGATTTTTCTGGACACTTACTTTCTATATCTAACAAACACACTGCACATATGAGTTTTTCTTTATCCCACTTTGTCTAGATTGTCTCCCTTGCTTTGTCGCAGAGCAGATGAGGCCAGTCTGACTCTTCAGCACAGCAAGGCCCAGCCATTCACCCTCATGCGCTGAAGTGCGCAGCAGGGAGAATCTCATAACCACTGTAGAGAAGATCTCACTGAGGGAGTGCTGCGTGGATCTGTGGTGCCACTGTGGTGCCATGCACCAGGCAGAAGGACCCCTGGGCACACTCTTCTCATGTGGATGGCAGGGGAGTCAGGTTTACTCATCTTTTTGTCTTTTCATAGACAAAAGAAAAAGGGGTGGGAGAAGTGACTTTATGAGGTTTCCCCAGTGGCATCTTCTGGGCCAACCCCTGCATCTCCAGAGAGTCACTTTGATATCTTAAATCGATGACTAAAACAATGATATAACATAGATTACGACTCAAAAATACGACTGTGTCCATAAAGGTTGAGGGCATGAGGCTGTGGACTGTGAGTGGCTCCACTGTATCCTAGAGGTGTAAGGGTCTACTTGGAAACATAAATAAATATATTCTACATTGATCACTCTGTGCTAATATCTAATCACAACCTTTAGAAACATATTAAGGGAACTCGTGGTGTAGCAAGTATCTAGAAATGGCTAGCTGACATTTAAGTGAGCGAGAATCTTCGGTTTTGTCTGACTTCTCAACCCAAGAGAGGAGACTTAAAAAGACTGTGGAGCTAAAGTAATCCACAACCTTTCTTAAATAGAACTGCTACTCTCGCTTTCAAAAGGAAAGTAATGTGGAGCAAAGTGGCTGGTGCCTCCTGCGTTCCACACCAGCATCCGCACCCATTCTGACGTGAAGTGGCCCGCACACATCTCCCTTAAATGTTCCCAACCCCATGGAGCCCTCAGATGAGCAAGCATTTGCTCAAACAAGGTTGGAAGATGGGGTGAGAACAGCAGGGTTGGCCCATGAATCATTCTGGAAGCTGGGCTTGTGATCCAGGCAGGTGTTGGAAATGTGTTCCTTTCTAATTTTCCACGTATTTACATTTTTACTAAGAAAATCTTTAAAATATGCTGCCACTGCCGGCATGGGTTTTCCATGGAGAGAAAACGGCTCAGCGGCCTGGGATTTACCGGTTAGTGACACCGTTACTCTTTTTCAGATCTGTGTGGCACTCCTACAAACAGTCCTGAACCCGAGGTGTGAGAGGAGTGGAGTCAGCCTGGCGGGTCACTGTGCACCTCCACATCATGTGACTGCGTGATAAGGAAGTTCATCTCCTGTCTGCTGTACTTGTCTCATGCGTGATATTGGTTTGAAAATCTCTTGCTTGGCATCGTGACAAACCCCAAGTCTTCTCTTAGGTGAAGAGAAGTTTATAAAACAGAATACCCCTTTGCATATTTGTATGGAAGCTGGGTTAGCAATAGAGCATTAAATCTGGCCATGGGAAAGAGGGTGAAGTTATTTCTTGAAGTCAGTAGGGAATTAAGGGTGGGTCCAAGCAAATGCGCCTGACATGTCCATATACAGTTTGCAGTTTCAGAAGAACTCAGTTTGATTTCTCAAATTCTTGATCAGCCACAATTCAAGGCATTCAGTTGCAACTAATGCCATGGATTTGCTATTCTGGAAGGTTCTGTGTGGTGCTTTTAAAGCCACCCCTCTCAACTAGGAATGGGACTTACAGATCTGGAAACTCTTATATTTTAGAACTTTATTCCTAAGATTAAATAGAACAAATACAAGAGTGAATACTTCTCACAGTGGTTTCCTGGCCATGCCCTGAGTTCAGATGATTCTGAAGGGTATCTCATAGTGGGTTTCAAAAGATGCGACACTGAACACATTTTTGTCTTGCTTCAATCTCTCTTGGTTGGTTTTTCCCTCATTGATCATAGTGTGTAGTTTTTCCTACTGGCTGATTTGTCTCTCTTCTATGGGACTTTTATTTATGTATTTATTTTTGGATGTGGAGGGAAATTCACCTTTACCACACTTACTGTAACAAAATGTAATAACAGTTTCTCCTGGGTGTTCTCATTGTCTCTGCTAAATTTGTATTCAGTGGAATTGAACTTTAATTATTCAGCATGTGTGGGTACAGGTTACACCTGTTTAATTAAAGAAATTGTCACCATTGTCATTGAAATTTGCATGAGTAATAGGCAAACATTTTACCAGAAGAGCTAAAATGGTTGTTTATAAAACCATCCAGAAATGACACTATTTAGATTATTCATTGGACACCTTGGCCAGAATAATTCTTATATTTGCTAGATTTTACCAAAATAAGAAGAAAAGATTTCTATTTTTCCTTCCTCTTAGTCTTAAGTCTTAATGCCACTTGTTTTCTGGAAATCTGAGAAAACGTGTGCTTTCGCAATGTGTATGTGGTCAGTTGTAGGCCCTCTGCGACCCTGAGATTCTGTGCTCCAAACAGACAAGGAAGAGGAGATACACGGTCAGGTGATGCTACCTCCCAGCAGGGAAGAAACAAAAAAGGGAAGGGGAGACTGGTCCCTGCACCTTATTTTTGTGACCTGTAAGATTAACTCAGCATCTGAGGTAGGAAGTCTTTTTAGCATTGCCTTACTTGGGCTTTGTTAGGAAATGCACACTAGGGTCCCATTTCTTAAGATTTGTCCTTCTGGGAACAAAGCTGAGAAGGCCAACTGTAAGTTAGTTACTGATCTCAGACTGCTTTTCGCCTGCCGGGACCTCCGGGGCAGACAGATCCGCAGACACTCTGCTTTCCAAACTGTTCTGGATTTCTCACCAAACAGGGTCTTAAATCTGACCAGTGTTTTGGGTATCTCATGACTCATACTTTTTTGTAATTCTTTTTCATATCAAGTTTGCTGAGCTCATGTAAATGAAGGTAGCTACTGAGTTGCTGATTAAATCTTGGTTCGATTGAGAATTACCCAGAGCCACAGTCTCTCTGCCTGCCTCCTGTGGGATGCCTGCTTTGCTGGGAAGTAGCTATAGGAGAGAGGAAGCTGTGTGGTCCACCATTCCCCTGACTTTAAAATGACACCAAATAAAAAGTAAGATGAAAAGTCAGAGAGAAAAGCAAGCAAATGAAAGAGACGCCCAGGCCGCAAGCTGAAAATTTCTTAAAATTAACAAAAATCAACCCAGATCTGAGTCAAAAAATTAATAATAACAACAATAACAACAGCATTAAGTTTCCTGGGAAGACAGGGTGAGTAGTAAAAGTCAGGAAGAGGAAAAATGTGTTAGAGGCTGCAGGGAAACCATGCTTGAGCCTGTAATCGCACAATCCACACACCAAACTGGCCAAAGCAGGATGCTTACCTTGTTCTGCAAGTTGCTGTTTGCTTAGAACTGCTGAACCCACTTAACTGGAGAGCACAGAGTAGAACGGAGCCCAAGTCCCTACAGGAAACATCCACCCTTCCCGAGGCAAGTCCTAAGAAGCCAAAGCAGGCTCTGACACAGGCTTCTTGGCTCCCGCAGTGCTTATTCTTACACATATTTCCATGTAACGACAACAAAAGGTTAACTGTGTATCACTCTTAAAATTCAGATTACGGTAGGATAGTGGGGGAAGTTAATCTCATACATGTTTGTCAGTCTGCTTTTAAACTTGATACAAAGTTGCGAGCTGATCTTAGAAATGTTAAAGGCCAATCAGTAGAATGTGGCACCATTTGGTACCTACATACAGTGAAGAACATTAAATTATTGCAATAAAACTATACTTGTAAGAGACCAGTGTGGTTTCTTTATGACTTCCTGACTGCAATATAATTCTCCTTATAAGTTTATTTGCTTCTAGACCAAGGGAAAAGGTGAATAGAAAAGATCAAATGCAATAAATAAAGCCAAAATATGGCCTGAGAATCACCTAGGAAAAGGTGCAGTAAGTGGTATGGTGTCGCTGGAGTACTTGCTGCCTTGCCCCAGACATGTGTGAGGCAGGGCTTATGTCATGCTTTGTCATGGTCTGTCCTGCAGGTCTTTATATAATGTTGGTTAATCTACTTCCTGTTGCTTCTTCATCTCCGGCAGAAGGTTTGCCTTTGAAGGCAGTGTGTGGAGACAGTGTCACTCCTCTTCTCAATTCTCTGAGAAGGTCCAGAAGCGAGTGGAAGGCTGGGTGGTGGATAGATGCTTGGTAGATAGGTAAGTTGATGGTGGATGGATGAATGGGCAGTTGGATGGATGGATGGGTCAGTGGGTGAGTTAAGTGGACAGACAGATAGGTAGATGGGTAGGTAGATGGGTAGATGAATTAATGGTGGATGGGTAGATAAATACATAAGTAGGAAAAAATTACATATAAAGGTTAAAACAGAGGGAAATGAATAAAATTGGGAGATGGGAAACATTTGGAGCGTTGATGATCTAAAAAGATCCTGGAGAAATGGTATCTGGAAATGTAAGTCCTTCCAGAAAACACACCATTCCTATACTTCTCATCCTGAAGAATTGTCTTCAAGGTCACTTCAGAAAGAGAAAAATACTTTAAATTACAACAGTTATGATCCCATCTCAACAGTAAGATATCGGCAAAATATTTTCAAATATTAACTTGCTGAAAAACAAAAGTTCTGTGGAAGGTAGAATCTTATACTGTGCCAGGATCATGGAAGACAGATTAAAACATCCTATCAGATCTTTTGTGTCCTCTAAACCTAGCACAGAACAGAAGCCTAACCAGAATGACCCAGTGGATGGTCTTGCTCCCTCTGACCGCTGAGTGGGAAAGAATGGAACCTGGGTGGTTGCACATTCCTTCCCAAAGAGCTGCTGGGGGAGCCGAAGTGAAGGGGATGCTCATCTCTCCAAGTCGGGGAATGAATGTCCAATGTCAGCCAATTGACCATGGCTGCGACTCAGAGTCTACAAGGCAGACGTTAAATGCTTGTTGCTAACTTTAAGCGTCATGACAGCAAGGCTGGCACTTTAAGCAGCACAACGGACTCCTGGCATTTTCTGTGATGGTTTGCCTTAGCAGCTTTCAGAGTGAGTGGGAATTTCTCCACAGCGCATTGTCTGAAATCAGCAGATAAAGGGAGACTGTAATCCCAAAATGACACTGCAGTAACAGATTTCAGTCACCGATCTTCTGGGAGTGATCTTTATGGCTCTGCTGTTCTTCACCAGAAGACACCGCTGAAGCACTCCCACACCCCTGGGTTATGGAAGACAGCACACACTAAGAAATAGACTTTCTGCTCCTATTTAACAAAAGGTCTATTAAGATGGGAACTCTGATACAAATGCAGGTCCCATACAGGATAACAGATAATTAGAATAAAAACAGATGCTTCAACTGCCTTAAATGTAATCAAAGCCCCTGCTAACTACAAATATCCTAACGTCAGTGGGTGCAGGGTGAATGTGTGTTTTTGCAAAGTGATACTCCAAATGGTGGGCAAAAGAGATGGCCAGTTAGTGCCATCATTCCCCTAGTAGGTCCTAGCCTGGGAACCCATACTTGGTCTGGACTAGGGCTGATGCCATACCTGATCACGGGCCAGCGGTGCATCTCTTAGCCAACCAGGAGGCTCATGCTTCTTGTAGGTGTCCACCAGTGGGGTCGAAAAGTCCTTCTTCGGTTGAGCAGCACAGGGCTGGAGGGAACTGATGAATGAGAGGATGCCTGGGACCCTCCAGCGTGGGCATAGCAGAGAGGCAGCAGGGCTGAGGGGAGGGCTGGGTGTGGGGTACATGGGACTGAACGCCTGAATACAGGTCCACATTGTTTCTGAGTCTCTCTTTCCCAGTGAGTGAGTCTCACATCAGGCAAATCTCCACTCCCATTCTTTCTGTATAGTTCCTGATGATTGACTCCCAGACAAAAAACACTTCCTCCTGTGGCGAGCAGCTCTACTCTCCGGTCAAGGCAGGAAGTTGGGAGAGGTGGAATCTGTCACAGCCCTGCCCACCATGCAGTGGAGCCAAGGCCAGAGACAGGCAGAGCTGGGGACAGTGGACAGGGAGTTGGGTCTGCCTGTTCTCTGGACCATCTGGATTCCCCTACCAGTCCCCAGCCCCCTCTGAGCAGCCTGTGTCCTTGAGCAGGGGCTATTCGGAGCAGTCAATAAGGGTCCCAAGGGAGCAGTGTAGCTCAGGCAAAAGCCTTCTCTGAAGGATGAGTGATGAGCTGGGGGCTGGGCCCCTTCCCATTACTTTCTTATTGATTTACACCGCGAATTCCCAGTGCACAGCTCTGGCGCCTCTCATAGGCTGGACTGCAAATCCAAGATTCACTATGCCACATCTGGAGAGAGGCTTCTCCCCAAAATTGTGGGATGAAGGGGTTCAGCTTTAGGACCAGGCTAGTACAACTGGGTGGTAAATGACTGCTTCAGAATAGTTGCCTGTCCTCTCCTCATCCAGTCCTCCCCACACAGACCTCAGGTGTCCACCATTCAAAAGTACAAAATACCCTTAGTCCCGTCAGCTCCTTGATCACAAAAGCAGCCAGTCTTGGAATGTCCACACTAGGTCCAGGATGAGAACAGATTTCCAGAGGTCAGGAGCCTTCTGGTTAACCCGTCTGTGCCAGCTTTGCTGTGGCGGGTAAGGGCAGGCAGGAACAATTCACGGGAAGAGACCCAGCAATGGGGAACTCCCCTGAGATGGAGTTGCTCCAGATCCATAGATGATGTGACACATAGAGGAAAGTGGGGACTGGCTTGTAGCAAGGGGGATGGCCATCTGGAGTGCTGTGAGGAGTCCCCAGAGAAACCCTGGTCCCTGTCGGGGCGCGGGCATCAAGGGTAAGAGAAGAACGGCACACTGAGCACCCTGGTATGAGGAAGTGACAATCCCTCAGTATCTCAGGTTCTGAGAAGAAGCAGGGAGTGAGACCAGAGAGAGCAGGGGCTGCAGGTAGAAGAGAGGTGCCCCAACCCTGTCTTTTACCCCTGAATGTCTTGTTCAGTCCTTGTCCTTGCTGGGCTTCATACTGGCTGAAAAGCCAAGTGACATGCATGACTCTGGGCTCCATAATGGGCTTCCCCGACCCCAGGTAAGTTTGGGTTCCAGGAAGATGAGAAGTGTTGGGGTCCTAGCTTCTCGACAGAACAGCTGTGGGGTTGGTTGTCTCATAGACAGTACTTCTGATGGCCTGTGGGCACAGAGTGAGTGCTGCTGACACCTGTGGGCACAGAGTGGGCACTGCTTACAGTCTGTGGGCACAGAGTGGGTACTGCTGACAGCCTGTGGGCACAGACGCCTGCCTAAATTTCAAGGTGAGCACAGGCTCTGAGTGTAGGAGGATGGATTCCTTTCTGCCAGGTGTGGATGAAGAGGCCATTTCCTTCCTGATTTAAGACTCTTGCAACCTGGCTTGGTAGAGTACACAAGAGGGGACAGGACCCCTTGACCAGCTGGTCAGTCACGAATGGCTGTCTGACTCAGGGCCTGCAGCCAGTTGACCTCTGGTCATTTTGTCCTCTTTAGGCCTGGCATGGGAATGTGTACTATGGTGAGTGAGTTCTTGTACAGGACATGAGTAGAGTTCCAAGAACCTACATGGTGGCTTGCAACCATACGAAACTCCAGTTCCTCTGGCCCCTACAGGAACCAGGCACATACATAATGCACGCGCACACACACACACACATTTGCAGGCAAAACACTCATATGCATGAAATAAAATAGATTTAAAATTTTAAAAGCAATAATCAAATCTTAAAAAATTTTTAAAAACAGCCTAGACTAAGTACCAGGTATGATGCACACTTGTAATCTCAGAACTTGGGGAGCTGGGGCAGGACATTTCAAGTTTGAGACCAGCCTCAGAAGTATAGTGAAATCCTGGCCCAAAAAAACAAACAAATACAAGTGAACAGAACCAAAAGGGGGAGGGGGAGTCAAAGCAAACACTTGAGCATTTTTTGTTAGAAGTGAAATGGAGTACAAATATCTAGAAAATGCAGATTTTAAAAAGCAAACAAGATTTGTCCTAAATCCCATAACCCAGAGGACTGTTTTAACGTGTTCTTGTAGGTGAGCACACACATGTGCTTTGTGGATTAGACTGCCTTTTCTACCATTTCTTCAGCGTGTGTAAATTAATTCTCAGTGCCTCACAACACAACTGTCAATGGCTCTGGCGTTTTGACTTCCTTCTCTGTGGCTGCTTCTTATGTTTTCTTCTTAGGAACAGTAAGGGGATGAACGAGCTCCAGAAGCTCACCTCTCGTGAAGCTCACCTCTCGTGAAGCTCACCTCTCGTGAAGCTCACCTCTCGTGACGCTCACCTCTCGTGAAGCTCACCTCTCATGAAGCTCACCTCTCGTGACGCTCACCTCTCGTGAAGCTCACCTCTCGTGATGCTCACCTCTCATGAAGCTCACCTCTCCTGATGCCCACCTCTCGTGAAGCTCACCTCTCGTGAAGCTCACCTCTCATGATGCTCACCTCTTGTGAAGCCCACCTCTCGTGAAGCTCACCTCTCGTGAAGCTCACCTCTCATGAAGCTCACCTCTCGTGAAGCTCACCTCTCGTGAAGCTCACCTCTCGTGATGCTCACCTCTCGTGAAGCTCACCTCTCGTGAAGCTCACCTCTCGTGAAGCTCACCTCTCGTGAAGCTCACCTCTCGTGATGCTCACCTCTTGTGAAGCCCACCTCTCGTGAAGCTCACCTCTCGTGAAGCCCACCTCTCGTGACGCTCACCTCTCGTGAAGCTCACCTCTCGTGATGCTCACCTCTCGTGAAGCTCACCTCTCGTGAAGCCCACCTCTCGTGAAGCTCACCTCTCGTGATGCTCACCTCTCGTGAAGCCCACCTCTCGTGAAGCTCACCTCTCATGAAGCTCACCTCTCCTGAAGCTCACCTCTCGTGATGCTCACCTCTCGTGATGCTCACCTCATGATGTTGCAGAGGAGCAGATGCTTCCTGAAGTGCGTGATGGCGAGGCACTGCAGTCCTGTTCAGAATTTTTACTTTTCTAGAAAGATCTCAGGAGGTCCAGCCTGAGGGCAAACCATGACATCATTCCAGTCCCCCACATGTACCTGGTACTCCTGTAAGTGTAAGAGGACAGCCAGACAAATCTCTTGTTTGGGAAATCTGCCCTCAGCCCAAGGACAAGGAACCTTTGGTACCCCAGCCCTGCACAGTCTGAGCCCCCACTAGGTGGTCCTGACCGCCTAAAAGTACTCAGGCCCCCAGTGTTTCAGTGATGGCCGTGAATGTTCAGATTCCTCCATGGTACTATACCAGTTCATCTCCATGACAATGTTGTGTGGAAACACCACTAAAATCATCTGCGGCTATGGATGGAGTCCAGAGTCTGGATCCAGATAAGAAGCTGAAGTCAAAGCTAGACATCCTTTCTCAGGAAGAGACTCCAGGCTTGGGGTCCCTCTCTTATCTGCAGTGCAGCTGACAGTCATTAAAGCAGAGCAGGCAGGACTTGTCCACAGGTAATCACTCTTAAAGACAATAGCATGGGCCTGTCTGTTGACCAGGGAGAGGCCAGCCCTTCACAATTGGTTGGGAGGTGCAGGAGAACTAGAGTCACTGGGACTGTATGTGGCCAGGTGGTGATAAGCAGGCAGTGCCACATTTTCCAAGGAGCAGGCCCGCACGGAGACAGGAAAAGGGCTGGTTGGGTTCAGTTAGAGAGCAATTAGCAAAGACCAGGACAGAGCCCTCCCCCACCCAAGTTCCCAAGACCTACATTCAGAGCCCTAGCTCCACCCTCTGCCTCCCTACTCTTTCCTTTTTCCTCTTCTTCCTTGTTTTCCTCCACCTCTTTCCTCCTCCTCTTCTATGGCCCTTTGAGTGCAGTTCGTGCTGTCCATAAACTCCTGGGTATGGGGCCATCTATTAGGGCATGGTCCACCTCTCAGGGGCCACACCCTTAAAGAAAATTGCCCTCGCCCAGAAGCCATCAATCCAAAGCTCTTCAGCCTGGGTTGGCCACTCATGAGCCCTCTCCGGTCTATGCTGGAAGGTTGACTGGCTTGGTCTCTTGTGTGGGTAATTCCAGCTGCTGTGAGACAGTGAATGAAGCCATCCTGTGATGTCCAGAAAACACTACTTTACTCTGATCCTCCCCAGTACCTAAGTGGCTCTTTATAGTCTTTCTGTCTCATCTCCTACAGTGGTCCCTGAGCCTTGGGAGGAAGCAGTGACACAGGTGTCCCATTTGTGACTGAGATCTCCACAGATACTTTCTCTCTGTGCAGTTTCTGTGTTAAAATGCTGTCCACTGCACAAAGAAATGTCTCTGATGAGATCTAAGGAGCTCTCTGCCCTAAAACAAACAGCAGTGTAGAGAGACTGCTCCCAAAAGCTGCTGACAGATTTAACAATACTCTTGCTGCCATGACAAATACTCTGGTGAAACATACTGTTCTAGAAAGACCATGCACTGTTCTAGAAAGACCCTCAGGAAGCACAAAAATAACTGATAACAACATCCACTCTGCACGCAAACCTGTCTAATCACAAGGGCTCTGAGACTGCCTCTCAACTGTGCAAGCCTGGCTAATGCCATCCCAGGGCTCCTTTCTGGGAGGGCAATAAATAAGCAATGAATTGCTGGAAGAAATGTCTTGGACCAGCAGCCAGCTGGGAGAGAAAGTGTTATTTATAACCAGTGAAGAGTGGGTGCCACTTATGACAGTCCCGTGGAAAAGGGAAGTATAACTCAGAGTCTTGGAGTCATATGTTAACCAAACAACAACAACAACAACAACAACAACCTTTTAAAGAAACAAACAAAAATTCAAACACACAGAAAACAGAAGAGGATTTGGGGAAAGGAGGCTCCTATAACACGGATTTAAGACGCACATTTTTTAGAAAGGTCTGCAAGAAGAATGGCTTCTCCCTCAACCAATAACTGGACACTGTGTAGCCAAGGCCTGCCTTCCTACTGCATTTCCTGAGTGCTTTACAAGTATGCCCGCTTTATTTGGTGCCGGGACGGGCAATGGGTCACCTTTTCTAGGAGAGCCCTTCTCCCACAGCCCAGCAGTTTGTCCTGCAGCCTTTGTGCTCTGAGGGTTCCTCCCTGAAGTGACAATTTTGGAATTTTTGTTTCTTTAAAGAACACAAGGGTTGGGGATTTAGCTCAGTGGTAGAGCGCTTGCCTAGCAAACACAAGGCCCTGGGTTCGGTCCCCAGATCCGGAAAAAAACAAAAAAAACAAAAAAAACAAAAACAAAAACAAAAACAAAAAAAACAAAAACAAAAACAAATAAAGAACACAGAACTGGGCTGGAGAGATGGCTCAGTGGTTAAGAGCACTGTCTGCTCTTCCAGAGGTCCTGAGTTCAAATCCCAGCAACCACATGGTGGCTCACAGCCATCTGTAATGAGATCCGATGCCCTCTTCTGGTCTGTTCTGGTGTCTGAAGGCAGCAACAGTGTACTCACATACATAAAATAAATAAAATCTAACAAACCACAAAATTATGATAAGAATGTGGTTTCATGTTAATCCCAGGTGTGGAGATGTGGGGCTGCTTCTGACTGTCTGTAGCAACTGACCATAATTTATGTCATGCTCTAGCAGAAGCCTGGTTTTGCCAGCTGCAGATCGTTTCTGTGATAGTGCAACATATGTAATTCTGGGAACTTTTCAGAGAGTACATAAATACTGGGAACCCAAGAGGCAAGGGTGGGTGGTTGTTGGTCGTTCAGGGAGTTGGTTGCAGTTTGTTAGTGGTTGGGCTCAAAGAAGAAACAAGAAAGAAATTAGATTCAGGGACCTCTCTGTCTCTGTCTCTCTCTGTCTCCCCCCTCCCTCCTCTCTCTCCATCTCCTTCTCTCCCTCTCCTCTAACCTTCTTTTTCTCCTATCTAGTGTTAGAGGGTGAAACTAGGGGTGGGGAAAAAGGGTAGAAAAAAGAAGAACCCACAAAGTAGCAAAGACCAGCTACACCTTCCTACTCTTCCCTTTCCCAGGGGAGCCTTGCTGAGGCCCTACTGTGTGTCTTCCTACCAGTAGTGGAATGGCCTCTTACTTGCCTAACCCAGATGTGTGGCCACAGCTTCAGCATGAGGACAGGGTAAGCATACAGAGACCTGGAGCTCAGATTGCTACCTCCAGCAGGTAGGTGCTGCTCTGTTTGTGTCCTACTGGACTGCCCCCCAGCCCCTGTCAGCTCTCTCCTCTCTCTGCACTGTCCCTTACTCCTCCATGTGTCTTTATCACAATACCTGGGTGTCTATGGTTAGGTAGAGACCAACCAATGCAATGGTGTGTTTTCTGGACTCTGGCCTTCACTATAGATTAGATAGATGGATAGGTAGATAGATACATAGATAGAAACATAGATATACAGATACACAGCTACACAGATACATACATACATACATACATACATACATACATACATACATACATAATCACTCACAATCTATACATCGTACCGGCTGCCCTTCATACTCTGACTTCTATGTTCCTGTCCATCTATCTCTGCTCCTACCTCACCTCCTTGCAGGTTCTAGCAGGGCTCACACCCAGTCCCAGGAACCCTTTCTAGCCCTTTCAGCCTCCCCCTTCTTGCTGCTTGCTCCTCACTGCCCCCCGAGTCTTGCCCCCTCCTTCTCCAGCCTTTGATGAAGTGTCTCCATTCCCTTCTCCCCCTTTGTTTCCACAGTGTTCTTTACACTGTTTGCTCACTTAAAGCAATCTCTGTCTTTCACCTTAGCCATTCTGGCCTCTGCACAGAGCCCACAGCCGTGTTTCCGTGAGTGCTAGATGCCTGAAGCCAGCCATGGCAACCGTAGGCATGAAGTGGGGCTCTGTGTCTGTAGTTCAGCCTCTGCCTCAGCTTCCCTCTTTAGGGAAGGGGCAACAAGGAGCAGCCTGCAGCTCCCTGGAGACAAAGGAAGAGCATTTCAGAGACCAAACTGAGTCACAGGTACTGAGTTGCCAGAGACCGTAAGGCTGGGCAGAACCAACAGGTGACTAGAGCAACCCCTCCTTGCCATTTGTGACACTTGGAGTTGGGAGTGTGGGTAACAGATGCCAGATACTGATGTATGAATGAAAACAGTTTGTTTGATCCTCTGTGTAGGAGAGAGTGCTAGCCTCTGCCCATGCCTGTGACTTAGCTTTTCTGGTTAGACTGCTTCCCAGACCTTCTCTGCACTGACATCCTGCCTTCTACACTGCAACTGCTCTCCTGAGCCTCACTGTCTCCACTGAACATGCAGGCAGGGGGGGACAGTCCAGCCCCAATTCCTGTGAGAGCTGATGAAACTTCTTCCAGAGATGGCCTCCCTTTCTCTTTGGGCAGTGGCATTTCCTCTGTTAAAGCCACAGAAGATGCAGCCATGCACGCAGGCCTAGCAGCCATTCAGCATGGCTCTTTCCAGGGTTCTGCACAGCATCCATGTACAACTTGCTCCGCCTCGAGGACTCCTTAACCAGGAGAACAGTGGTGCCTTAGCAGAGGATGGGAAAGGAGCCCTGATCTTTTAGCTCCTTGTCCCCACAGATTCCACCTCCACCCTACCCAACCCTGGCCCTCAACCTCCCAACCAGCAGGACTGTTCATATAGAGCTCTGAACACCAGTGGCATGGCCCAAAATGCCATTCTTGCTCATTGCCAGGGTTCCCGGTGCCCCATGCTGCTCCCAGAGCAAAAGAAGAGAGGTGTCTGGTCACAGCCTCTCCTCCCACTGAGGAGCAGGGCACAGCCAAAGAGCCCTGCTCTGCCTCACGTTTCTGAATTCTGCCCATGCTCTGTCCCAGCTCTTCCCTCCCAGGATCCTGCTGTGGCTGCCTCTTTCCCACCCTCTGCCCATCTGCTACTATGGTCCCCAGAAGAAGGCCTCTGTCCTAACCCAACACAACCCGTGGCTCTGGATGTCACCCAAACAAGATATCCCCATCACCTTGGGTCATCTGTCATTCCAGTGCAAATGGCTCTTCTTAAGTGCACAGGTGCCCCCTCCTCAACTCACAGCCACTCATATGTTGCAGACCCTCACTATGGTCTCAGGAGGTTTCTCAGGAGCTTGCCAGGACAGAGCAGAATCCTCAAGCTCTGCCATGATTTTGTAAGGTCCAGGTCCCTGGTGAGAGGATCCCAAACAGGAATGTATACACTTAGAATCTCAGAGAAGTTCCGGTCAGTTGCTACACCCCTGAATGCTTTGCTTAAGTACAAGAATCCCTTAAGTCCTTCTGGGGACTGGGCCCTGCTTCCACACTGGTGGAGCAGAGCAGACACAAATTCCATCCCACGGAACTGAGCACTGAGCACAAAGGAACCTCAAGTCTGGTGCTATGGTGCCCTTAAGACACCCTATCCAAGCCAAGGAACTGACCTTAGACTTTGGGGCTTTTAGCACAGACAATGGCCAGAATTCTTCTCAGGTCTGTCTGGCCTGGTTCTGGAGCAGGAAAGTAGCCCAATACCTCTGCGCTAGTGTCTGAGAACCAGAGATATGAAGGTGGGCCTTCAGAAGCAGAAACATACCTGGGAAGCATTGGGGAGCCAGGGCAGTTTCAAAAGGTGTGGCCTGCACAGTCTGTGCAGCCATTCCTGCGCCCTTGTCAGGAAGGGTACCTGTTTGGGGTTTACAGGAAGAGCAATGGGGAGGAGGGAGAGCAATGAAAGGATCAACCCAATGGTAGATCTTAATGGGGTCATAGTGTAGATCTGGGAGATGTCCCACAGGCCTTAGGAGGTTGTGATCCACAGGACCCATGATAAGACTCAAAGCAACTAGACCCTGTGGCAGGAAGCCTCGGCTAAGATGGATGAGAACACCTGGTGATAGTATGGGAATCGTACCCAGGTGGGCAAGAGCTTTGGTGATACCTGTCAGAGCCACAGACCATCCGCTGCCCCACCCCCCACAGCAGCAGGTGCCTGACCAGAAGATTACTTTTCAGGGGAAAGAAGATGACCAGTGTACTTTACCCAAGACCAGTTCCTACCCAAGCACTGCCCTTGGTGATGGACATCTCGGCAGAGAATGGTGACTCAGCAGATGAGGCTCGAGTCCAGGTGAGGCCTCCACCCTATTGTCCTGATAGTGTGCATCCAGAGACTTGCATGGTGGGTGCATGTGGTAAGTCATATCCTCCTAGCACAGGATGGGGGGGGGGACTGCAGGACAGTCTTCTGAGGAAAGGGAGAGAAAGAATCTTACTCTAGGAGCTGGGAAGATGGCTCAGTCAGTGAAGTGTTTGCTGTTTAATGAGAACCTGAGTTCAGATTCCCAGCATTTGTGTAAAAAGCAGGTTTGTCCTGTAGTTCCAGTGCTGGAAAAGCAAAGACAAGTGGGTACCTGGGGCAGCTGATATAGCCAAATTGGGGAGCTTAGGCTCAGTAAGATATTTGATCTCAAAAACCAAGATGGAGAGTGATAAAGGGAGAGGTAAGATATTGGTCTCTGGCCTACACACACACACACACACACACACACACACACACACACACACACACAGAGACAGACAGACAGACAGACAGACAGACAGACAGATGAAGAGCGGCAGATAGACAGAGACAGAACACCCCTCTAGCCTCCACAGGTAGGCATCACCATCCCTCCTGCACATGAGGAAGCTGAGGCATGAGTGGGTATGGGGTGCCCTGTCCACAGCCACATGCTAGTGGCTGCCACCTGGGCTCTGCTGGGACTGGACTCCAGTCCATGTGTACTGCTTGGTGAAGTTGGTTGATTCTAAGGACAGCCAGCATACCTCCACCACAGGGGCCCCTGGAGTGGCCAGGTGTTAGACTGGGGTGGAA